>NC_067405.1:66494654-66809626 GCF_009764475.1 Pristis pectinata | reverse complement strand
CGCTGCCTCAAATTATGTTGGATCAGCAATGAAGGTAATGGAGATCATTTATTTTTGTTCACAGTACTTGAGAATTTGCAAAGGGAGAAAAACGCTGGTTTTACTATTTTTGTATCTAATCTGTCATGGTAATAGATATGTTTTTAGATGTCATGAAGGTGCAACAGGTAAACTCCTTCACCCTCATTAAACTGAAAATGTGTGACTAGAGTGTGAGAATGCAATTCAATAGTTAACTCTACTAGGATGCCAAGCTAAGCTGGATCAAGATTGGTTGTAATAGAGGTTGATGCACCACAGCAAAATGACTGAATCCATGTTTGCTGACGAGTCTACAGCACGAGACCAAACAGGGCATGCATGAAATGGTTTCAATAAACTATTCTGCTTTTACTGTTTGTGATGGGAGAAGCAACACCTAAATCTGAGAACCCATCACAGTAGTGCAACTAGTAGAGCTTCAGCAACTGGGGTTGAATCTAGACCTCCACTGCTGTCTCAATGGAGTTTGCACGTTCTCCCTGTGACCATGTGCGTTTCCCCTGGTGCTCTGGTTTCCTCCCACATCTCAAAGATGTGTATTGATAGGTTATGTGGCCACTGTAAATTGTCTGTACTGTGCAGGCGAATAAGTGGTAGAATTTGGAGGGAGTTGACCGGAATATGGGAAGAATAAAACAGGACTGATCTAGTGGGCTGAAGAGCCTCTTTCCATGTCTCTATGATTATGTAATTTGAATCTTAAATTGAGTATCATAGAAATAAAAAAGATAAATATCTTCAGAAGATTACACACTGGGAATTTTTATGCTGCATTGGTGTGCCAAATTAGGTTTTTCAGTACACCAACTCTGCACTAATCCATATAACACCTAATCCAATCCCACTCTCCTGTTTTCTCCATATTCAGTTAACATTGAACTTTGCCAACAACATGAAACCAAAGCTACACAAGCTACATACAACATTGCAACCACTGCCAAAAGGTTTAAATCAGTTGATGTTCCTTCTCCAATTATTCAGTATTTTGAATTAAATACAAGCAAACTAAATGAGAAGTTAAGTCTTGACACCATCCCAAAACATGGTAATATAATTGGAAAATAGATTTGTAAAAAGACAATGGAAATAATTGAGACCATTTTCCATGATGTTGAGAGATTGACATTTTACAATTTAGGGGGAAGAAAATCTATACATTTTCACACGTCACCTATAGATTACAGTGAAGCCACTTAAATCATAAGGAAACCAATCTTCTGCATGCTGGACTTTTCATTAGCTACAATGAAAGACTGCTGCTACATGATTCCATGATTCCAAACATACATGATTCCAAACAAATTATGACTATTTCCATCAGGCTTACTTTCCAGTGGTGTAAAACAGATTTAAATCAATCTACAGCAACTAAGTCACACAACGGTTTGCTTTAGTGACAGCATTTCTCATATAACAAATGGACATCTAGTTGGTAGTACACAATTAAGTTCCTTTATTGAGTTCATGATCCCCTCACCATACAACTGTTATGGGACTAAGTAGAGACACAGAAGATTCTGCAGATGCTGGAATCTGGAGCAACACACACAAAATGCTGGAGAAACTCAGTAGGTCAGGCAGCATCCATGGAGGGAAATAAACAGTCGACATTTCAGGTCAAGACCCTTCATCAAGACTGGAAAGGAAGAGGGCAGAAGGCAGAATAAGAAGGTAGGGGGAGGAGCACAGGCCGGCAGGTGATAGGTGAGTCCAGGTAGGTGGGGGAGGGGTGAATGAGGCAAAGAGTTGAAGGAGGAGGAATCCAGTAGGAGAGGGCAATAGACCATGGAAAACCCCTAGTAGACCCCCGACCTTCTTGTTCTAGCTTCCATCCTCTTCCTTTCCAGTCCTGATGAAGTGTCTTAACCTGAAATGTTGACTGTTTATTTCCCTTCATAGATGCTGCCTGACCTGTTGAATTCATCCAGCATTTTGAGTGTGTTGTTATGGGGCTAAGTACATCTCTTCCTAAAATACATAGCAGATAACATTAAGAAGTAACTGGACATAAGTGAAAAGAGATTTTTCCCATCCCCAAAAGTTCACGGAGTACAAGTATTAGGAGCTTGCTCCTGCAAATAGAAATGGGTGCCATATTTAAAAACAAAATCAATCAGGCACTATTGAGGCACCTGATCAGTCTTCACTGAAGAACACTACTGAACTGAGTACAAACTGATTTCATCTTTTAAGTTCAGATATATAGGATTTCTAAGGCAGATATTTAAAAAATATTTTCAGTGGGTTTTCTGCTATCAGGACAATGGAAAAGAAGTTCCTACAATGAACTAAGGCGTTAGTGACACTGAGCCTGGAGTATCGTGTAGTTCTGGTTGCCCAGCTAGGTAGGATGTTATTAAGCTGAAAAGGGTGCAGCAGATATTCACAAGGATGTTACCAGGACTGAAGGGTTTGAATTTATGAGGAGACAATGGATAGACTGGGATTTTTTCCCCTGAAGGTTGTTTAATTAGGATTAAGATGGTGCACTGCTAAAACAAAATTTTGCATAATTCAACAGCTAGTTCCATGAACAGGTATACAAATTTTTGCTGAAGAATTCTGATATTACATTTTATCCAACGACGTAAAAAGATTTTGCAAGAACATAACAAGTGAAATTATGTGTCCCTGTACTGTTTTTATGGGATTCAACAGTTTCAGTTGAGAAGGGACAGCATTATTACATGAAGGAAACTGATAGAACATAGATCAGTACAGCACAGGAACAGGCCCCTCGGCCGACCACATCTGCACCAACCATGATGCCAATCTAAACTGATCCCATCTTTGAACAGAATGTAAATTTTTGCTGCAACTTCCATTTGTACTTCACAATACATTTAGCAAACAGATTTTCACTAAATCTAAGATTTTTTTTGAAAGAGATGCTGTCCTCATTGTGTTTGTATTGTGGTAAGAAAGTGAGACCAAAAACTACACTTCATTTATGACACAGTAATTCTGTTGCACACATGGAAGGTGGTTGTTTTGTTTTTAAATGACATGGACAATTCTGCTGTGCATTTACAGAGGAGAAAGTTTGCTAATGTCCTTTTGAAGCACATGGAGTAAATCGAAGATAGAGAGAAACCAACAGTGAACTCATTAAGTAGATGACTTTTAACATATCTGCAGCTTGTCAGGAACTATTTAGTTAAACTCGCTTCTTGATGAGACTTTATGTAGATACTGGAAAAAGTTTACATAATGAAAAAGATTCACAGCCATACAGGTAGTTCAAGGAACAATGGGAGAATTCAAGGTTGAAAAAAATTTCCTCAAATGACCCAGAAGAATAATAAAGCAGCCATGCAAATTGATTAAGCCAATTTATGCCAGGTAATTTGTGGTGAGCGAGTTTGTGTGTGTACAAGATCAAATGGAATGTGTTCAAACAAAAGGCTATTAGAATGAGGTTGGTAACTGTTTTGATTTTTTTATGTTAAAAATATAAAAAATAAAATTTTAGGAAATCCACAAGCTTCCACATAAAATTATTCTCACACTAAAATACTCGTGCAAATCTAGCACAAGCTGCAAATTCTATTTCTGCCAGGGTGGGGTTTCAGTGCAAAGCCGTAGGTACGAATAGTTCTAGTGGCCTTTTCAAATGTACCCTTCATCACTTCTCACTGATGAAGGGTACATTTGAAAAAGCCAATATCATTGTGACTTAATTAAATCATCTCAATGTTGCAGTTTATAATGATGAACATTTAAAAGAAAAATAGTGGAGAAAAGTATTTTCTCCAATTAAAAATGTTGTCGAGATTAAATGTAATTGTTGCTTGTTCAGTCCTCCAACACCAATAACTCCAGCCTTCACATAAACTGCTAAATTCAGAATCAGCTTCCCAAGTTAGAAGCATCTCCTTGTAAACTACACTGTGATAGCAATTGTGGTCATAAATATACTATTCCACTGGGGTGGGTGGCATACAGATATTTAACTACATAAAATTGGGTTAGTGAAAAGAGAAAATAGTTACAACAAAAAGTGAGAAGTCACATTTCCAATAACAAGTTAAAAATAGCACAAGTAGGGATATGTAGCAGGTTCTGTCACTACCTCTTGAGAAGAAACATATACCAGGATAGGGTGGGGATTGATGAAAAACCAGCACAAATATATGAGCTTAAAAATAAATGATGTATATCTTTGGCTATATGATTATACTAGTAACATCAGTCAATGTTAACCCATTAATGTGAGGCATTCAATATCAACATTTTTCACTTTCCACACAAGTATATTCTGGCTTGGAATCTGGGAATCGTTGTCCTCTGCATAAACATTTAGGTATAAAAGTTATACCTTCTGGCCAATGCTGTTTGATTTTGAACCACATCACTAATAATCACACATGTCCAGCATACAAGTGGCAAAGATGAAGATGAAGCCTTTGCAATCATCTGGGCTTGCACTTGAGTTTTGCACCATTGTAGCAGCCAGCCATATCCAATTTGATTCTTACCACAAATTAAGAATGGTTGAGGGTACTTGATATAGCTGAAACTACTAAACTAGACAACAACCTAGCTATAGTGCTGAACACTTCTGTTCCAGTAGAATTACAACTCTGGCACCTACCCGACAATGTGAAAAAATGACCACCCATTCTCCTCTCAATGATCAGCAAAGTGCTGGGAGCTGTTGTTGCTGGTATTACCAAGCAGCACTTACTCACCAATAATCTGCTCATCAATGCTCAGTTTGGGCTTTGCCAGGGCCACATGGCTCCGAGTCTGTCCAAATGTGGACCACAGAGCGGAATTCCAGGGGTGAAGTGGAAGTGGCTGACATCAAACGCTGTACTCGACTCTGGCATAATAGTGTTAAGTAAATCTAAGCATTAAATTCTCAAAAAATGAAGCAGTTGATATCTATATACAACAAAACTCAGACAGCCTTCAGGCACTGCAAATAAGAGGTGAGTTACATTCACCCCATGGGAGGCAGGCAATTAGTGTCTCCTACAGGAAAAAGCTAATCACCCATGCTTGACATTCAATAGCATTATCACTGTCAACAGACCACCATCCACATCCTGGGGCTTACCATGGCTGCAATGAGCATCATTTGACAACCTCACCACCTTGGTAGTCAAGGGCAGCAGGCACACGAGAACAACCTCACCCTCCCCTCCAAGTCACACACCATCCAGACTTGTTCCATCATCTTTGTGGTCTAAATTATAGAACTCCTGTGGAAGGACGTTCACCAAATAAAGTGCAGTGGTTCAGGGTGGCAACTCATCGCCACCCTCTCAAGAGCAATGAGGAAAGACAGCAACACCCACATCATAATCAAGTATATATAAAAAAAACATTTACTCTTTCACACTGTGCTCCAACCTACACAAGGGAACAATGTGTATGTTTGAATGAAGTAAGGTCTTCTATACAAGTATTATCAAAATAATTAACAAGCATTTGTCCCTTGCAGAGGCAAATAAACATTATGGGTTAATTAAAAGATTAGGTTCTGTGCAGAAGTTTTAAAACGTTCTCCCTTTACACCACCTTTTGCTGTGAATTGCTTTACAGTACTTGGTCCAGTCATTGTGGCAGCCGATTATGTTTTGGTCAGTTTGCTGATCTCATTGAAATATTTCTAACAATGCTGCCCATCAAACTGGACCTGTGAAATTACATGGATTTTTTTCCTCAGCATTTTATCCCTGATACTTTTTCTAAAAAAGGAATGATGGGACCTACTAAACAATCTTTTCCTACTGCACTAGTTAAGTACACATCAACTTAAAAACTGAGCTTACAATGCCTTCTGTATGATACTCCAGACATCATTATATTGAAAACTACTTTTGATATGTAGAGAAATGGTTCTCTTAACATTAGCAAAGCCATTTACATACCACTGACTTAAGTAAGATGCACAAGCACTTGGTTGGGTTACATAAAACAAAATGGGGAGGTAAGTATGATATTGAATTGCATCAAAAATCAACTCCAGTACCAAGGAAATAGAAAATTGCTTTGTCAGACGGAAAAAGACGAAAGACACAAAGGAAACTTTATCATGGTGCAGCCCGGTTTTCACAAGCAGGGTATACATTTAACACCATTTGTTTTTCCATTTTGGATTACACCTAACCTTGTCTTTTGGTTAATGGAATTTTTTTTCAGATCAATTTAAGATTGCCCTGGCATCACATAATTTCCTCACAGAAGTTATGTAGCTATCAGCTCCCAACTTTTCCCTTTTGTAGCTCTGTAATGATCTAATAGCTGACTTGAAATTATAACATTTCTTCCAATGTCCCTTAACATGTAGAAGTTTTAAGCCTTACATGGCACAGCACAGTGGTGCACTACATTCTTTCAAATAAATATATCTAGATATCTAAATTAAAAGTTAATTATTTTATGATAGCTCTAAACTGAATGTTTCTCACTTCTTTGTTTATGACAGCATAGTCACATCAGGAAAAACAGAATATCTGAAGACTTAACAGCTTGATGTCATTTATTTTTTAGTATGTTATTAATTTATGATGCAATTCCAACATTTATCCATGAAGATTCATTTTTAAATTGCTCTTTACAAATAAATTAGGAATTTGTCAAAATGTTTGCCTTTCTTCTACAAGGCTCTTTTTTTTGTTCAGGAGTGCAAACTGAATAAAAGTGAATTTGCTGGTGTATATCAGCTTGTAGTTTCCTTTTTTCATGATTCATTTGTTCATAACCCAAATGCTTTCTCTCAGTACCATTAAAGGGTTAAACCACGTATCTATAACCACCATCGAGCGTAAAGTACTTCTGATTCCTCACAAACTTCAAAGTCCTTGCGTTTGGCATTTCCAAGAGCTGGTTTGAATTAAGTTCAATTCTACACTCTACTTCCAAGTTCATGGTGAAACTGAGTGCCTTCTGGATTTCATTATGTCCAATTATCTTATCTTTTTTCATCTTAGGCTTGATCCCCAGCAAATGCAACGTGGCATTCTATGGGTCTAAATAACAAGGTGCTGCCTTGAAGGCATCTATTGTCTCAGGGGACCTGCATAATGCTGAATATATGACCTGCTGCAATTTCTTCCTAAGCTCATGCGTGCTATAAATTCTGCACTTCAAAGCTTTATTTCACTAGAATCGGTGAAACAACTTGGAGAAAAAAAAAGTTAGTTAAAATATGTTAACTTTCAATCTCCAAAATACGTGGCGTCACCCTAGAAACTTGGCAATAGATTAAAAACTCTATCAGAATGGCTTTTAGTCTATAGAAGTTGTAACAGGCTATGAAAGTCTTCTATTCTTGCATGTGCACATTCTGCAAACTATTTGTAGGATTTCAAAGCAGATGTTTGCAAATAAAATTCATGGACTGAAGGAAACACTTTTTTCCAAAATATCTGGTTAATTAGACAATACTGAAATTGTGTGCTAAGTAAGGTAAACAATCTCCTGTAGCAGTTACTTAGATGATCCGTGTTCTCATTAGTCCATTTATAATAAAATTGCATGTTCGTTTTACTACAGGGAAAGTTGAACAAAATTGATGCAAAAGATATCATAAATGGCCTCAGCACCTCAGGTAAATGAGTGAAGGTCTGCAGGAGCTGATACTTCTCATTGTTAGATGTACATTTGGATGTTGACAAGGAGAGGGCTTGGCTTGGAGGCTTTTTCCTGCAACCTCACATCAGCCATAACATTCATTGCCAAAGGCTCTTACAAATATTGGCTTTTTGGGTTAGTTATTGGAAGTTGTTTATGGAACCATATCTAACACTTTAAAGAAAACAATGAGAAAAGGTGATGAATATTTTAAACCCAAGAGAAGGCTGAAGAGGAAAAAGCATTGTCTTCAAGAACATCAAACTTTTGTCTTCTTATACAACTGCAAACTTTATTTAACAAAGACACACTGCAACTTTCATTGCAAGAAAATTAAAAATATCCAAACACTACCAATAAACTCCCCAAGCGCACATTAAATGTTGCTTCTCAAAACACTGGTGGATGTTGATCCCACTGCTCAAAAATGCAGCTCCTCACTTTCAGCCTTGTACATTCATCCACACTGATTGTTAAGAAACCTGCAAATGTTCCTATAACCAAATTGCATCCCCATACCATTAATATAAACCTTTCTTACTTACCACAAGGTTTCAGTACCCTAATATCTATTTTTGTAGTGTGAGTAAAGCTTTAGATTTCAAGATCTACAAATTGACTGAATTGTAACATTTCAATTACCAGATGACACAAATATATTTTTAGTTAACACTTGTACATGTTTATACCTGGCGTTGCATCCATAATACATACCTAATCTATTACTTATTTTCATTTAAATACAGAGGTGACAATTAGAAATGTACAGCTATTCCTTTGGCTTCCCATTGAAAAGGGAAGAGTATTTTGCAATTAAATCAAGGTTTTGTTTAGTTATATCCATTATTATTTACTGCAGTTATCTGAGGTGCCTCGGGCATTTCTAGTCAGAGTTAAGGCGATATATCAACAAAACTTTTTTTTTCCGCATGGAAGGGCTGATTGACAGTCACATAGGATGGTCACTCTTAACATGGAAGTCCTGAGAGGTCCTCGTCATTAACATTCTGACTGTGCTTTGGAGTCAGTCAGTGAAATTGCAGCTTCCTGCAGTTTCTCAGCAATTGCACTCAGAAATATACCCACTGAACCTGTGCAGTTCAGCAGCACCATTTACTTGAATGTAGAGGAATGGCTCCAAGCAAGACAGGTTAGCTTCAGGCATTTCACATTTTTTGTATTAACCACCAAGTCAATACAAATGATTAATTTATTTTTTGGTTCCTAATGCTTATAATTGGTTAATAATTTTCTAAAAGTAATTCTTGTAATTGTTTTAAAACATTTTAAAAATTATTAAATAGTATGATTAACTTTAAATACTTTTTGCATACTTTTCAATGTTTGAAAGCAGAGACATTCAAAACCAGTCTTTTGAGTTGTGTTCATCTGTAAGCCTGAGGGAATGGCTTAACTGGGTGACAAAGCATTTCTGAGGGACTGAGTTTACCATTTGCTGTGGGAAAGCCCTGCATTCCACAGGACCTTGCTGATCATGAGGTGGCTCTGGGGAACCAGTTGTCTTTGCAGGTGCTTAACCAGCCCGACTTGGCTTCTGGTCCACTGTGCTACATAAAAGCAAACTGCTGTGAATAATTCAGAATTCCAATATAACCTCTTCGGTCCACAAAGTGCAAAGATAAAGCCAGTAGACATCTCTGCATCCTCTGTCAAGGTATATCCTTGGGTGATATACTAGCAGCTGCTTTTGATCCAGAAAAACGGAAGAAAGCTTAAACCCTAAAGGAACCTTGAATGGGACTATTGGAGATGGAAATTTGAGTAAGGGTCTAAGATAGAACTATATCATTCTAGTATTGTTGTATCCAAGAGCAGCTCTTATAACTCCACACTTAAAGTACTGAACTATTGACCCCTTAATTCTTGGCTTTTGAGTGTAAGAAATAGAAGGAATGGCATCATTTAAAGGTCCTTTAAAAATGACTCTTTAAATATAATGCATTGACAATGCTGGTCACAGTCTTTAATGTTACAGAACATTCTCAAGTCTTACCTAAATGCAGTCAAATATTCAGCATCACCCATTGGTGGATCCAAACCACCAGTCCAAGCCATATTGAGATTAAATCCTACACCTGCGCCAGTCCCAACCTAAAGGCCGAAATGAAAAAGACAACTTAAATGTACAGTAGCATCTTAATCTAAAATACAAATTCTAGATTGTAAATTACATTATTCTCTTTTTATAGCTGTATAGTTCATAGCTCATATATGTCTGTCATATTTTTTGTACCAATTCATCCTATTCAATCATTCATTCACTAAACAGCATATAAACTTGATTTAAGAATAATAATATGTTTTAAAACAGTCCCAGTATCACATATTTTGCTTCAATAAAACATTATCTTTTTTCAAAACTGGTTTTATTTTATACTTGGGTAAATGTAGTGATTTTGATGATATTTGAATAATTGAAAAATAGAATGTGATGTATTTTCACCATTATTTATGAAGCATTTTAATTACCTGGCAATTGTAAAGCCAACATGTAACTTCTAGATTAAGTTGTCTGTGCACTACATGACATGAGAGTGGAGACGTTCTTTGATCGAACATAGGCTGTTATCTAATTTACTTGCCTCATCTGGGGCCCCACTGCCTGGGAAGAAGTTGCCATCATCGTAGCGATGCAGTGAAATGTACAACACATTGGGGTCATTGTAGAAAGCCTGCTGGGTGCCATTACCATGATGTACATCCTATTGCAAAATATCAAACAGCAGATTGAATGGTCAGGCTGGTGAAGTAGAATTTTAGACTTGTCTTTAACACAGGATCGGAACTTAGATTGTGAATGGTTTCATGCTGTTTAAACTTCATTTGGCTTTGACTGATTGTAATATTTGTAATACTTTTAAAACAATAGTTTAAAAGGTGTTCCACATTTCTTATTTTCTCCAATTGTTTACACTGTTGGTAGAGTTTGTGCTGATGACCTTTTCCCAAGTCTCTGTGAAAAAGAACTAACTAATATGACTTTCCGTACTAAACATTCTTCCCTCTGGCTTAATTTTATTCACTGGCAGCCTGGGTAAAAATGGGCAGATTCAATAATAAGCAGGCAAAGTGCACTGTTAAAACACCATTGGCTGCAACTGAAAGTATAATTAACCCATTTCAAATTTTATCTCTGTCTAATAACTAACCCATTTCATATAAAAATAGTTATAAGACCAAATAAACCAAACACATTTACACAGAAATATCATTTGCTAGTTGTGCATCTTTCCACTCTCTTGCTCTTATATGTAATCACTCTAACTTCTTTAACCAGGCCAAAACTACAGTCCCTCTGTAGCCACCATTATGTGATTGGCTACCAGAGCATATAATAGAAGGCTGGCCCTGACTTTCAAACACATTCACACTCCTCGATTGCCCCCACTTCCTTTCCTTCTTTAATAACTCAGTTCTTTGCTTTCCTGAAGTGTTACATTTGAATGGCACAGACTCAAGTTACAATTTATGATAGAATTTTCCTGTGCTTAATTGGATTATCAACTATAAAATATTCTAACTCAAACAAACATTAACATGTTACATAGTGATTAATATATTTAAAAAAACATCCAAAAGTTAGTTCATCACTTGGATGAGAACCTGAACAAGACTATACAGTTGCAACCCTAAAAACAAGTGTACAGTCCAACAGTGTTAAAAAAAAAAGTAGGGCTGTGAAGCCAAATATGAAAAATATGTCCCTTAATTTGAGCCTTGTTTTGGGATGTTTCACTCACCCAGTCCACTATAAGGATCTTGCTGATGTTCAACCTCTGTTGCAGGAGTTTAGTAGCAATGGCTACAGAATTGAAGTAGCAGAATCCCCTGGAGGTACAAGAATTGGGGGAGAGGAGGTAAAAAAAAGAAAGGGAAATGGTTAATAGCGCTGTTCCTGATTCTGATCGTCTGCATTCCTACACTCATTTATCATCAGAGGAAAAAGCACAGTAGGGACAAATTTTCACCGGTTTTTGTTCTGAACCTCATATGTTGCCAATTATACACAAGCTCCTCTAGAAAGGTAGGTGACTCTTTTGTAAGTACTAAGAGTTGTGTTTTACTTGAGGATGGAAATAGTTACTTACATTGGTGTACTCTCCTCTGCATGGTGACCAGGAGGCCTCACAATCGCAAATCCATTCTGCAAAACACCATGATTTGTATAACTTCATATATGGTGCAATTCATGTCAACACAGTTAGTTTCAATACTTTTTACTCAAATTTGCATTACAATTCCACAGCTGATTAAATAACTTATCTGAGAACAGATGCTGTAATTAAGTCAATGAACAGTTTAGCCATAGATGTTTGCAGTTTTTGAAACCAGTTTCTGCTGAGTTAGCTGACTTTAATTGGAAGAACATAAGGGCTATATGAGTGGCCTTGGCACTCAGAGCTTAAAGGACAGAGAAACAGTCAGAGATCTTTTTCTGATTGTTATCCAGTGTCTTCTGCTGAAAGCAGCCAAGTGTTGACAGTAGGTATGGATAACATTGGATTGGGTTGGGCTGGACTAGCATGCTTTATTCTAGAGAAACAAAGGACTGCAGATGCTGGAATCTAGATGAAAAACACTGATGCTGGAGGAACTCAGCAAGTCAGGCAGCATCCGTGGAGTATTGCTCTGCTTTTCCCTCCTATATATTGAGCTTCCCCTTTTCCTATCTTCAGTCCTGAAGGGTCCTGACCCGAAACGCTGACCTCCTGCTTTTCTCCACGGATGCTGCCTGACCTGCTGGGTTCCTCCAGCATCATAGTCTTTTTCACCTGGCACGTGTCATGCTGCGTAAATAGCCAGCCACCACTTATTGCCCAGAGTTATTGCCTGAAAATGTCAAATTATTCAAGAAATAAAAGAAAATGTAAGTAGTAAAAACAATTTATCAATGCCCTCAAAGATAATTTACTTTGTTATACCACATACTTAAAAGTACCGATGAATTTATATAAAGGAAAGTCTGAATTAGCACTGTGCTTCAAAGGAGGACTTAATTTATTAACTTGTTTGTGAGCCTACATTTAAAAGTAAAAGTTGAGAGAAAAACAACTGTAATAAGATACTGCAGTATAATGAACTTGTGCAAGGTATTTCAAAATTACTCAGATGCAGTTCTGTAGTAGTTTATCATCTGGAATAGAAATCTAAAGACCTGCAATATTAATCCAGAGCGCAAATTCAAATTATGTCCATTTGAAAATGTGAGTTTAATTAAAAAATTTGAATAAATGAAAGTGAACATAAATATTTCTTGTAAACACATTGCTACTATTCTCACAATACTATACATTCCTCCTGGTTGGAAAAGAGGTTGGAAGACTATTCCGTCTGGTAAATGGGACAATAAACAGATATAATAGATTTAAAGTCATTGAGTAAAAAGCTAGCCAGATGAGACGAGGGCACCTTTCACTTATAGAACAATAAATTGATGGAAGCCGCAATTATTTTTAAAAATTGCTAACTGCTCATTCAAAGGGTCAACACAGGCCTAATAGTCTCCTTCTCTGCTGTATGTTTCTAAAATTCAAATCTGAAATTACAGTTTCAAAGATATTTAATAGACTGTAACTTATTTAGAAGCCCCAATGGACACGAAAAGTGTCACATAAACTCAAGTTTTGCAAGCATTCATTTTGCAAGCCTAGATGGAAGTGGATCTGTGATAATCCCAATTTTATTTATGATTTGGCCAGAATGGATTCTACTGACCAATGTCAGAAGCCTGGAGAACCTGCTCCACATTGTATTCAGAAATGAACGAACTTGAAGCATCTTTTACAACTAGAGGATATCCTAAAGCACTTCACGGTCAATTAAGTGCATTCTTAAGTGCACTGGAGTGTCAGACTGGATTACATGCACAGGTTGGTGGTGTTGAGGCTTGAAACTACCTTCTGGATGCAGGAGAATGGTACTATGAGTCAATCCAGGCTGGTCCAAACTTCCTAACATAATGCAACACAAAGTAACTGAAACCAAATATTTGACCATAAAAAGAATTTGTAAATATTCTATATTCAACTTCTGTCATGTAATGACAAAATTATCTACATCAGTGAAGTTCCCATCCCTTTAACAGTTAATGTTGAATTTTTAAGAAACCTCACCTTTAATTCCTTGGTTGCCACTTTGAAAACAAGCTCAATCACAGAGCCCACCGCTAAACGTGCAGCACTAGACGAATGGATCTCATTCCAAATTGTGTCACTGTCCACCTAAGTATCAAAAATAAAAAAAACTCCTCCACTAACTATATAACAAGGGGGCATACAGAAAATACTGGTTACTTTCCTTAAAAACATATTTGTACAATGCTGCCTTTTAAATACAGGCAATAAAACCAACGGATTATAACAACGGAAAATGTCAGGGCGCCATTGCAGCACAAAATACTGTTCAAGGTATTCGGTGTGAGTTTACCAAGTCGTACTGTAAGAACAACTTTCTTGAGTGGACCTATACAAGATGAAACCAATGAAATGGTAAATATGGCAGGATAAATGTATAATACGGCATTTAATTTTAAAGAGTTGGTCCTTTGCTTGCAACACCAAAGCACGATTTGTTTTTCTTTTAAAATGTAGAATATAATTAAAACAGCTTCGACTAGCTTACCATCTGATTTTGTTGCCCCCTCCCCCTACAACAATTATTGAAGTTGGCAAAATCATTCAATACTTCTGAAGTAATAAGTCTTAACCTGGAGACTAAATATAGCTTCAATAAATATTGAAGCAGAATTATGAGTTGCAGATATGGAATTGCTTTAATACACACACACACACACACAAATCAAATATAGCGTTTATTCTGCAGGGAAGTGGTGGTTGAATGGCCATGACTCCTCCGTGCACTTGTTCAAATCTGCTTGGCATCTGTGAAGTTGGTTACTTAAGTACATACTCAAACAAAAATGGGTTGATTGTTGATTTAAACTAACATGTACAGCTTCAATAGTATAGATTATTTCACTGCAAAACACCACTGGACTATTCTTTTAAAAAATCCACTCCAGGATACCTCAATGTGCTTTGTTCATAAACTTAGGCTACAATTTGCACTAAAGTACGTTTTTTTGAAACTGTCCGATTGACATCCTGGTTCAGGCCTGAGTAAAGTAAAATCTTTCATCCAGAACTGTTTGGTACTATTCATACCCCAGGCTCATCTTGTGTGTGCTTTGTATATGATGCATTTTGTGTCCTGCCTGATAGTGAAGTAAAGGAGCAAGTAAGACAAAACGATTATAGTACCAGTAATATAACTTTAACTCCCTAACATGGCAAGGAACCGACTTAAGGTGGTATCAAACTATCAGAGGTAATATATGGTTTATTTCCAATGTCAAATCAATTTTGTTCTAGTTCAAGTTTAATAAAACCACAGCCTGAGAAGATTACCTAGCTATAACAGCAAGCAAAATTTAATTTGGATGAATCAATCCAAGGGAGGTTAATTTCCCAGTATAAAAATTATAAAAGCATTTATAAAGTATCTTTGATATTGCAAAACATCACGAAGTGCTTCACAGGAATGTTAACAAAAATGATTTGACATTAAGCTGTTAAAGGAGAAAGGTATCAAAGGGTTAATTAAATTTTAAAGTGTCTGAAAGGAGGAGTGTAATAGAGGCAAAGAGATTTAGGGAAGGAATTCTAGAATTTCAGGGCTGGGCAGCTAAAGCACGGCCACCAATATTGCTTCAGCACAAGTTGGAATGTGAAGAAGTCCACAATTAGAGAGCAGAGATCTTGGAGGTTTGAAATAGGAAGGAATGAGACAATGGGGGAGGGATTTAAAATCAAGCACAGGTACTTAAAGATGAGGTGATGTCAGACCAGGAGCCAAAGGAGTGATTGGAAGACATGGTGCAAGCTAGGATAAGAATAATCACTTTGGGTTGGCTGCAACATTGTAGGCTGGCCAGGAGTATCTGTGGATGGGCACTGTTAGTTTGAAACATTTAGTATAACTGGTGCAACAGCAACTAAGGTCAATGATGCAGTCAATACATGTGGAACCCGTTCTGTCTGATCAACTTGTGTTTGAATGTGGAATCTTGTTTCATCATTCCTTTTCCCAAATTCAGTGATGTAAACTGACATTAAGGACAAGACTTGGAACTTCCCTGGGTGGGTGAGGGAAGGCAACCAGGTAGATGGAGGTTATTTATTTGTGGTTCATCCACTTCATTAAACTCTGTTTACTTTTTTCCTGTAGCTACAGACCTAACACAAACACAGGCATGTGGAATATACAAATCTAGAGGAAAAAAAAGACCAAAAACAAAAAATCATTGAGAGCTAAAGGAAACAGAAAGTTGGAAAGAGAATACTGACAGAGCAACAAGGAGGGGCCATTCAGCTGAAAATATAATTAACCCATTTCAAATTTTACGTGTGTCCAATAATTAACCCATTTCTTTTTTTTTAATAAAGGCTGTTTAAGATCAAATAGACCAAATAAATTTACACAGAAAAGTAATTTGCTGGGTTTCTATCTTCCCACTCCATTTCTTCCTATTTCTGCACCCACCACCCCCCTCCCCCCCAGCTTTTGAATGATGGGGCAGGCTTGAGGGACCTACTTCTGCTCCTATTTTCTTATAAATGCTTACTATATGCTCATCAAATATTCACCCATAATAAAGCTGCACTATAGTAAATTGAATTACATTTGTTTTGCTTTAAAATCAAAAATATCAAAATAATGGTTTTCCAAACAAAAGTCATAAACTCTTTCCAAGTAGATACCAAAGATTAAGTGAAACCACAATGTATCTCTGTATGTGAGTAAACTAATCAACATGAAATGACATGCTGGATTCTTTCCATTCACACACATATGAAGACACATGTTCTTCAGGCTGTCTTTTTACTCTCTTAATTCTCTTGTTTATTGAACAGATTGACAGAATAATGAACACTGGCTCTGGAATGCTCACACTGTGGTGACATGTTGGCATTTTACCACCACTATATGCTCTACTCTTTTGCAAACAACTCAATTCAGAAAGAAAGAGCTACCTTCCTTACTTCCAAATTGCTTGTCTAACAAAACTGCCAGATGTGTCAAATAAACACTGCTTTTATGAAGATTGCATAAGAAATCGGAGCAGGGATGCCATCAGCCCCTTGAGCGTACTTCACCATTTAATAAGATCATGGCTGATCCTCAACGTCGATCACTTTTATTAATGGCAAGGAATCAAAAAGGTTTATATGAAATATTTAAAAAGTAATAATTTTAATAAATGTTGGCAGCTTTCTAAGCATATTCAATTAGACTCTAGATAGACTGTGGCCATGGGACACATGCAAGGCTTTGTATGCATGATTCAGTCAAAACAACATTTTTTAAAAAAATTCCATCAAATAGAAGTGGGGAGTACAAAAAAACCCAAAACTGTTAAAAGTTCAGTTTGAAAACATTTAACATAAAATAACATCATTTCACTTACAATCAGAATATTAAAGCAAGCCAGGGTTTGTGGGTGCTCACAAGGGAATAGAAACTGCAGTTTATTCTCACTAAGCAGAACAACTTGCAAAGAAACGGCTAGTTTACTGCAAAGATTTAAAAAAATGTTGAAGGATTTATTTATGTTAGAACCCTATATCGTACTCTATATTGTCTCAGTATGTTTTATCCATCAGGGAGCTGAACTGTACACATCATAACATTCATGCATATGATTCCCAAATCTGTGTTAACTTTTCTCAACAGAAGCAATGATTATACAACCGTCTTCAGCAGCTCTGGTTCAGAGAGGAAATCAATGTTCCTGCTCTTGATCGTAAATCAGCAATTTGCGTGGATGCTGGTTAGCTCGGGATTGGGTTAACTACGCTTCCCACAACAGTCAAAATGACAACTAATGCTGCCAATCATATGTGATGGCCTCTTAAGTACTGAGGATGGTAGTGAACTGTACCCCATTTTGATTAATACTTTAAAAGATTATGGGTGTGGGGAAATTGGCAAGAAAGCAATGAGATTACTTTTTCCCAGTGCCAAACATCACAGAGACTAGGGAAAACATGTAAAGATCTGTTTCAAAAGGACAAAATCTTCCCCACCCCAACCCCCACCAGTGGAAAGGTATAGATTCCACTGGGCAATTTTTTTTTTAACATAGGGAAGCCAAAACAGGGAAGTATGACAGAATCAGGGTTTTTACAGAGTGAATCCATGTTCACCTGCTCTGTTACCTTACAACTACCTGTTTGAAGCTGAGATCATAGAATTTTTTTTAGTCATCATTCAATTTCCCTGAATAATCTTGCACATATTGCAGTTGTGGTTTAGCCAACGTGCCTAGTTCAGCAAACCTTGAATTCCTCTTTATGGGGACATCTGTTCTCAATTATCTGCTGAGTAGAAGTCAAAGCAACAATTTATGTTGCTGCTGAGATGGAAAGAACAAACAAGACATTATTTACACATTATAAAAGGGAAAAAAGACTTACCCCAAGTCCGCCACAAGGAAGCATAACAAACATTGGGGTGATGGAACCTGTGGAATAATATTTAAAAACAGTGTTTGGATAACAGTATCAAGATAAATCATAATGTTTGCAGCAATGTTGTAATCACAATTTGACAGCAAGCATTACAAATACAAATGAGCGTCTGCAAGGTGTATTTCCCGCTAATGCTGTGTTAACCCCCTTAATGGCCTCTAGGGCCCATGCAAAAGCTTTTATTGCAGTAACAGTTCCTAAGAGTTGATTAGCTGGACTCAAATGTTCTGAGCTATTTTTGTTCTTTCAAAAATGTTTTGATTTTAATGACTGGAACCCAATTGATTCATTGTTAGCACACCAAGTGAAAAGGTAGAAACTCAAATAATGTGCAAAATTGAAGTAACTGTGGAAATTAACAGATGTTTATGTACTGCAGGAGATTCTGGCTTCAAGCACAAGAACAAGGAATGAAATATTTTTCTTGAGTACACACCACAACAGAGACAACTTAATTTATTGAAAAACTACAGTGCATGTTTATATAATGTACACCCGTAATTAAAGCAAACAGAAATGCGATGCCAGCAGCTGCATGATCTCCGAGGCCCCCTGCCTCTCTTGTAAACTACCAATTATGGGAAAGCCATGGTTATGACCATATGCATATTTGAAAGCTGTCTGAGCAACAAATAATAATCAGAAGAATGAATTGTGAAAGCATGATTTAACCAAAATGAAAATAACAAACTACTTCTCTTTGAAATTAATCCAATCACCATAAAAAATTATGATATTTTGTCTCATTTGAGGATGCAAGCATCCCAATGGAGGTAGGGAAGAAAGGATAAAAATATCATGGATTTAATAAAAACAGTGCTACATTCTAGAAGTTTCAACAAGCAGGAGTCACAGAAACACCCAACTTGCAAAATTTAGATTGTACATTTTTCAACCCCACTGCACTGCTTCCCAAACATTTTTCTTCCAAGTATATTTAACAATACAATTAAATCTCATCCAATAACAAGTACAGACTTCAACAATATGAGTTGTGTTTACAAGCTATAAGTGTTGTCCTTCATGGTTTTTCAAAAAAATGAGAATGAATGAGCCTTTAAAAATGTTGCATTAAGTAGCTGTTGTTATTGCTCGTTTCTTTTGTTGACTGCAAATGGTCAGAAATGCAGCTATGCACAGAACTGCATTTTTCAACGTGCAGGAATGCAGAAGCCCACATCTTTTTAAGCCTTTTTAAAAATGTCAATTTAATAGTATGTTTATTTTATAATCGTTCTCTTATATTTTTTGCACGTATTCAAGCTCTGTTCAGCCCTTGTGTCAAAGATTGACAAGCAGCAAGGCATCAAGTCGAAGCTGACTCCTTTGCAGAAGTTTACACCTGGGGACACGCTCCAAGGAACAGCAGGTTCATATAGGTGGTTAAGTGGAGAGTGCAGACAGTGAGCTGGTTTGTAGGAACTTCAATCTATTGTGTTAGGTTATAACACAGTTGAACATTTATTAATAAATCATCTCAGCATTCTTGGTCTTCTATATAAAATCATCTGAAGTCAATGGTGTTCCAACTTTATGTGCTAACCAATGGTAACTCTATGACTATGACTATTATCACGTAGGAACTCTCACCACTTTAGATGGCATGAGAGGTGTTACCAACTTAATGTATAAAAGATCAATAACTTTTAAGGATGGACCTCTATTAAAGTAGCATTGATGCACTAGTATATAATCATTAACAGATAGAGTATAAATGTTGTTGTGGTCTACAGAATAGAATGAGCAGCACACTGGGGTTTTACCCTTGTTATAGAGTTGAATGAATCCAGCTCGGTGATGAAACCTATCTAACTGTAGCAACTGCAAACATCCAAACAGAAAGAAACTTGGCTTTGTCTCATTTCAGTCCTTAGTGGGAACGATTGAACAACAAAACATTGCCATACTTTTAAGGAAAACACTTTGGATAGCTGATGAGATCAAAAACCACAAAAATAAAACAAACTTCTGAATTTGGAAAGTGCATTTCAACTTCATCACCCTCCCAAGCCTGCTTCTATTTTAAATATATCAAAACCTCCACTTGGTTTCCCTCTTTCTTTGTCCAATTCCCTAAGTAATATGGGCAAATTCATGAAAATAGGAATCGGTTGGTTTCCATCCCATTCATTTCCTTAGAAACGTATCCCGATGCAAATTTCTGAATACAGAGATGGCACACAACCTGCATGTGAATGCAGGCAGCTTTTTCTTTTAAACTGGCAGACATTGTTTTTTAGGTCAAACAAATGTTTGTGATTTCTCCCTACTAAAAATAGAGTCTTATTGGAAGCAAATGTTAGGGGATACAATCATACAGTGGCTTACTTCTAATTCACATCGAAGAGAAAGGGGAAAAGGAAATAGAGATCAGCAGATAGAAGGAACCAGATATAGGAAATGAAGGTGAGGATACAGCTGTTTTAGAACAGCAAGCAATATGAAAGAAGTTGATGGTTTAAAAAAAAACTCACAAAGATCACAGTTATGAAAATAATGAGACAGAAGAAAAAAAATGCAATAAATAAGGCACGAGAAGAGTTTAATCACGGGTACTACAAAGACAATCAGATAACGGATCAGTCTAAGAATAAAAGCAGAAATCTTTCATGGAGCACGTTCCGTATGATTTAGAAAACTTTGAGAACTTTGATTACTTTTAAATCACCCTAAAATGAAAGCCCAGTCTATTGTCAGCTCATCTGATGTGACATTGATACACTACTACAGGTACTTAAATATCGGGAACAGCTAAATAGAACAGAAACTAAATATTGAACAAAAACAAACTATAAAACACCCATATTTATTCCCATCATTCCTTTCTTCCTAATCTTATTCAATCTTTAAAAAAAAAGCTTAAATTTGACTCTTGTTTTATCCTAAATATTTTCTTTCAAAATATTTTGCTTACCTTGGTGCTTCTCCCTTTCTTGGAGAACATTAATTTTATAAGCAAGCAAAATTTTTGAAAAAAATTGTTTTTAATGGCTGAAAACTGGTTTAAAAGATTGGAAGATTAAGTAACATTGACAAAGCTGCTTCGAAAGATGCAGACATAAACTCAACCAGTATGAATCTTTACAATTGTACATTGCTCACACAAAGAATGAGTGCCAAGTTCAAGAATGAGGACAATATTCAGACACGACATCACATATTTTGTATCCAATCTCTGATCCTCTTAAGAACCTCTGCCTAAAATGAAGTGATACCGGTATCCAAAGAAGTGTTCATTAATAGAAACAGCTCAAATATGGGTCAAAAGTAATCACGTGTTGACAAAGCCAATAAATTTAGTTCGTGTAATTTAAGAAAATGATTGCTGGTTTGGATCTTATATCATCAGTGCATTTATTTGTTTGGGTTATTCCAGACTCAAAGAATCACAGACATTTTTACTCATTTGCTGCCAAAGCCACGGCCAGATCAAGCATTACATCTCATTGGCTTTCGGCTGACCTGAGAGATAGACGTAGGGGTTTTTTCAGCTAGTCAAACAACAATTCTTTTTCAGTTGATCTACCAGCAAAATGGAAGTAGTACTTTTAACTTTAAAAAAAGAAAGAATAAAGTAAAATCAAAGTTGAAATAGTGAGAACTGGAAAAATGGGAAAGCGAAATTTTGAATTTCAAGATGTAATTTTTTTTTAACATAAATTATGAGTTCTAACATAAAAGGTAGCATTATTTCGATAAGATTTGTATATGTTTTAACTTGCCAATACACTGAAAGAAAGCTAGTTTCTGGATTTACCGGCAGGTTAAAGGGCAAGGATTTAGTCCCAGCTGGATTACATTTAACATAAATACAGACAATGTGCCATGCGTAAAATGAACACCACTACATGCAGGTAGCTCCTACTTTAAAACAAAACAGGGGAAATACAAAACTTATTTTTAAACAAAACATTGTTGTTATCTATAAACTGTGAAATCATTGTGAAGGAAAGATAAAGTGTTTGGAATTCTTCACCACTTATTTCAGTGCATACTGATGTTACACTACTGCCAAACCAATGGCTACAATAGCAGTTTCTGGAATGTGGCGTCAAAGCGTAAAGAATGAATGAATTATGCTGTACCTAGTAGTTTCTTACTGTCCAGCTTCTGTCTGTTCAATGGATTTGTGCCATACAGTAATGCATGCTGCTCTGAATGAACAGTTTGTAGTTCTTCCAATGATGCTTTTCTTCCTCTGATACACTGCAAAAATAAAGAGAAATACAAGTACAAATCTGTCATATAAATTAACCAAACATCTTCAAAGATTTTTTTCATGTGCATTTTCACTGATATTTCCAACAATGCAACCTCTCTTGCTATAACTACTATATAAATCAATATTATCTATTGAGTGGAAGAGATAAGAGATACATTGATGGCAAAGGTAATAAAAGATGAATATGAATCAATAGAATACGCAACTGTAGTGAGTAGCAAAGGTGCCACTTGATCAAGTGGTTTGAAAATTGTTATAATATAAAGCAATAGTTTGAATAGCTGAAGAATATCAAGATTATTTCCATAAAAATGCATAACCAAGAATGTCAACTCAGGTATTAGAGTCCTGAACAGCAGAGGCGTTACTGTGCTTGTAAACCACTATGAGCAATGCTGCCTTATCAACATTTAAAATATACATATCACTTTTTTTCCTCTATCAAAAATGCTAGCCAGTTTATTATTAATGACCCAATGCTGGCAGAAGGGAATTTTCTTAAACTTGGTCGGCAGGAACATGGTGGGCCGAAGGGCCTGCTTCTATATTATATGACTTCATATTAAACAATAAAATATTAGGAAGTATTTTTAAATATTTAGTGGTTGTAGAAGAAAAGAAAAAACTTCTTTTGCATAGACTTTCACAAGTTGCGAGTTTTAAAACAATAATATTGCAGGAGCTGAAGCAATGTGTTAGGATGTACCCAATCCACTTCTAAATCAGCAATACATTATCTGGCAACAGATTACATATTGGTTATTATTGGTGAATAGTATTAAGGTAAAATTGAAGTACTGGTGCAAATGTATTTCTGACTGATTGAAATATATGGTATACCATTCTATGAACAATATTCACCAAAAGTGCCAGACACTGCTCCAAATATATAATTAATTCAGAAATATGCAACAGGCCAAACAGGAGCAACTATGCTATATATATCTGTGATCAACTTAATAAACAGAAGCAATTCGGCACGGGGACAAAATAAATGGATTATTTCAGGAAAAAAAACATTTGGAATTAATAAACTATTTTACTTTTAAATGCCAGACTTCTGATTTCCAAAGAAATGAAAATCACAAATTCAAAATACTTTGAACTTTTTTAAAATAGAGAAGAATTATTGTAGGAATTCAGGACCGGAAATACAGGCACAAGGAGGGAAGAAACAAATCAATTTAGGTGGGAACCCTATTTTGGCATTCACAATCCTGCTGCCCCCTGCTGTTTCAATATTCCCTGCAGGCTGTGAAACAAATGTCATTGTTATCAGTGATACAAACAGCAGGCGGCTTATCTGATTCTGCTTAAATATAGAGTTGAATCCATTTAGGACATATTGGTTAAATAAGTGATAAATAAATATCTTTGATACCATATGTCACAACATATACAACTCTTAAAACACAACTTTTCTCTTAATTGCATAAAACTACAAATAATTTGTACTAATGCAGTTCCTGTGCACTTAATGCGTACCCCAAATAAATGTACTGCTGGTGGTTTTGTGCTTGGTTAAATGTGTTTAACATTACATTGACTAACTAATCCACAATCTGCAGGAGTACGTCTTTCCATCAGCATGACATACACTAGCTTTTTAGTAATTCAGTTTAGTTGCGATTCTACCTGAATATTCAATTGCCAAAATTAATATGCAAGCTTCCCAGTAATTTTAATAGATTGGCTTCAAATAAGCATCATTGTTGAGGCTTACGTTTATATCAGGCACACACACAAATTTTACTGTAACAGTCTAATTCTAATGAATCAATATCTAGTTACCCAAAAAGTTTTATGTTTGGACAACAAATTCTACAAATGGGTTGATCTATGTATATTCATTTTAAAAACCTTTCACACCACAGCCAATACATTCATTCATAAGACAAATCAGCTGAGATAAATGGGTATGATCTGATTGCCATTACGGAGGCATGGTTACAAGGAGATCAAAGCTGGGAACTCAATAATCAGAATGGTCAGGTGGGGAAAAAAGGTGATGGGTTACCTCTGCTAAGAAGGAATGAAACAAGTACAACTGTGAGAAGATTGGGATAGGTTCAGAATTCAGCAACGGAGGACTAAAAAATCAAGGAGACAACCTATGAAGGTAAATAGGAAGAAATATAAAGATAGACAATAAGAGCTTCTTTATGAATGTAGAAAGGAAGAGAGAGAGGTCAAAGTAAACACAGGGCTCTTAGAAAATAGGGTTGGGAAATGGATATAGGGAGCAAGGAAATAGCAGAGAAGTCTATCAGATATTCTGCCTTTAGAGTACAGGATGCTACAACCCATTAGTATTAAAAAATGAAGTAGAAAATAAATAGCAGTATCATTACTAGAGAATTAATATTAGGCAAACTAATGTGGCTAAAGGATGAAAAGTCCCATGGACTTGATGATTTGCATTCTAGGTAACAAAGATACTGTGCACCGGTTGTGATCTTCCAAAAATCCTTATCTTCTGGAGAGGTACTGAACATGAAAACATAAGAACATAAGAAATAGGAGCAGGAGTAGGCCACCTGGCCCGTCGATCCTGCTCCGCCATTCAATAAGATCATGGCTGATCTGGCCGTGGACTCAGATCCACCTACCTACCTTTTCCTTAATTCCCCTGCTATGCAAAAAGCTATCTAACTGTGTCTTAAATACATTTAATGATGTAGCCTCCACTGCTTCCCTGGGCAGAGAATTTCACAGATTCACTGCTCTCTGGGAAAAAAAGTTTTTCCTCATTTCTGTCCTAAATCTATTCCCTTGAGGCTATGTCCCCTAGCTCTAGTCTCATCTACTGGTGGAAACAACTTCCCTGCCTCCACCTTATCTATCCCTTTCATAATTTTATGTGTTTCCATAAAATCCCCTCTCATTCTTCTGAATTCCAGCAAGTACAGTCCCAGGCGACTCAATCTCTCCTCATAAGCTAACCCTCTCATCTCTGGAATCAACCTGGTGAAGCTCCTCTGTACTGCCTCCAAAGCCAGTATATCTTTCCTCAAGTAGAGACCAGAACTGCACGCAGTACTCCAGGTGTGGCCTCACCAGTACCTTGAACAGTCGCAACATAACTTCCCTGCTCTTAAATTCAATCCTTCTAGCAATGAAGGCCAGCATTCCATTTGCCTTCTTCATAACCTGTTGCACCTGCAAACCAACCTTCTGCAATTCGTGCACAAGAATCCCCAAGTCCCTCTGCACAACAGCATGCTGCAATCTTTCACCATTTAAATAATAATCTGATCTTCTATTTTTCCTTCAAAAGTGGATGACCTCACATTTACCAACATTGTACTCCATCTGCCAGATCCTTGCCCACTCACTTAACCTATCTATATCTCTCTGCAGACTCTCTGCATCCTCTGCACAATTTGCTTTTCCACTTAATTTAGTGTCATCAGCAAACTTGGATACGGTACACTCAGTCCCCTCTTCCAAATCATTAATGTATATTGTGAAGAGTTGTGGGCCCAACACTAACCCCTGCAGTACTCCGCTCACCACTGATTGCCAACCAGAGAAACACCCATTTATCACAACTCTCTGCCTTCTATTGGTTGACCAATCCTCTATCCATGCTAATACATTACCCCCAACTCCATACATCTTTATCTTATGGATAAGTCTTTTATGTGGCACCTTATCGAACGCTTTCTAGAAATCCAGGTATACAACATCCACCTGTTTCCCTCTATCCACTGGGCTCATTATATCCTCAAACAACTCTAATAAGTCTGTCAAACGGGACCTGCCCTTCTTGAATCCATGTTGTGTCTGCCTGATGGAACCATTTCTATCCAGATGTCTTGCTATTTCTTCCTTAATGATAGTGTTGAGCATTTTCTCGACTACAGACGAGCTAACTAGTCTATAGTTACCTGCCTTATGCCCATCCTTTACATCCTTTTTTAAACAGTGGCATGACATTCGCTCCTGCCCAGAGTCCAGAGGATTGGAGAACTGCCTTGTTCAAAAAGGGTGATAGGTAAAAGCTGGGCAACTTTGGGCTGGTTTGCCTAACATCTATTATTGGAAGAAGGTTAGAATCAATTAGTTAGGGGATTCTTTTTCAGGTTGGCAATGTATTGTAAATTTGCAGATTGTACAAATATGGAGCGGTGGGGTGGGGGGGGGGGAAGAAGGCAAGCTATGATGAGAAAAAGTTTAGAGATATTGATAGGTTAAATGAGTGGAAAGAAGTTGGCAAAGGAAGTACGATAGGGGTAAATGTAAAGTTGTTCACTATGGAAGGAAGAATAATAAATAAAACAGACTTATTTAAATGGAGAAAACAGCAGAAAGTGGCATCGCAAAGGGATTTACACAAAAAGTAGTTGGGAAGGCTAGTGGAATGCTGGTTTTTATTTCAGGAGGTTGGAGTATAAGGGAAGGGAAGTCTTACCACATCTGTACAAGCTACCAGCGAAACCTCATCTGGAGTACAGTGTACAGATCTAGTCCCAGTATTTTAAGAAATATGTATTATCATTAGAAGTAGTTCAGAAGATTCACCAGAATGATTCTGGGTACGGGACGATTGTCTTAAGAAGAAAAGTTGAACAGATTGGCTCTTTATTCATTGCAGTTTAGAAGAATGAAAGGCAGTTCTGCTGAAACATACAAGATTCTTAGGGGGCTTGACATTAAATGCTGGGAGGATGTTTTCCTTTAGGACCAGAGGACATATACTCAGGATAATGGGTGCCCATTTAAGAACGAGGGGAAGAAGAATTTCTTCTCTCATGCGGTTGAGAGTCTTTGGAGTTCTTTGCTATAAAATGCTATGGGGGCTGAATTTTGAATATATTCAAAGTCAGATAGATTTTTCATCTGTAAGGAAGTCAAGTGTTAAGGGGACAGGGTGGAAAGTGGACTTGAGGAAACTTTGATCAGCCATGATCCTGTTAAATGGTGGTGCAGGTTTGAGGAGCCGGATGGCTTACTCCTGTTCCAATGGTCTTATAAAATAAAAATAGAAAAAGCTGTGTCAGTCACTACATTTTCAAAGTACTGATATTTCAAACAAAAGTTTGTGATTGACTTTGTGTAGTGACACAAGAAAAAACACTTAGATTCAATAATTTTGTTTTTAAACAGGAGTGGCTTGAAAAAGCTTTATTCGCTCTGTGCTTGGTTTAAGTACACAGTCAGCCACAATTAAGCCTTGAATATATTCTATAGTGGTAATGCAGAGTACATTGTAAGATATTTCTCAGTTTCTAGAATTGAAAAAACAGATTCTACCTCAAACATAAACAGAGCCAACCAAAGCTAATTTTTGTATAATTCTGTTAAGCTCCATCATAAATTAAACTCGATGGAAAGGAATCCATTTCATTTACGCAGGTCAACCTGGTTGACACACCAGAATTATTACAATGAAGTTGTACATTCCACATTTCCTGTTTCACGGTTCATTTCAAAACTAAGATCTTACAACAACAATTTCCACAGCACATTTAGGATAGCAAAAAAGGTCCCAAGGCACTTCAAGATGATATTACACTAATGACCAAAAAACAAAGGTTTTAAGAGGGTCTAATGAGAAGAGAGAGAGGAGCAAAGGGAGACGGGTTTTGGGAGAAGATTTCCATAGTTTACATGGCAGCTAAAGGCACATACATCATTAGTAAAGCAATTAGCTTTTAGAATCTTCATGAGACCAGAACTAGAGAGCAACAATAGCTTGGACGGTTATTGGTTCAAAGATACAAGTCAGGAAGCATAGAGCTGATGGCTAAATGAGATTTTTTGAGAATACGGGCAGAGGTTTAATGACCTCAAATTTCTAGAGAGAATTATATATGGGATGGCACTCAGCAAATCTGAGGCAACAAGACAGCTGAGACATTCAGTAGCATTTGAGCTGAGGCAAAGGTGGAATCAGATGATGTATTTCTTAATTTTAAAAATAGAAAGGAAACAGAGACCCTTCCACCAGCAGGAAAAATCTTTAACGTTGGACTTGCAAAAATACCTCAATCACAAGATGAAAACCAGACATTTTACCCTGCTTTTCACCTGCAGTAAGAAGAGCAATAAATGTCTCTGACCTTGAAGTTTCATCTCAGCAGAAGAATAATTCATTATGCATTAAGTGGTAAAACATTCCTGTCCTTATTGTCCAACTTTCCCTGCACAGTGCCAAAGTTATGTTTCTACCTCAATATTTCCTGAAGGTGAAGATTATTTAACAGAATGGGAGTTAAGCATGTTAAATAGGTAGAAGCGTTTAATACTTGGGACATATTTATTAAAAGCTTTCATGAAATGTTAAACGTGTCCCTGGGGCAAGCCATAGCACCAATCACATCTGTAGCTTCCGATATCAGATTCATCCATGTTATATAGATGTAGCCAACTTCACCTGCAAGTATTTATTTCAAAAGCTTATGTTAAAAATGTTGGACCTTTCTTTTGGAGTTCAGTTTTAAAAATTCACTGAAAATTCTAAATTCAATCTGCAAGATATCCAACAGGAACTGGATTTTTCTTTTGCCTATTTTTCCTCATGGCTTATACTTAATTTCCTGCTCTGAAATGAGCATTTATGATTTTACGTATGGAACTTCTTTTCCTTTTACCTAGGTTTTGAATCATTTACCATCTCTACCAACTCTGACCAACTGTTAACATCCACTGCAGATTACGTCCACATTCAGGCTGCCAGTTCCTCACTGCTTCAGACTGTTATCACTGCTCAGACCGAGGCTCCTCTCAGGCTACCGCTCTCACTGCTTTATACCGTTGTACAGGAGAACAGCCAGCTGAATATTTTCATTTGTCTCCTTCTGAAATGAGTTGGGTGGCATGTTAAGCTGGGTCTTTCACTCTCACCCATCATGACAATGAACTTGTGGTGTCACCCCAGATACATCTGTTAGTGCTAATCCTCAGATTCTTAATGATAGCAGGACTGTAATTGTCAGTTGCTGGTTGGTCCTTTCCTAAATGTTTATGCATTAGTGAGGCTCAGTGGGTAAGCTCTCTCATATCAAAATCAGAAGCTTCAGTCCAGAGACCAGAGTACAAAAGCCTAGGTGATTCTTCAGTGGGGGTGCTGATGTGATGTCTTTCAGATGAGAGATTAAATCAAAGTTTACTGTTTTCTTGGGGATCAACAAAATATCCCATGGTAATATTTTCCAGAGCAAAGGAGTATCTAAATGTCCTGAACAATATTTATTGCCTACTTATCGTTACTAAAAAAAACTTTTGTTCATTATCACATTATTATTTGTGGGAGTTTGCTGCAGAGATAGGTCACTGTGTTTGTTACAGAAGTACTCCACTGGCAGTAAAATGTTTAGGGAAATCCTAAAAGAATGTGAAAGGCATTAAGTAAATACAAACTTTGTGTATCATTCCATATTTAGATTTCATTTTACCCTAATTCTTTTCAGGAAAATAATTTTCCTAATTTTTCTGCTTTGTCACCAGAGTAGCCCTTGGTTCCCAGTTGGGCTATTTTCTAAGTCTCTCAAGCTCTGCCTCCTGCCCATCTGCAATTAATTGGCTTCTTTTGCCATGCCAACAATCTTTTTTTTAAACAAATATACAAATATTTTTCTTTAACTTTTTGATATTTTTATTTTCCCCTAGCTCAAGCTTTAGTTTTAACTGCTGCCTCTTGGGAGATTCCATATAGGTCGCCACATTTCTCTTCCATGCTTTTATAGAACTCCTCACCACCCATTTTACCATAAATGGTTATAATTTAAACTTTTGCACTATATCAGCTGTACTGTTGCTTTTAAACTTTTCTAGCAATCTCTACTTAGTAATTTTTCTTTAAGTAGTTTTGGGTAAGGAAATATTAAAGTTCTATATTATTTTCTGATTGAGACATTGCATGTGTGTACAGATTGTGCAAGTGAGGGAAAAATATCACAGAATTATGATCATAAATCTGTTGTTTTATGTTCTATTGCTTTACACTCTGTGAATGAGGTGAAAGATCTCATTTAGGAAAGGGGAGAAAATCAGAAGGGAACAGAAAGAAATAAAAGCAACATTTATAGAAACTTCTAGAGGTACTACTTCCTGGAAATTTTTGGTGCACCAAAGCATTGTTGTGTTTTACACCAATTTGAAATTAGGTTCCCTGCAACAAAAATTGCAAAACTGATCAAAATCCAATATAAAACAATCTTATGATGGTTCACACCAAAACCAGTACTAAAGTGGACCTTTCGTAATTCTCGATGAGATCTCACTCAGTGCACCTCCTGACAATTTGTTACACAGCAGCCACAGAGAAGCTCATGGCAAAGAGCAACAACACACATTATGGGTGCCATGGAGGCAAGAGAGGTTGTAGGGGAAAGGAAGAGCAGTTCCCACTTTCACATTTCCAGGAAGTACATGATTCCTTTGCCCTGAATGACTCTGCACCAATGACACTTTCAGTGGCCAGCACTATCTGGAGGGATAGATCCTTATCCTGCAAGTCCTCGTCTACAAAATACACACCAAGAGCAAGGTCCTGTGCACCAGGAGGTTAAGGCACCCACAATGTCCACCATAAAAAGTCTGGCAGGAAGTGGCTCCAGTGGTCTTTTCCAGAAAGCCCTACACTAATGGAGGAATGTGGAAAGAAATTTCATTTACTTAGAGTGATGGAGAGACCACTGCTTATTGCTGCAGTGTGTTGTTCCTCACAAGAAAGTGCACTTTATGCTGAAGTCTGGGATCTTTGAGGAAAGTATCACTGATCAGGAAACACATGTTGTAGGAAGCTATTTCAGGGACTGAATCAGGGATTCATTTATTTGTGTGTTATAATCAGCGCAGCTGGACATGCAAAGCAGGATGCGAGGGATGGCACAAAAGGAAGCCATTTGGCCCATTGAGTCTACACTAGCTCTCAGAGCAATCACATCAATCCCATTCCCCCATTTATTTTCCCTGTAACCTATTCTCTATCACACACCTCAAGGAATGACATCCCAGTAGTGGTGGAAACACTTTCTATTAGTTAAAACAAATTTTCTAGACTTTGGAAGATGAAATCAGTTCTGCTGCTCAGCCCAAGTTCTCAATGTCAGAGTTTTCCTTCAAATAGCAGGAAAAACAAGAAACAAGCACAAACTAGTCTTAGCTCCACAGAGCCTGTTCAGCGAGTCACTATGTGAAGACTTGAGTTCCAATTTACACTGTTACAGGCAGAAATGCCCAATAGCTGATGTCAGGCATAATGACATACAAATGCATAGTCCAATTTTATGAATGGTTCAATTTCACCCTGAAACAATTGTTAGTGCATTGTACTTAGGTACCAACCATAGAAAATTTGATTTTACCTAACAGATGGGTAATGTGCAATCCAACTTCTAGGCTTATTTTCCTGACATACTGAGCGCATGGCATGGGAAATCAAAGGTTAATCTGTTTGAACTTTTAGTTTTTCAGCGTCTTTTTTCTCCTCTTCATATTTGTAAGCTTTTACAAAGAATACACCTGTACAAGATGATTTTTGTTTAGATTGACTTCATTTTTCCCCAAACTATTTATAGGAAAGACAATAAATCTGGATGTCAATCTCGATAATGAGGCTTGAATGGTCAAAGAAGAAAACACTGCTGACATTATCAAAACTTTCTCATCATTTAAAGTGCCATACTCTTTCTCCTGCACTAAACTAGACTAAACGATGACAAGAAATTTGGTGGTGTTGTAGATAGTGCAGAAGGTTGTCGTAGGTTGCAATGGGATATTGACAGGATGTAGAGCTGGGCAGAGAAGTGACAGATGGAGTTCAATGTGGAGAAGTGTGAAGTGATACACTTTGGAAGATCTAACTTGAAGGCAAAATACATGGTTTGTGATAGGATTCTTAGCAGTGTGGAAGAACAGAGAGATCTTGGGGTTCTAGTACATAGATCCCTCAAAGTTGTCGCACAAGTTGATAGGGTGGTTAAAAAGGTGTATGGTGTGCTGGCCTTCATTAGCCAGGGGATTGAGTTCAAGAGCAGAGGGGTAACATTGCAGCTTTATAAGACCCTGGTTAAACCACATATGGAATATTGTGTTCAGTTCTGGTCACCACGTTATAGGAAGGATGTGGAAGCTTTGGAGAGGGTGCAGAGGAGATTTACAAGAATGCTGCCTGGATTGGAGAACATGTCTTATGAGGAGAGACTGAGCAAATTAGGGCTTTTCTCCTTGGAGAAATGGAGGATGAGAGGAGACTTGATAGAGGTATATAAGATTATGAGAGGCATAGACAGAGTGGACAGCTAGCATCTTTTCCCCAGGGTGGTAATGGCCAATACTAGAGGTCACCCGTTTAAGGTGTGTGGAGGAAAGTTCAGGGGGGGATGTCAGAGGTAAGGGTTTTTGTTTTTACACAGAGAGTGGTGAGTGCCTGGATTGCACTGCTGGTCGGTGGGGGTGCGGGTGGGGGGTGGTAGGGGCTGATACAACAGGGTAATTTAAGGGACTCTTAGATAGGCACATGTATGAAAGAAAAAGAGGGTTATGGGAGGTGAAGTAGAGAAGGGGATAGATAGAATGTGGATAAGGTTTATATAGGTTGGCACCACATCGTGAGCCGAAGGGCCTGTACTGTGCTGTACTGTTCCATGTTTAAAATATTAAAAGGAATGTTCAAATATTGGTAGGTTATTTACCCATGTCAGGAAATACCTGATCAAAAAGCAAAAATGCCTTCTAAAATAGATAAATCTCATGCAAAAGTTCGGAACTCTATAAAGAGGCATATTTAATTCAAGTACTGACAACTGACAGATATAGCAACATGTGCAACAGTGGGTATGACTACAAAAGCACATCTCTAGATAGGTAGTAACCATATAGGCGTTTTTTCAAAATTCAAATGTTAGATGGAAATAATATATTCCAAATTTACCAAACACTGTTTCTTTCTATTTATACTTCTTCCATATGTCATACTGTCCAGTGCAGTATACTTCTTTTGTAGGTAAAAGTTCAAATGGAGTGATGCCATCATCATGCCGAGCTGCAGGTCTTTGAAATTACTACATAAATATGTTTGTACTTAGTGATACGAGGCTTAGTTTTAAACCAACCAAGAATGGTCTCATGTGATGAATACCGTCTGTTGCACTAAATTAAGCTCTGTTTGGAAAACTATTGTTTTATAAACATAATCAACTGAAATACTTTAATAGGTTTTATTTTGTTTGGAATTTATGAACAGTATTACCAACTTAACATTATAATTAAAAAGATATGCAGCTCATCAAATTAATATGCTCATGCCACAACAGAATAGGAACAGGATGCTACACTGTACCCCCATACACAAACATAAATCTGAACTTGCTTGTTAAAAAGGGGGAAAATACAATTTATAATATTACAACTTATTATTAATGAATTTCACAGAAGTCCAATGTGCACACATTTACTATATGGTAAAATGAGAAAAAAGACTTTATTTGGAAATAAATTCTTTTAAGATTCTCAAAAAACCTATTTTAAAAAAAAAGAATTTTGGACAAAATATACTAAAAGCTACCTTTTAAAAAAAGTGATTTAGCTAATGTAACATCAAAGAACAAAGGTACAGTACAGCCTCTGGGAAAGGACTGAGAATGAAATACTAGAGCTCCCTCTCAGGTACGAAAGATGTCTGGTGAAACTGGTGGTGAGGATGGCAGGGGAAAGGTGAAAAACTGCAGGATGCTAGAAATCTGAAATAAAATGTAAGAATGCAGAAAATACTCAGCAGGTTAGACATCATGTGGAGAAGGAAAAACAAGGTTAGTGCTTCAGCAAAGACCTGATTAAAGGTTATATAATAAACAACATAGGAGATAGAGGGGAATACTTCCTTAGTAAAAAAAAATAAACAAAATTAAATGCTATTTTACTTTAAAAACATAAAGGTTATTTGAATCCACTTAGGTTTTTTTTTTGCAAAACAATCTTTTTAAAATTAAAGGATGTTTACCATTGCCTTTCAAGACTCTTGAATTGTCCATTTCAGATCTTAGCCATTTCTTGTTATAGAGCTTGTATAGATGACTAAATGGGCTGTCTCTTAAATGAGTAGCTTGAGAAATCCTTACTTAGTGAGTGGATAATTCAAATACTCTGTTATTTCTTTCAATGACATTAATAAAGTAGAATGATGCACTGTAAGGAGAAACTGAAGAGCTTTTCCCTCGTCATTGGTTTTATTAAATATGGGAGAATATTACGTTCACTGCAGACATGTTAAAGAGTCCACTCACTCTGGATAAATGGCCTACAGAAAGTATGCCCTTCTGCACAGGTCAATTATTCCTGGTGGAAAATGTTGCATTTCATTGTTAGCAGAACATATATTCCCCAATTGTACAAGTGTTGTAAAGGATTCAACTGTCCCTGACATTAGCAATTATCCACTCAGAAATATTCACCTATTTCAGGCAAATGCTTTTTTTTAAAAAAACTCATTCCTTGATATTGAACGTTTGTAAACTGGGGTGTTTAGAATTCAACATCTGTATGCAGCATAGAGGGAAGCGTCAAATCAGAAACAAACCCTAGATTGCAGGTAGTAAACCATAATTGCTTTCATCTACCCATGCATATTTTTTCTGAATTGAATCATAAAATCTGCCACAACACTGCCAGCATTTTCTGTATATTTGCAAATTAATTTTTGTATTAGTTTCTTCCAGTTTCTTCCACCTTCCTTGACCGTTGCTTCCAATGTCTTCTGTCTCTCAGTTAGAACATAGAAACACGAGACAGAAGCAGAGCTAGGTGCTTCAGCCCCGTGACTGCTCTGCCATTCAACAAAATCATGGCTGATTTTTTAAGAATCTCAAATGTCACTTTTCTTCACCATCTCCACTTTCCTCGATTCCCTTGATATCCAAAAGTTCAATCTGTGTCATGAATTACTTAGTGTCTAGCCTCCACAGATCTCTTAGTTAGAGGAAAGCCTCTGGGCAAAGAAATGTCTTTTTACCTGCAAAACTACATACACCTGCAAAACTGTCTTGAAACACTGGGAGTTTCTGAACTGGTTCTTGAACTGGTTCTAATCTCAAAACTTTCAAATTAAAATGAAAGCTATGATCTCAAATTTGGAGGGTCTGATCTTAAAGGACAGATCAGCTTAAACACATTAGCAACACAATAATACGTGATGCTTTTATGAAATTATGCTCCCATCATTATAAAATAGTATATCCTCTAATTTACTATATGCATTAAATAATAATTATATGCAGCTGATCAGTCACAATTTTACACTTAACTACCTGTAAAAATAAATCATTTTAAAATATAAAAAAATAACAGTTTATATATAAACAGCCTCTTGGATTTGCCCATTTAAATTTTGAATTCAACAAATGAACTATACTCTATATCTAAGAGCCCCCTGAGCACTGACTAAGCAGGTCCACTCACCTTTATGTACAATTCCAAACCATTCCCCAGACAATGGAATTGTACTTAAAAGGGAAATATATAAACAAAGGACAGAAAATAAATTAAGTAGAAAAAAGGGTGTGAATTTTTTGTCTAGATTTCTAAGGCAGAGCAATTGAGCCCTCCTTCTGAATTAACCATTGTGCATTTAAGCACTAGACATTTAATTAGATGAATAAAATTTAATTATTTTTGCCTCTAACACTTTTTAAGTTCTGTGATGTCATGCACATTGAATCATGTACAAAAAGCCCACAAATTATACCAACATGAGGTTCCACATGAAAGTGCTGTAGCCAGAAGGATCGACACAATTAAAGAAAAAATTAACGCAGTGGCTGAGAGATATTGTTACTATAGTATCTAGCTCTTTGGATTTTTTTTGCATGATGAATTATGAAAGCACTGCTGCAGACTGCATATTTAATCCAAGCATTTATAGACTGCCTGCAATACATCCAAAACCATGAAATCAGGACGATGTTGAAATGATTTATATCAAGTTCCCATGTCAGATTTAATGACCATCACTTATCATGTTAATAAATTAACACAAGTCTTATCTGTGCAGATTTCAAATGGCTTCAACACAGTTCACAGGCAATTTGATCATGGTAAATGAATAAACCAAGATTTAAATCCTGCTTTTGAAGCTACACAAGATCCAACTTTCAATTTTTCTAAAGACCATTCTGTACCATTCAACCTTGGTGGCAACAGATTGTTTCCATTTTGACTTAAATCAAGAGGTTTCTGTCAGCGTTTGGAAATTACCTCACATTTGCTGCGCAGGCCTGTCTCTTGGAGTCGAGACCAGATACTCTGGATTCTACCGGCATGTTCAGGATGGCTATTTGTATTTCCACATGTGCAATGGTGCTTCAGCATCAGTGTATCATAAACAAGACCTGTCAGAGGAATGAAAGTAGTTGAGAAATAATTCACAAGACATAAAAAAAAGAACAAATAAAAACACATGTTAAAAATGTAAATAACACTTCTGTGGAGTTGAGAATTACAACAAGAAATGAATACTTGTTTGCTCAGGAATCTGATTTGTTGCCTTTGTCAACCTTCTTCACACTAATTCTAATAAAAACAGTAATTATTAAGGAAAATTTTGCCTTACAGAACTGACTATTAGCAATGATTCAACCAAAAAGAGGCCAACTTTACTAATGTACCAGAGGAGAATCTAGAGTTCTTATGAAAAGGAGCCCTTCATACAACAACCAGAACTTTATGACTTGTTTGTATACGGATAAACTTATCAAAATACAAAGTAGCAACAGGAATAGGCTATTCAAGCCATTCTGCCTTTAAATAAGATCCCATTGCAACCACTCCTCTTCATTCTTGTCTGGGCATATTTAATACGTGATAGGTATTTGTCGTACTTAATTAAGTTTGTAAATACCATCAATTTTTGGTACATGTAAAGAGTCTAATTAGTGTTTGACGCATATTCCTGTAACCTACAGCCACCTCTTATAGACATAACATTGATTAATGGATGGCAACTTATTTGATATCGGAATCAGTGTCCCCTTAATTATTAAAAATGCCTCTATCACTCAATCTGCTGCAAAATCTTCTGCAACATTCTGAGCTCAGAGATAATAACAACATTAATTTAATTTATAAAGGGCAATTAACTGTATGGTATAGAAGTCCTACAGAATTCAAATGACTGGATAGTGCTGTTTAAAAAGCTACACATTCAAGGCATGATGCAGAAGAGCATGGTACCAATCAAGTCCAGTGGATTTATTTGGCCACTAATAAGGACCTCAGATCACTGCTTCTAAAGACATACTTTCATTTTTTTTAAAAATCAGGAATGATGCCTACTTTAATTTCCATTATGCATCAAACTCTTACAGCAAGTCTAAACTGACAATCTTGATGTTAGGTTATTGCCTCGGAGATATTCTTGGTACATGAATTCTCAATTGTATTACAAGCAAGCTTTTGGGAAAAGCAACATTTTGGAAAAGAGACTGCAGGTGCTGGAATCAAGAACAAACACAGAATGTTGGAAGAACTCAGAGGGTCAAGCAACATCTACAGAGGCGAAAGGTCTAAGTTGACATTTAGGGTCACGACTGCATCAGGATTGAGAGGGAACAAGGAAAGATTGCCAGTATATAGCTGTGTGTGTGTGTGGGTGTGTGTGTGTGTGTGTGTGTGTGTGTGTGTGTGTGTGTGTGTGTGTGTGTGTGTGTGTGTGTGTGTGTGTGTGTGTGTGTGTGTGTGTGTGTGTGTGTGTGTGGAGTAGGAAAGAATCTCTTCAAAATTGGACTAGTAAATATACTTGAAAAATTTCCCTAAGAGCCCAAATATCAAGAACAATTCAAAAACATTCTAAAAGGTGCAGAGCTCCAGGTAGATGTTGTGATTACACTGGCTTATTATTAAATGCCTCAAAATCAATATACTGCAAATATTGAAAATCTGAAACAAAAGCAGAAAGTGCTGGAACTACTCATCAGGTCAGGCCACATCTATGAAGGAGAAACAGCCAATATTTCAGATCCGATTTTCTCTTTCCTCAAATACTGCCTGACTCGTTGACTGTTTCCAGCATTTTCAGTTTCTGAGAGGGAGACAGAGTTTCTGCTAGGAACTGAAAACAAAGGCTTTAGCTTTCCCAGTTTAACTGAAGAAACGGGATACATTTCCAGAATGGATGTTTAACAAGCAATCTGACAACAGGGAAACAGTGAAAAGAGATGGGTTTAGTCAGTGGACCTCATGCTTGGAATCAGAACTTGTGTACCTAAAACTTGGACATACATAAATTGTACAATATTTTGCATCCACATAAATATATCAAACATGTTACATAATAACTTCTCAGCAGAAATTCAACTCAGGGTGCATAAAAATGACCAGAGAAAAGGATCAGAGTTTACAGGTATCACCAGCAATTAATTTAACAACCATTTACCTGTAGTGAATTGAGGTTTACTGGGTGGTTCTTGAACAGAGATAGGAAAAGTGGCAGAAGCAGGTGATGATTGTGCTCGGGATAGGGGACGATGCCCACTGTAGGACACAGGGATCCCTGCCGCCTCCATTGACGCTTGGTAATTACGAAGCTGATGAATACGTTGCTGTTCCAGAAGCAAGGCTTGCTGTTACATTGAGAGAAATAATCAAGTTAAAGCGAAACCCTCAAATTATGCAGAAAGTTTATTCAACCATTCCTACTTTAGATGCAGTTTTATTTGATTACTCCCTTGGATGAGTCACATCTCCTTCTGACCACAGCAGTATTTTCATCAGTCCTGGTAAGCTTTAAATGATATATCATACTAATTTTTCCTATCTTTGAGAAAGGCAAGAGGATTACATTAGACCTTGTTTCATATTTTGATTCATGTCATTCAAAGAATAAATAAATGAGTAGTTGGATATATTCATCCAGACACATTTACCGTGGAAATTAAACTACCTTGTCACTCGAAGAAATTAATGCACACAATCCCTACACTAAATTACTCTTGTGAATTAATCTTTTTGTAAACAGTGAAATTTTAATACTGCCATTGCAGTGGGAGTTAGAGGTCAGTTCTAACACTTACATTTAAAATCAATTATCTATTTCAAAGCATTTGACTAATTTAAAACTTCTGGGAACAGCAGTCATAACACTTAGGATTAAAGCAACTCCGTTCAAAATGAATGATGTACATAATATCACAGACAACTAAGTATGTTTGATTTATTTGGCTTCTTCCCCATTCAAAGCTATAACTTTGGAGACACGCAACCCATTGATCTGTGCAATGTTTTGTTGGGATGGGGACATGGAATTTAACTATGGATAACTTCCATTCTATTGGGTAAAGCTTTCTGCATTTCTGCCTGTCAGCCAAGATTCCATCTGTTGATCTTAAACGCGGAGAGACTAGAGACCTGTATGAGAACAGAAGTAGATAGCGCCAGCCTTCCATTTTGTGACATGTGGATAAAATTAATTGATTTTTGTCACAGGTACCTGCTGCTACCTAATTGTTCTTAAGAATGAAATTTGACTGTATTTAATAATGTTTGAAAATATAATTTGTAGGTACCTCATTGACAAGCAGTACTATGGTGGAGATAGCTGCCAGGACTGACACACCAAAAGAAAAATAGTATCAATACGCACAAATAACACTTTCATGTCAGCAGAAAATTTAATGAATGATAACTCATGGCACTCTTAAAATAGCATTTGTTGTAGTGCTGTAGCGTCATCTTTTATTGACGCAGCAATGTAATTACATTTTTTAAAATTTCCTAATAGATTCTATTGCTTAGGAGGGAAATTTTAAAACATGAAATAAACAAGTTTCATAGATTTATAAACCACACCTAGTGGGAGCACACTCAACAACTGGTTATTAAAAGGTAAGAGCTGGAGTATTAATGAAAACACTTTTGCAACTGACACTGAGAAAATGGCAAACAAGGGAATATTTCATAAGATACAGCAATATTCCCCAAATTCCATCAGAAGGTACATTACTTAAATACTACAAAAATTACAAAATTGAGTTGTAATATTCTAAAGCAGGTAGATAAAGAAACAGATGGCCTTCATATACTGTACTTATATAAATGTGTTAAATGTCCATGCACACACAGTGGGATATTCAACTTAAACAGTATTAGTGTAAGGTGCTCGAATATTTCAGTCAATATTACTTGCCAGCTCAATTTGAGCTGGCAGGTCTTCCTTCATCTTATAATTCTTCTGAATTATGTACATTTTTGAGATACAAATATAGATTATAAATGGAATAAGGGTATTTCAAAGAACATTCACTTTCAGATTTATTGAAATATTTGAAAATAAAAGGGAAAACAAATGATTTTTAACAGAGGCCATCTTACTGATGGCTTGGTGTGACACTGAAGCATAAGGAGTAAATTTTGTTCAATCCAATGTTTTTACTGAATTCATTGATATTAACTGGGACAATATTTGGTCCCAGTGTCATATGGCTGGGGAGCAAATGCTGAGATACTCATCCTGATCATTTTCCAATAAATTCAGTTAAAAGAGATGTATGTTTGCGAACTGGATGGGGGCAGGTTAATATTCAGATTCAATCTGTTTTTTTCTTCTTCCTCATTGCATCCCCCTGCTCATAAACACATTGAATAGTTTGCTAGAATTGGAGTTCACAAATCCATCCAGGCAAGATCTAGAAAAATTGCTAGTATTGATGGAATAATGGCCCACATTCTGTGGGAAACCTTGCCAGTAGCTCATGTAACTGCTGATGTTTTCTTGCAGTTAGCAACCATGGGATTTCCATCAAAAAACAAAGTTGCAGTCAGCTGTTTTGATGACTGTGCTTCTCATAAGAGATCACGTTGCAAAAATGTCCTTCACTTAATCCTCAAACAATTTGCATCAGAAACAACCTGTTATAGGAACAGCTTCTCCATTTGTTTCAATGGAGGGAGTGGCTTTAAGAGACTGAGTGTAGCTAGATATTTTAAAATTATTTATGTATCTCTTCGGCTTGTCTTTGTTTATTTTTTGAAGATATCCTGTAACTTAATCAAAATTTTTTTTTACTGTTTTTCTGATGTCTGCCAGCCAGCTATGCAGGGTGGGAGGTGTATAATATCGCCATCTGCCAACGTTTTTCCACCATTTTTTTTATGGAACGTGCTTATCTTATCCTATACTTATAAGCACACAAATGGAAACCATTCACCCAGCCGGTATTTTCCAACTCCCAGGAGACAAATTCCATTAGCCCCACCCCCCTTTCTCCTTATTTCCCTGCCTCCCTTCCCCACCCCCAATAACGTAATGACATTACATTAGACATAGCTCTGTGAATTCTCTTGAATTGTTACACTAGCCCCATGTATCAAGTATCTGCTTATAGTGGTGTTCCGTAGGTATTTTGTCAGATCTAAACCCTGGTACTAGCTGATTTCCTAATGCAGAATTCCTCCAATAATTTGCTGAATTAACCCTTATTAAGGAATTACATTTTTTGTCTATATTGTGTCAGATTGTTTTGGCCATTGATAATATTGTTCCATGTGTGGGTGAGGATGAAATACCCTAACATTATATTTCAATTCTCCTTTAGGGGGCACCATTGAGACAATGTAATGTTAAATCCTTTTCATCTTCTTAAAAATATAATGATATTTGCTGGAAAGTCAAAGCAACTCATATCTATGAGAAAGAATTGAACAGTAAAGGCTGGAGAGTAGGCAAGACAAATGATTCAAATAAATTTATATCAGAAGGTGCACGTTATAGGAACAGAAAGGTTATTCAGTCACTGCTGCATGTTTGCTTCATTAAATTTAATTAATTAATACGAAACTTTGGAACAAAGAGAACCTGCTTTCGGGTACTTTAAAAGCTGATATTCATGGAAAGTTTTCAAAAAGAATGCATGTTCATCTTGAATATATTTATTCCAGTGATCTGGCATTACAGGCAAATCCTTTCAGTCATGGCCTAAAAATACATATTTTTTGAAGTATGTGATCAATCCATTCTTTGCAATCCTAACTGTTAAATAGCTTGTGTACAAATTTGCTCCCTCTCCCCACTGTACAATTGAAAAGCATTTTATTTAAAAGTTTGTTTTTGCTCTAAACATTTAGAGCACTGCCTGTGGTTAACACTGTTGATCTGAGCTGAGAAACTAAGGAAAACACCTGCTGAGGCTTTGAAGTAGGCAGATTAATGGCTGACTCCTGCATGCTTTGAACTGCACACAGAGTAATTTGTAATCAAGCTGAACAGTGCTGCTCATTAGAGATAAAACAGACGCTTACTTTCCAGAATTGAAATATATATTTTACTAGCTTGTCGGTATTCAAAAAAGAAATGTGATTTAAATGAGATTTAAAAATATTTAAACAGCATGATCTTTCATAAAAAAGTAAAAGAACCTAGAACTACAGAATTGGTACTGTGCTACAGAATTTGCCCTGTCCCTTTACATTTGAATTCCAAAATACAGGAAGGTTGATGTGAGGGACACTGGCTATATTGCTATACATCAAATTTGAAGCTCCTTAAGGAAAACATGCACACTCATTCCCTACAGTTATTTTCTCATTAATAACTGTTCATTTTCTCAGCCCTCCAAACTATACTGATATCTAGAGTCATTCCTGCTCTGTGGATTAGAGCGGAAGACGTGTCAGAAGATGCGATGAAAAGCAAGGCAGCAATTTGTCCAAAGTCAATGTACTGGTAGACAGGACGTGGTGCTCTGGATATCATCTAAAAACCTGCTTTTACGGACTTCTAAAACTCTGGATAAATGGAGTCAGAGTTGATTGTAAGCTATTAAAGTTATTAAAACTTTAGAAGACTCAGTTTAATAAAATCTTTTTTTTCATTACATTAGTTAGGTAAATTTCAAAATCCCTATAAATGAAATAACTCACAATATCAAAATATTGTGCTCTGTGTTAAATACAACCTTGACCTCCAACACCAAACTCCTTTCTATTTCAGAGAAGTATTTCTATCTTCGGCACTCTGAAGTACTTTTCTTTTCCCTCTTGGTGAAAGCTTGTTTGAAAAAATTCCACAATGGCCTGGCCTGGATCTTCCAGGTCCCATGATTCCCACCTGCCTGCATTTACATGTGGAGAAATGATCTTGCTGGCACCCTCGAGTTGGATGGCAAAGTCCAGACAATGAGTAGGTGTCAGGTGGCATACAGCTGAGGCCCCAACCCTTGAAGAACCCTGACAAGGTTTGACAGAAGGGACAGCTTGGGGCAGATTTTTTAAGTTTTTAAATGTCAAAGACATTGTTGCAAGTATTCAAAAACTACTTGTTTTCATTTTTAACACACATTAAAAGAATTAGAATGAAAAACATCAAACTAGACAAAAATAAATCACCTCTACTTTACTGAAGTCTGAGAATCTCCACTCAAATAGGGTTAATTTTAGACCAGAATTGGAGAGGTGATTTTCCATGCAATTCTGGGCAATCCCAGCGAGACAAGATTTCATAATAATGACAGATACAGTGGCAGCTGTCACTTGATAGGTCCTAGATTTTTAAGAGGCTTCACCCAAGTCCAGGACTCAGTTCCATCTGATTAGCTAAACATCATCAAAGGTTTTGCTTGCCATAGCCAGGAAGGTTTAGTTCAATACTCAGGAAAGGCAGACCAGGCAAATTTCTATCCAGAAACAGTTCAGTTTCCTATGCAAGGCAATGACATCACCTTCACAGCAGCTGTGAGTTATTCTCATCTCAACACTGCTTAGAGGAGAAGTTCCAAATGGTTACAACCTCTCCCTAAATTTAATGAAACAGTTACTTTTGCTCTTGCCTCTATATAAAATGTGACAATTGTCAAACTGAGATTTGTCTAGAATTGTTTTGAATACACCAAATCTCTTCATTGGTGTATGCGACCACCCATGTCTCAATGTAGTTAACTGGAGTCCTTCCAGTTAAATGCTAAGCACAGCCCCATGCGTAGTTACTGTGTCCTAAATGTCTTCATTCAGTTGAACTTCCAGAAACTTGCATATTTTAAGTAGATTTGCCTCTCGTGGGGTTTTAAAGACAACATTGCGTGTGTAACCTGTGAAGAAAGTACACAAGCTTTTGATGCCAATATAACATCAGGAATGGAATCTTCTTACAGACAGAGGTCACCATTGAGCTGTCTTGCGGGGGGATGCAACAAAAAAATAAGGTATCACAAGGGACCTAATATAAAAGGAATACATAAATAAATTGTAAACTCAATTGGAAATCCCTGCAGAAACCAACTGCAAAAGATCTTCCTAGAATAGTTTGCAACCACTTAGCTAATGTCAATAGAAATGCACAACAGCATCAAGGTACCATGTAAAGTCTATATGAAGGACTCATAGTCCAAGTAATAAAAAAATCACAAAATACGCAACATTTGATTGTTACACTTAGAACCCGGCATAATTCATCAAATGCTGGTTGGACTAAATTTATACAATCAAACATGGAAATAGCGTAAGGGATAAGATCCCAAATCTGAATAAAACACATCATAAAGGCACGAGGCTTGGGGCGGCTATGGTGGATAACTGCACAAGAAAAAACAAAGCAACTACTAATATAAAACATAGTTTACAAGTGCTTGATATACCTTTAGGCACAAAAACCTCACAAGTGACTATCCATCAAGAGAAATTAAAGACACCATTAGATCAAAAGTAAGGGCCAATGATATTGGACAAAAAACTGAGGCTTAGGATTGGGAAAATTTCAGAATTCAGCAAAGGAGAGTGAAGAGATAAATAAGGAAAGGGGAAGGAGAATAACAAAAGTAGTCTAGTAGGAAACAAGAAAAGGCCATAGAAGTCTCTATAGATATGTGAAAAAGATTGGCTAAAGTTAATGTTTATCCCTTACAGAACAAGACTGGAGAAATGGCAGAGAAATTAAAGAACATTTTTTTTAAACATTCATCTTTACAGTAGAAGCCACAGAAAACATCCTGGAAATAGTGGAGCACTACGGGTCTAGACTGAATGAATAGCTGAAAGAAATTAGTATTTGTGAAAAATTAGTGTTGGAGAAGTTGGATTGAAAGGCAAACAAATCCCCAAGACCTGATGACCTAGGATACTGAAGGAGACAGCAACGGAGATAGTAGATCATCTGCCAAAACTCCATAGATACTAGAATGCTTTCCTCAGATTAAAGTTAGCAAATGTTACCCCACTACTTAAGGAAGGAAGGAAAAGGACAAACAAAACTATAGACCAATTAGTCTGACATCAGTAAAAGAAAAACATTGGAATCTATTATTAAGGAAATGGTAATAGAGCACTTAGAAAATAATACTAGGAATGGGCAGAATCAATATGGACTTATAGAAGGGTAATCATGCTTAATAAATTTGGTTGATGTGGTATATTTCTACTTTCAGAAGGCCTTCAATAAGGGTGCCACATAAGAGGTTATTATAAAAATATAGAACTGGGGGTAATATATTCGCATGAATTGTGGGGTGGTTAACAAAGAAAATAGAGTAGGAATAAACAAACAGGTTTTTGCTTAGGAGGCTGTAACTAGTGAGGTGCTGCATTGTTCAGTTCTGGGATCCCAGCTGTTCAAATCTATATCAACGAAGGAGGGGATCAAGTGTAAACTATCCAAGTTTGCTAATGTGGAAAGACACGAGGTCATCCACTTTGGGAGAAGTAAGTTGTGAATAGGTCATAAGGAAGGTACAAAGTTAGGTTAATTGAGTGAACAAAAACTCTGGTAAATGGAGTACAATGTGGGAAAAGGTGAGATTGTCCATTTTGGTTAGGAAAATAAAAATAAGCAAATTATCTAAATGGTGATAGATTGCAGAATGATCTGCGTGTCTGACTGTACGATTTGCAAAAGTGTAGTATTCAGGTACAGCAGTAATTAGGAAAGCAAACAGAATGACACTGTTTATTGTGAGGGCAATTGAATGTAAAAGAGGGTTATGCTTTTGTTATAGAAGGCGACCATTGTGATGACATATAGAGTAATGTGTATAGTATTGGTCTCCTTTTTTTTAAAAAGATATAGTGTTGGAAGTAGCTCAGAAAAGGTTACTATACTGCTACCTGAAATGGACAGTCTTGTTTCTGCTGGAGTTTAGAAGAGAGATGTTCAACTTCACTGAAACATACAAGAGCTTGAGGGGTTCTGGTAGTATCAACGTGGAGATGATGTTGTCTCTGGTGGGAGAATCTAGAGTTAAGGGTCAATGTTTAAAAATATGGCATTGCTCACTTAAGATGGAGATAAGGCAAAAATTTTGCTCTCATAAAGGTGAAGAGTTTTTTTGAACTTTCAGAGATGATAAGTTTGCCATTTAATGAGAGACTGAGTAGACTGGGACTGTATGCACTAAAGGCCAGAAAATTGAGATTTCATTGAAACATACAAAATTCTTAAAAGGCTTCACAGACTAGATACAGAAAAGATGTTTCCCCTTGCTGAGGACTCTCAAATTAGGGGCACAGTATCAGAAAAAGGAGTGTAGAGAAATTTCTTCACTCAGAGTGTGGCGAACCTTTAGAATTCTCTACTCCAGAGGGCTGTGGAAGCTCAGTTATTGTGTTCACTCAGAACAGAGATGGATCAATTTCTGGGCCTTGAGGGAATCGAGGGTTGTAGGGACAATGCTGGAAAATGACACCAAGTTAGATCAGCCATGACCTTAACAAAAAAAAAGCCTACCCCTACCACTATTACTTGCTTCCTTATGAATCCAGAGCAGGGAATGGATTGGTGTAAGGGATGCGGCAACACAAAGCTGAGATCAGCAACTCAAAATGGAGAAAACTCCATGCAGCTCCACTTGATTAACATTTTCTGGTGGTATACATTAGTTTCAATACACTGTACCAACGTCCTAGTCCTGAATTATGCCAAAACTGATATTGGCTGGATTGAGGACAATACTCTGGATTATTCAGAGGCCAGTGGACATTCTATGTAGGGCTAATAAGTTATTCAGGAAGGGATATGTAGATGGGCTAGACAGCTTTCCTCTGAAGATCAGCTTTGCAAATGGCACTGTTTTAAAATATCAAATGATTGTGCTTCTTGGATTATTTAACAATATGTACAGCATGTGATAAATTATATCAGAAGATCTCATATTTTCAGTGCATAAGAGACCATTTGGCCCATCGTCTATGCTGGCTCTCAGGGCAACCCCATCACAACACTTATTTCCAGGTAACTATTTTCCTTCATGTATCCATCTCCTGACATCTACCTAAGTAAGGGGTAATTTACAGAACCCAATTAACCTACCAACCTGCACGTCTTTGGGACATGGGAGAAAACTGGAGCTCCCGGAAGAAACCCACACGGCCACAGGGAGAGCGTGCAAACTCTACAATGACATTACCAGAAGTCAGTATTAAACTCTGGGTGCAGCATCTGAGAGGCAGCAGAGCTACCTGCTGTGCCACTGTGCCACCCCAGTGTTAGCTCCAGAGCTAGGAGCTGCAAATAAACAGAAATCATTTCATATGCAAAGTCTCAAGCAAACATGCAGTTACTTACACTGAGAACCTACATAAATGGTAAGATTTGTTATATAAAGCCATTGACAACAAATGTATTCATGCTTTATGTAATGCAAAAATAGTCTAAGATACGATAGGAACAGATCATCACCATTTGGACTGAGTGCATATCTTGTCACAAATATTTTCATCATAACCTCAACAGTCTGTCCTGCTCTCCACAGAACCAGATTACTAGATACCAACCTAACATGGACACTTCTGGGGCACATCTTGGTCAAAGACTCTAGTCAAATATTCAATGAACCTGGGTCCAAACCTTTCATCACCAGGGGTTTGTTTATGTGGACCACAGCCAACCCATAAAGCCAGCTGAACTGAATAAACACATGAAGCCAAGATGTGTTTATCTTTGGCACAGACCACACACAATTCATGGTCCAGAGTGCCTATTTGTTCTCTTGAATACAAGTGCAAAATATATTTCACAGCTGATTGCACTCAGGGGAGTCTCATATTTGCAAGATTTACAATTAGAAAAATGCAGCAGGCAGCAGCAACAGAAATCAGACAAGTCAGCTGCTAAAATGGGATTTGTCTTGCATTTATGTGATTGTGCTAGAAGTATGAATCACCGAAATTAACGGGTCAATTTTAACTCAGCAAATGGGTTAAAGTGCAACAAATGGGAGAAAGCACAACATCCTGAATTGGAAAAGTCATGGGCCTGGCAGAGCTAACAGTGTGAAATTGTCTGCTTGGATGAAAAGCAGTAGTAGTTCTGTGGAGGGATGAAAAGGATCAGTGTGCTCACCATCATTAAGGAATAAATTGACATTTACTCCTTAATGATGGTGAGCACGAATGGGTATCTGCACATCTCTAATTAAACACAACCATCCAGTAGAGCACCTCACACCCATAGAATGCACATCCTGCACTAAGCAAGAACTCTTGGATGCTTCCAATGACCTGGGAAACCCAGGGGCAGAGAGAGTCATCAGGTGGAGGAGTTTAAACTCTACGTTTTAAAGTTTGAACAACCGCTGATGGCACTGCAGTCTACTCATGAGATTGAGTGTTTCACGGATAGCACGTTCCATGAGGTGATCAGCCCACAGTTCAAGGAAGCACAGACTGAAAGGCTAGACAATTGCCAGCCAGTCTAAAAAAAAGACCAAACAGGTATTCAGGAGATCACTCTAACATCCTCATCCTTTGCTGGTATTCAGTTTCAAATACTAAAGGAGGAGAAGTTTCCTCCAGGGAACGCAGCCAAAGCCAAGACCACAACAACATAAGTGGCTCAACTATATAGGGCAGGAGGAGAAAAGTAACAAGAACAACAGTTACAAGAACTTTGATAGTTATGGCAATGGAGAGATGTTTCTAAGGTTGCAGGTAAGATTCTAGAATTGTATGTTACCCTCTTTGGTGACAGTATCAAAGTATCACTGAGCAGCTGCAGAACAGTCTGCAGCAAGAGGGTGAACAACCAGAGGCAGCATACACATTGGTAACAATGACACATGTAGAAAAAGGATTGCAGGATGATTTTAAGAAATCAAGAAAGAGGTTAAGAAATGGTACCTCAAAAACAATACAGTGCAACCTCTAAATAACACGGGTTATATGTAACCCATGTTTTTAAGTGAAATTAACATTCACCTAATTTTCTTCTTGGGGGGACATGATAATACCCGCAGTATGCACAAAACAGTAATACAATAAGGTGCGTTATATTGAGGCTGCACTATAATGTCTGGATTGCTCCTGGTGCCATGTGTCAATAAGTACAGAAAAAGGAGCGTATTGCAGATGTATGTGTGGGTGCAAAGATGGTACAAGAGGGAGGACTTTAGATTCTTGGGGCACCAGGTCCAGTTTTGGGAACTGTGGGACATACAGATTAGATGGGTGGTACTCCCGAAAGCTTCAGAACAAACATCCCCCCAGATTGGTTTGCTGATGCTTTTGAGGGTTTAAATTGGTTTGGCAGGGGAATGGGAAGCTGAGAAAAGATTCAGAAGAGAGTATAGCAAAAAATTAGAGAGAGAACTCAGAATGCAGACCATAGCAAGATTGAAAAATAGACTAAAATGGAGTTATGTTGTGGTTAACGATACATTTCCAAATCCTTGATATTAATTAGTATACAATCAGTCCTAAAGGTGTAGAGCGCACAAAATTCCTAAACTGCATTCAGGAGAACCAATATGTACTAAGCTAACAAGAGGGGATGCAGTTCTGCACTCAATTTTATTTAATAAAATTGGGCTTGTAGAAAGAGCAACAAGGAGGAAATTTTCTTTGTGGCAGTGATTATAATTCAGTTCAATTTAGCATAATTACACAAAAGGACCAAGATAAAAAGGACCAAAAGGTACTAAATTTGGGTAAGGCCACTTTTATCAAACTGCAAAAGTAAACTATTAACAGCTACAGGGACATGGAAACCAGTCACACAGCATTCAAGGAGGAGATTCAGAATGTTTATGGAAAACATGTTCTCACAAAGGGATCTGCCAAACCTAGACCCACTGGATGAGGTTAATGGAGCAGGAGGCATACAAGGGTAGGAGTCAAATTAAAAAGGAAATCAGGAAAGCAAAGAGGGAATGTGGTAAATTATTGGCAAGCAACATGAAGAAAAATACAAAACTATTTTCTAAGAACAAAGATCATGAGGACAACTAAGGAAAGAGTAGGGAGGATTAGTGATGAGAAGGGTCACTAGAGCATGGAGATGAAGGAAGTGGGTAAGTCAGTTTTTGATGCTATTTTCATAAGAGGAATGATGAGGCAAATATTGTAGTTAAGATGGATGAGGGTTAAATATTGAATAAAATACACATAGTGAAAGAGGCTTTAACATGTTTGAAAATGGATGGATTGCCAGGCTTGGATGAAACACATACTAAGACGTTAAAAGAAGGAAGGAAATTGCGGGGACTCTGACCCTTTTCAATGCTCCTGGTTGCAGGAGAACTGCTAATATCGAAGGGAAGGAAAGTTTCACATCATTGGTGGGCACATCATTGGAATCCATTCCAAGGGACTTCATTTTGAAAGCCATAGTATGATCCAAAATGTTAGTTTTAATGTGTTAAGGGAAAGTTGCATTTGATTTATTTGACTGAATCTTTGAGAAAGTAGCAATGAGGGTTAGAGGTTTAAAATTATCTCAGACTCTTAAAAGAAGAGGGAAGAACTAACAGAGGTTTTCCTCCTTGGTTAGACTTGCAGTAGCAGAAGGATACTGAATGGGGAGAACCTTGTCCACAGAGCCAAAAAGAGAACAGGACAGGTCAATAAGATGGTTAGAAAGGCATGCAGGATGCTATCCTTTATTAGCTAAGGCACAGAACATAAGAGCAGGGAGATTCCAACACTAAGTCACATCAAGGCCATGGGTTTCATGCTAGTTGGAATTAGGCTCTATAGTAATTTTCAACTGGCATGAAGATAATGGGTGGAACGGCCCGATTCTTTGCTACAAATCTTCAATGTTGCCATCGGAAGTGTTGCCTGAGTTGACCTGTCCCTCTAGAGAATGTGCCATAAATATATTTAACTGAGAGGTTCAACATTCAAACAGATGAATTATGTAAGATGTGTCACTTAGTCACTAGGTATGCGAGAAAATAAAACTCTTCATGTTATGTCGCTTGATTTTTTTTTAAACAGTGTGTTAACTCTGTAGGACAAATATTAGCCCCTGATCTTATAGGGACCTCCTCAAATTTCTCAGGAAGTCCCAGTGTCCATCACTGTCATGTGCTTAAGCCCACAGCCATGTCCTCCATCCTACCACCTACTGATTGTCCCCATGCTGTACAGGTGATCTCTTCTGAGAGTCCAGAGGCCCAGTGCAAGCTTCTGTAGACTTTCTGGATCTCACATTGTGAGCCTACACCGTTAAATCTTTCTCTGGTGTACCAGGAACAGTCAAATAAATGTGAGATCTTGGTTGCCAAGAGAAGGTGTAGCCTTATTCAGTTTTATAAAATAAGTTTAAATGTTTTTAATTATATATGTGTGTATGCTTGATTTTTTGAAAATAGTTTATAACATCTCCGTTTTTTGAACGGACACATGATTTTGAGTATATTCGAATGACATTCACTGACAGTAACAACTCTGAAAGTCAGTGAGCCTGGGGATACAGCCTCAGAGGTTGTCAAGGCCACTTTGAGTGCAGCTGGCTGTTTGAACTAAGACAACTCCTAAGGACCACTCTGCCATGTTGACGCACTGGGAGCTGGGTTCCCACTGCAAGACCAAGCCCAGGGCTGGAAGACACACAATGACCCAAAGGCAGATAGCCAGCAATCCTGGAGCAGTGGAAGATCTGCTCCTTATTACTGCCAACGTCTCTAATACTGAAAATTACCTTTGATAAAAAGTTCTCTCATATTCCCAGATTTTACTAAATGTTAAAGATATTAAAAATTTGTTTCTTCCTTTTTTTCTTCTCTTGTTCCCTTGCTTAACCTATCTCACTTCACTTCAGGCATGACTTTGCATCGATTAAATGCTTCAACTATCATTTCTTGGTTTTTAATTCTGCACCTCAGAGTATGGATTCTGTCATCTGATTGGCTCAGGAAACTAAGCTAGTTAGTAGATTCCCAAGTGACACAAGTACCGGATTCCCTGCACTTTTTTGACCCAATTACTGCAAAGTGCAGTACAAAAAGCCTACAGTAAAATAAATATCATTCACACATGACTGAGCAATAAAATACTAACCTGAAAAAAAAATCTAATTACCCTCATCTTTCATTTCTAAGCAACTTGCACTACTTAGCTGAACTTGTACAAAAAGTTGACAAATTACACTGCAAATGTTTGTTTGCTAAAATGCAAAACTACCTGTCTGAAAAGTAGCTCCTGTTGTTGTTCTGCCTGTCTCTTTCTTTGTTCCAGCTCCAATTCCTCTCGCTGATCTTCTTCTTCATCACTTTCAATTGGTTCTTGTTTGACCTGCACCACTTTGGTCATAGTCGCCGACTCATTCTGGTTGATGCCTCTGTCGGAATACTGTTCTTCTGGCATGGCCTGATGTTCTCGGAGCTCCTCTTCTGTTTCTTCAGGGTGACTTTCATGCTGCCTGGGCTGCTCGCTAGGCTTTGGAATCAGCTGTCGAACACAGGGGGTGGAAATGTTAAATTCTTTAAGTGTCATAGCCAATTTTTTATAACAGAATTCATCTGTCTCAAAGTATTAAATCTCAAATTTGAACAAAAAGGCATTATATTATTTTCCAGGATTGAGAAATTCCTTCTTTTATGAGCAGCTCAAAAATTATTTTGACGTAAACTTGCAGATGTTTTGATAATCATATATCCTTTAGTTATATAAATGACTCACACATCAATTAAGCATACGGTCAAGCCAATATAAGCTCAAAGTAAACGTAGAATATACAAATGTATACACAAATTCAAAGCTCCAGTTGAAAAATCAGATGTTTTTTTTTAAACTCACTACACACAAATAAGTTTTAAATATTTATAGTAAACATCACAACAGCTTAACTACAAGACCTGGGGAACTCTAATGCTGTTATCTGAATATACTTAGCAAAAGTTCAAAAGCATTCTATTTTAAACATCTTGAAAGACAAGCCTTAGGAGATTTACTTTAAAAGTACAAGAATTAATTGCCATTCACTGTGTTGTTTGAATTACAACCTGGGAGTACACCAACATTTTACATGAAATAGTTCTTCTGTTTCAAATAACCTTGTCAATCAGAAAGATCAATAGGAATATCGCACATTTTAAAATTTGTACAACATTTAGCTCAGTGTAACAAATAAAATACATAATAGCTGAATGTCACTTATGATAATTGCAAATAAGCTGTTGGGATGAACTGAGCTGCTATTGCCAGTGATTATACAACAAGATCTGATAATGTTTAGGCATGGCTTATAATTAGCAAATAATATTTCCATCACAGAAGTACTAGGCATTGACCAAATCTAAGAAGATAGTCTAACCATCTATTCTTGCCATTCAATGGCTTTACCATTGCCAAATCTCCACCAATATCTTGTAGTTCAGCCATGACCAGAAACTTAACTGGACCAGTCATATAAACAGTGGCCACTGTACCAATCAGAGTGCTGTCCTGCAGTGAGCAACTCATCTTCCGCCTCCCCAAAGCCTTTCTGGCATACACAAGTCTTGAGTGTGATGGAATACTCTCTACTCACACAGACTGTGCAAATCAACAAAAGCAATTTGCCTTCATCCAGGACCACGTAGCCCACTTGACTGGCAACAGCTTAAACATTCATTACCTCCATTATGAACACAACGTGTACCATCTACAAGTTATATACTGACAGGTATTTGGAGCAATGTCTGTAGCCGAGAGTGAGGGTAGAAAACCTCACACCAAACATCCCCGCCCCACCTCAAGTCACATATCCTGTACTGAGCATTATATGCCATTCTTTCATTGTGACTGGATCAAAATGCTGTAAAGCCCCAACTGACCACATGGTCCAGAACAATTCAAGGAGACTCACTGTTGTAGTTTCCAAGGACAATTAGGAATACTTATTAAATTGCTGGCTCTTCCAACGATGCACCATCCCATGAATGGATAAAAAAAAAATTACTGAATTGGTAGGAGACAGACTTAGGAATACAGGCAGGTATTTCCACCACTACTTTGTGATTAATTCTATTTCACAAGGATGGGTATTGAGGCCATAACTATTCACTTTACTTAAAAACAAGTTATACAAGATAATAATTAATATATCCAAGATTTCCAGTAACAGAAAGAAAGGCAGCATTATAAGCAGTGTAGATTGGTGGATAAAAGTTAATAGATTCAATAAATGGATTATGAGGTAGGCAAATATTATCACCCATTTTGAATCCAAAAAGGACAGAACTTGATGCCATTTAAATGGTGAACAGCTGGAAGTCCAAAGAGATGTATGGTTTATCCATAATTAAAATATTATGGTCAGGTACAGAAAATAAACAAGGTTTAAGAAATGCTGCATTTTATACCTAGAGAACTGAAATACTAGAGGGTAAATATTTTATCACAGCCATACAGAGCCCTGCTTGGAACGCAGTTTACTAAACACTTATAAGAGTTCTGTGCACAATACCCTGGGAGGAATATACTGGCATTGGAGGTGCTGAATGATACCTGAATTCCAAAAAACAGAGTATGAGGAGGGAATACACACACTAGGGCTGTATATCATGGAGTTTAGTAAGTTAAGGGATTTTTGATTCAAGTTTTCAAGATATTAAAGGAATCAGGGGGAAGAGAGAAACTGTTTCCTTTGCTAAGGGAGTTTGGCCTAAAAATTAAACTTAGGCCTTATAGGATTGGCAAGCAAAAGGATGGCTGATAGTTTCAATCCTGTTGAAAATAACATTTGACTCTCAGCAAGTGTTAAATTTTAAATCTGAGATCGACAGATTTCTGATATTTAATGGTGGAACAGGCTTGAAGACTAACTGCCATACTTTTGTGCCTTTGTCCCCAAAAAGTATTAATATTACAGTAATAATACTGCAAAAATGTCAGGAGCATTTTTATTGGCACACAATCTTAACCATGAATAACAGGAAAACCTAAATATGTGATAAAATAACTAAATTCTACAAATCCTGTGTGCTTCATTCCTTCTATTCTCTCTCCTATTTCTTTTAACTCCCTAATCTAATCCTCTAATAATTTTGAAACTTGCTTCTTTGATGTCCTGGTGGTAACTATTCATTTTGAGAAACAAATAAATCAGATTTTTTTTTGTCTGCATATGAATGAACCAACCAAAAATACTTGTGTCACTGATATAACAAGGTGCAAAAAGCACATTATTTTCACAGAGTGAAAACCAGGTCCAATGGAGAACCTGCAGCAGCATCACAGGCAGCTCAACTCACTGGCTCCGGCCGCAGGAAGGCGCTTCACTCGTTGGTGGGGAAACTCGTTCACAAACAGCCCCCAACTTCCCCCGGAGGGAAATGGGAATAAATAAAAAAGTGGGACATTTGCTCTGAGGTTTGTTCGGGTTTGACCGGGAGTTTGGGGAGGGAGCAGGAGGCGGGCTCTGCGGGGGTAACGCCCTCTCAGCAGCTCCGCCTCCGCTATTTGTTATAACCAGTGGTTGACGTCCACTCGCAATGGTTCCTCCAATGGAACCGTCGTCGCTCGTACCTTTACCATAAACCCCCCTGACCCCTCTCTCTGCACCAGGGGTCCCTGATGCCAGTCAGGGTTCCCACTTATAACCCGAGTGTTCAGCAACCATGTCCCAGAGAGTGTTAACCCTTTGCTCATTTCTGTCCCTCCACCATTAAGTGATGGCAACATTAGGTCTGGAGCCCCCTTCTTTCTGACTGCCTGAGGACACTGGCCGCACCCCTATGCGAGAGGTTGAGGAGTGCTGGGCCACACTGAATCAGTCCCTCCGACCTTGTCATCAACCATTCTCTCTACCTCAGCCCGCGTCATGAATTGCTCTTCCATGGGAGGGACACAAGGCTCAACTCCCTTTCTGGCACGGTGATGTTTCCAATAAGGTTCCTGGAGGAATACCATCAATCAGTCGCTCCAGGTGTGGTAGCAGCCCAGCTCTTTAAAACATTCACATTCCCTCCAAAAGTGTTTCATCATTTCAATGCCTTGCATCTTTTGAAGTAGTTCTTGGTCAGTTGTTCTGAAATTTTCTCATGCAGTTGTGTTACGTCATAACCATCTCAAAGGGCATTAAAATTTGCCCCATTTTAAGATGCCTCAAGTGCAGTCATACTGTAGTAATTGCAAAAATGGGGAATTGTTATGAAGTGCAACAATTTATCATTGATTCTCTAGATACTGAAAGCTGGAAGCGTATGTTATGGCAATGTTGGTCATTAGCTGTAGCAGTTTGCAATATATTCCACAGGAAGTGCCTCCTGGTGCAGTATCATACATCCTTTCAACAAGGGCCCACTGATGTGGCACTGAACTGTATTTGTGCGAGCGACAGTTGGAAATAACCAGCACTTGGAAGTGGAAGCACGCACTTTACACTCCTTGGTTGTCTGTCACAGACAGGTTCTACTCTGATCGCTGACGATGATGTGTTTGGGCCTTTCAGTGAGGGGCGAGGGATAACTGAGGGGTAGAAGCCCTTCCTGAGGTACAAACACTGGTGTAAGTGATTCGGTGTAAGCCCATCTGTGTCGAGGTGGAGAGGAAGGATCCCAGTGTGTTAAATGGAGGAAGACCTGGGGACAAAACCGTGACTGGATTTGCATTGAGAACTATTCAAAGAAAAGTGGAACAATGTTAGTGGTCATCTCAAGTTAATGCTTTCCTGCCCAATCTTATACCCCCAAGATGAGGAATGCTGAGCATTAGAGCATAGGGGATGGATCAAGCTAATGGATCCCAGGTAAAATTGTCAGGGTGTTTTAAGGATGAATCTTTCATTGGTCTGACAGCATTCATGTGACTAAACATATGCATAACACTAAGGATTAAAAACCAAACTACTCAAACTAGCACCAACCATGACAAGATATTCAAGTTTTTCAGCTTTTTGAGTCACTTAAGCAACCTCCAGTCTTTCCCCTTAGGCTCAGGGTATGCTTGACAGTGAGGATGACACTGGTAAGTACTGCACGTATACAGAGTTCCGAAACTCTCTCACACATTAAGCATCTTCACAATGAGTAACACTAGACAGACTGAATTTCACTGCTCAAGAAGCTTCCTTAATGATTATATGTGCATCATGGAAAATAGAACCAATAACTAGGGATGGCTGTAGCTTTAGGAGCCACATTAATAATATTTTGTAAGGACATTAATTACTAAAATGAGTTTCAATTTTGACCTACTCGAACAATTGAAATGTATGACAGGACGCTACCTGTTTCTTGTTATCCTAACAACCATTTAGCAAAAGGAAATTCAAGTTCTTAGCCAGTGATTCACATTGCCCAAACAAAATACATTTCCCTTTTATGATCTATCTTGCTGACCAAGATCTGTATCTTATCTGAGCACTCATGACAATCCCATTTCCTCTAATAATGCATCATGTATTGTCCAGCCTTGTTATGTGCAATAAAGATATACGAATATTTAAATCTGGTCTTCTCTGAAGAGCTGACCATATCTGAGAGAACTCAGGTTCAGGAAATTAAACTATTATTTATGAGAAGAGAGATAACACACAAGTCGTACAGACAAAATGCATCCCCTTACACCCCCACAATCTGTTGTTAATATTGAACCACAAGGCACAGCTCGACAAGAAAGTTCAACTTGCCATTTCCTTCAAATTTCCTTTTCATCATTTATCTTACAAACATAAAATGCAGTTGCTCTGTGTATCCCAACTTGTTTATTGAGTGGAACTTAAGCTGGCTGTTAAAGATAGTGCTCTACATGCTGATAACACACAGTTCCACCTCATCATCATTTTGCTCAAGCTCACCGAATTGTCAGAATTCCTATCAACTGCCAACATTGGATGAGCTAAACTTCCTTCAATTAAATAATGGAAATGAAGACTAAAGCCATAATCTTGAAACCCCCTTCCATAAAATACTGCTCCCTGGCCACCAACTCTATCTCTCCTCCTTTATTTGGCTAAACTAGACTTTTTACAACCCTGGCTTCTTATATGACACAGATCTGTTCCAATCACTGATCTGTTCTATGGGCAAGAGCACCTACTTTCACCACCTTCCTTGGCAGTGCGTTCCAGGCACATACGCCACTCTGTGTAAAACAAAACTCGCCTCACCTATCTCATTTAAACTTCCCTCCTCTCACTCTAAAGCTGTGCCCTCTAGTATTCAACAATTCCACCCTGGGAAAAAGACTCTGACTACCTACACCATCTCTGCCTCTCATTATTTTATATACTTTTGATCAGGCCATCCCTCAGCCTCCAACACTTCACAGCAAATCCAAGTTTCTCCTTATAGCTAATATTCTCCATTCCAGGTAACATACTGGTGAACCATTTCTGCACCCTCTCCAAAGCCTCTGTATCCTTCCTGCAAAACGCTGACCAGAAATGCACACATACTCCAAATGTAGCCTAACCAAAGGTTTATACAGCTGCAAGGTGACTTTTCAACTTTTATATTCAATGCCTTGACTGATGGAGGCAAGCATAGATATATGCCTTTTTTACCACCCTGTCTACTGTGTTTCTACTTTCAGGGAGCAATGGACTTGCACCCAAAGATCTCTGTACATCAATGCTCCTAGGGGTCCTGCTATGTACTGAACACTTTCCCCTTACATTTGACCTCTCAAAGTGCCACACCTTACACTTGTACATATTAAACTCCATCAGCCATTTCTCTGCCCATTACCTCCAGCTGATTTATATGCTGCTGTACCCTTTGACAACCTTCCTCACTATCTGCAATTCTGCCAATTTTTATGTTATCTGCAAACTTACTAATCAGCCTATCTACATTTTCACCCAAATCATTTATATATATCACAAACAACAGAGGTCCCCGCACCGATTTCACGTCATACAAGTCAGTGATAATAAATCTGATTCTGATCTTTGTCTGAAGCAAGTGAAGACTTTTTAAAAAAATCTTCAGAAAAGCAAAGCATCATGAGAAAAGAAAATGCTGAGAATCATGCAGTAAGATCTCATTTTATTTTCTGCCACCTCTCAATCTCAAAATTTATAGGAGAATATATTATAGCATAACCGATTAGGTCTTCTTAAGGACAGCAATTGACATGCTATTTTCATCTGTGTATTTTAAATTTCAGACTTCAAAGTAATGGTGAAATTTGAAGCCAATTGCTGTACTTTCATACTGGTTAAAAATGACAGTACATTTTTTTAGCCACAGCAATAAATACCAATTAGAAACTGTGTGACAGCAAATGCACGTAAGGGCTAAGGGTTGCCTTGGCAACCATGCTAATAGACCACATGAATACTCTCATTTGATGTGGTCAAAGGCAGGCATACGCAGAACATTGTGGCCAGTTTCCAGAAGAACAGCATTGACGTCAAAAAGTTATGCAATCTTGGCTTTAATCTATAAACAATGAGCAAGCACTGGATAATCATGCAATGAAGCTAGTTTAATGTTTGTAAAACATGGGTTGAAAATCTAAAACTATAAACATTTTACACTCTGAAATTAAAACAGAGTATGCTAGAAATACTCAGCAGGTCAGACAGTATCCGTGTAGAGGGAAACGCTTCAAACCAAATACTCTGCTTTGCTTTGCACAGATGTTTATATCTGTAAAACGTGGTCTGAAATTAATAGTGTTATGAAACCAGGATGGCAAAATTCAATGTAAGCAAATGTTTCTTTTCTATCTAGCTGCCTTCCTGCCTTTCCTATAGCTACTGTAAAGAGTACATATACCCAATGCATTCAATTATGATCTGAAAAAAATCAATAATGTTAATAAGTTTTAAAAATATTCAAATATATTATGCAAAATAACAAATCCTATACCTAAATACATAGAGCTTAAATACATAGTGCAGGCTGCCCCAAGAACACTCTACATAAAAGATGTATTTCACTTTGTGTTTCGATGTACATGTGACTAATAAAAATACCTTATAGAGCCAAAATGTCACAGGCAGAACTTTAATTCTTATTGTATTATTAATTAGTCCAATGATTTAGTATTTACATGCACCAACTCACTACATTAAAATGTGTATTTTAAAACTATTACATGTTTCTAATTAAATCATTGTTAGCATACAAATTCTTCTAGAATTTCTCAGCAAATCTGCATAGCATGGCTTACATATTTTGTCTCCTTTTTCTTTTATTTCCAGAGAATCAGGAGAGTTAAAGAACAATTTAACAGTTTTTTGTGACTAGCATTCCAAACAGGTACTGCATGTTGCACTTGGCTCACTGTCCCTTTTACCTTTACTTTAAGACTTCTCTAGATGCTCAACCAAGGATGATAGAGTCAAGGAAGATTCATTTTGTATTTAACTTGATTCAACAGCATTTGGTGCCAAAAAATTGGAAATATTCCAACTAATCCACACAGGTTAATAGAACTTATATATCCAAAACCAAATAACTGTTGGGAAAAAAAACACACACATAAGTGTGCACACTTGTCCGATCAGACTGACACACAAAGGATCTTTCCTTACTTTAGGAAAGTGATAATGGATCAACTCAAAAATCAAAATCCAAGGCTTTATAATACCAAAACTAGTATTTAGTGAAACATATCATCTTTAATCATAGAAATTGTTTTTAAAAACTTCCAAGCAGTATGCTCAATTTCAGATACAAACTGAACAACATTTACCAAACAATACCATTAATCTGAACATAAACGAGAAACAGTGAACATAATGAATGTTACTATCTGTTTTCCCAGGCAGAATTTAAACAGAGTTCACCCTGTTCAACACACATAAATTTATTAATAGTTCAAGATTGTGCAGAGATAGCAAGTGCACTGGATATGTATTTACTGATAGCTGCAGTGGTTTTTCCACTTTTCCTATATCACATTTTTGTACTAGAAAAAATGTTTCTACATAAGATAACAGAAAATTCAAAACTTATTAACTACATTTTCTAAGTAATAGCTAACATTTATTTGTTAAAATAAGTGAAAACATAATTGAAGTTTATTTCACTAAATGGGTCACCACTAAATGAAGTAACAGTTATATTGAACATGAAACTTAAACATGCCATAACATACATGACTCAATTTCATAGAGTCAAAGAGCCATACAACTTAGAAACAGGACCTTTGGCCCACTGCAAACACGATGACCCTCAATGCAGTTGTGTTTCTCTCTCCTTCCCTCAAACCAATGCCACAATTCTACCCCAATTCCTACACCACTCTGGTAGGACGAAGCACCCGTGGTCTCAACAGCTCCAGGTATCAACTCCTCCCATTAAATCTGAGCTGATTTAAGCACGAAGAATTCTAAAACTCACAGGACTTTCCCATTAATTCCCTAGCTAACATTCTGAAGTGAGCAGTCGGGATTTGATTAGGAATCTGGGCGATGGGCGAGATATATTACAGCTAGCTTCATGGAAAAACTGAATTGGATTAAATGATTAAAATGAACATTCAAGATTTCCTCTCATTTTGTTCCTTTAATCTTTGCTGGCTTGTCCCACCCAGAAATACGACTGACCCCTAAAGAGCAATGCCAAAAACCTATCTTAAACTGATCAGTAATTCATTCCAGTCAACTAAGACACTTAAAGGTTCAATTACTTTTGAAAATTGTATTCTAGCTTTGATTTGCTGCTTACATATTGGATAGTAGAGTGGTTTAATGTAAAAGGCATTTAATGAACTTTGCAACAATTCTTAATTTTCACAAGACACAGGATAGGAGAGGCCTGTTGTGAAATGTCGGGGGTATACGATTAGCAGATGCAGCATGAATAGTTGACTGCTGCTCCACAGGAAACTAAAATGATAAATTAATTGGGGTTGCTCAACTTGGAACTGATGTACTTTAATTGTGTGTTGCATTCAACTTTGTTCGTGGTGCAGGAAAATGTTTTGATGACTTAGACCTGTGTACAGATATGTGGAGCTGCCAGCAAAACAGTAAAATGTGGGTCAATGAGTCAAAGGGGAAAAGTCAGAAGAAACTATTTTCATTCAGAAAACTGACGTACCTTGGAAAGCTCTGCCACAGGTGATTACATGAAGATTGCTGAAGCATCTAAAACTAAAGTGGATATATTATATACAAGAAATGACTGAAGTATATGAGTTGGGTTTGGATTGTTCTTCCAAAAATTGACAGAGCCAACAGTTATTTTTTCCACTTCTCTACCTTCAAATGCATTAAATCTCCCAACAGGTTATCTGCACGAGCAATCCAATATGCTGTGGGAAGATCAGTTAAATTCTGTTCTCTTTCACTCCATTTCATGTTATTTTGTGTGTAGCTGCAAAAATCTGCTTTCACACTGTACAGTGGAACACCACCACCCGAGCTTCCCTTCCAGGTCAGCTGCAATCCAGACTTGAGAACTTACTGTTGCTGGGTCTAAATCCTGAAATTTCTACCTAACAGCACTGTGGGAATACCTTCACCAGAAGGATTACAGCTATTCATCACTTCAGTTAAGGATGGGCAATAAGTGCAAGCCTCACTAGTCATGTCCAAATCCCAAAACATTGATTAAGATGATGTGAAGATATAGTTCAGAAGTACATATGTCAACAGATTCTTCTGTCCTGAAATTAAATGAGAAAAATAGCACACACTATCTCTGCTCTTGAGAGCCATGGTCTGCTGCCGGGTAGGGATTTCTATATAATCATTTCAATATTTCTGGACAGGACAAGCTGCCTGTTGCAGCAGCAGTTATGCAAGGTGGTACAGAAATGTTTGCAGAAGGGAGAATAATGCTCTGGCATGTTACATTTGCGGTTAAAATACTCAAAGCAGATCCAGCAAGAAAATTTAAAATTAAAAAGGAATCCTCAGACTGCTTGGAGATTTAAGCAATGAAAAATAGCCCTCCTGTTACCACAATGTGAAAGACTTCAATTAAATGCAGCATCTTGTACTCCTACTTTAATTCCATAGATGCAAATTCTTAAGTAGCTGTCAAATTCAAGTCTGTGATTGCCTTTGCCAGGCAAGAAAAGATTGTTCACAATTTGCTTGGAAAATGAGACAATCCATCTCCACATGCAGAAAGATTTGGATAACATCCAGCTCGGGCTGATAAGTAGTCAGTAATAATACCATCACACAAATGCCAGGCTAAGACACATCCACCAGAATAAATTTGATGATCACCTCTTGGCTTTCAAAAGCAGTATCAGCATTACTATTGTCAAATCTCCACTGACCAGAAGCATACTATAGGTGAGCTACATAAATATCTTGGCTATAAGAGGTGGTCAGAGACAGTATCCTGTGACAAGTTACTTGCTCCTGACTTTTTAAAACCCTTCCCTCATCTCTACAGCACATGAGAAATGTGAGAGATTATTCTCCACTTTCTTATAGTTCCAAGAACTCAACTCTTAAACAGCTCAACAAAATCCAGGACAAAGCAGTTCATTTGACTATTACCCATTCACCAGCTTAAACATCTGCTCACTCTGCTACTAGAGCACTATATAAAGTGCACTACAACAACCTGCCAAAGCTTTTTCATTAGCATCTACCAAAACCATGATGTATACTGCCTAGAAACTCGAGGGAAACATGCATATAGGAAGCAACCACACTGATAATAACCTTCGAGTCACACACTGCTTTGATTTGGAACAATATAGTCATTTCTTTATCAACACAAGGTCAAAACCTAAGAACTTCCTACCCGATAGTATGGTGTGTGTCTTCCCCATATGACTACAGTGGTTTAAAAGAATGGCTCTCCACCACAATTGGGCATGGCAAACATTTACTGAACACACCCATTACACTTTCCTTGAATATTTTTAAAGTCACCATTACACTTTACGTTCTTCTTTCCCTCAGAGATGCATCAAGAAAGAAGCTGCAATCAGAAAGAGGGAGCATTTGGCAATAGTTGCCGATACTGGTCAGCCCCATTATGACCCCATCGCTTGCACTCACAAGCTCAGAAATCAGCTCAGAGCATAACAGATAAGTCAGGGTTAACATAATGAAAAACACAAAAAAAAGATGATGCGATACATCCAAAGCATTTTAAACTCTCACCTTTGGCTCTATTCTCTTACTCACTTCCACTGAGCTTTTACTGCTCAACTAAAAATGTTTCTCCTAGACAAAAATAACCTAATTTACCCAAAGTCTGTTTTTACCAAGAATCTGAAAATAGAAAACTCATGGGCAACTGTTGAATAACTCTGTAATTCCCTTGGAACATGGTCAAATGTCTGTCATTAGATCACCGTATACTTGATATTCAAGGATTATTTCCAAATCACCCAATATCAGCAGAAAGAAACATATTAATTCCTGCCATAATGCAAACTGATATCATCTGGTCTGACTTTAGTATTAATTTTTTTTGCAATTTCATCTACAATAAGTGTCCTTTTACTATATGGGGAATGTAGTGTAATGCCAAGAAATATAGAAAGCAACTCATATTCCTGTATAACAAGTATTTATGGTGAGGTAATGGCAAAGATTCTGTCTCCAGGTTCCGCTGACCTGAATTGCAACCTACAGGAAAGCACAGGTACATATCAAGTTGTGTCAATTGACAGTTTCACAAACATACCAAAAAAAAATCCAGATTGAGCTAAAGTCTATTTTTCTAAAAGTCACGCCAACATTAAAGAAGTTAACTTCAATCAGCTCTTACATCAGTGGTTCCCAACCTTTCTGGAAAAAAAGCCTTACTGGCTCAGTTGGTAAATGATACCCCAGCCCACCCTGCTCCCCCCCCCCACCTCCCCCAAAGATGCATGATGACATCAGGAGGGCTGGGACTGATGTAGGGGCTACAATGGCTTGGATAACTAGCACGACAAATATACTTCTATTTATTTCTGTTTTTGCTGGTGAACTTTCTAACTAAATTACCCAAATATTATTAAAGCCTCATCAACCCCCTATGACCATTGATGTTGAGGGTCGTGTGCTCCAGGTTGGGAAGCACTGTTTTTCACGACTTGTACTTTACCTGCTGCCATGAGGAGAAACACATTTTCAAGCCTTTGAAATGGATGCAATATAAAAATTGCACAGAGCTCCAGATTTACTTCATATAGTTGCTGCTGCCTCGGTACTGACCTTGTTAATATGAATCTGTTGTTGCTGGAACTGCTGCTTATGTTTCTCCAGGAACTGCTGATGTTGCTGCTGTATGACCAACTGTTGCAGGGCCTGAGCGTTCTGTGGCAGTGGTGCAGACTGTGTTCTCCCTAAAGGACGGTGTTGTCTAAGCTTGTGTATAGAAGGTGAGACTCTGTCTGGGCCAACAAGCGACTGTGGATGAATAGGCAACGCTCCCAATCCTGAAAGATACCAGTCTAAGATATAATGCAGAAACAGCAGAAGGAAAGAGGAAAGAAGAGAAATGGCTTTTGATTAATTGTGACAACAGGAGGCTATTATAGCCAGCCATTTTCTAATTCATACATTTTGAATGAGTATTTTTATTTCAGGGGAAAACAACTGCAAAGAACAAATGTAATATGATAAAACTTTTCAAAGATTAATTGGTCCCCAAAAGAGCATTCAAACTGATTAAAGTATAACATCTTTAGCAAAATTAACTCTGCAAGGAGCCTGTTGTCTGCCTGGGTCCCTGAATGGACCTGGGACTAGAGTCCCAGGGACCCTTTTGGGACTGGTCTGCTCTTCTGATGCCATGAACGCATGGAGAGGAGCAGAGGGGAGACAGGTAAGGGGGCTGGCGAGGCAGTGACAAGGTGGCAGCGAGCAGAGAGGTGGCTCCAAACAGAGTGTTGAGGTAGAGATGAGGCAGTAATGGAACAGTGAGAATGATCCCATTTGTGTCTTTAAACACAACTAAAATTGTGTCTGGTTACATGAAATTTAATTAAGATGCAATTCTCACTCATGGCTCCTGAAGAGGTTTGGACATGGTTGTGCACTACTTTAAAACAAATACCAGAACTGAATTGTATAGCAAAGAATGAAACCAATTTTGCAACATTTTCAATAGCTGCTCATGAAATGAAATTAGACAGTTCATCACTGACATAGCAGCACGCAACGTGAACTATGATGCATTCAGCTCCTCATAACTCAATGCTTTGAGTTGCAAATGTCGAACAGAGAAAATGTGCAGAAAATCCCTTTCCTTCTTTCCAATTTTGCTGCACTATTTTATTCCTCCACTCACTATGAGAATGACCAGTGAATTTTGACAGGCTTTCAGTATGTAGGCGAGAGGTTTTCCTTCTTAATTTTAAGCTGGCATCACGAGATAAGATCAGGAAGGCCAATTGATTCTGCTGTCCCTAACTCAGGAAAGTTTTAGAAAACTTTAGTGCTCCCTTCATCATTCCAAGCAAATACATAATGAAGTTAATCAATTTTGATTTTAAAACTGGTTTATATTGGTGATATCATTTTAAAATTATAAAGTATTTTTATTGTAGGAAACTGAACAAGTTCACACTGATGATCCTGAAAACCAAATTTCTCTTAATCAGTACACATTGGATTTATATTAGTTTAAGGTTGATTACTGCTCTTTCTGGATGCAAGAAACTTTTAGGTTGCCTTAAGGCACTTTGTGTATGACATACCCAAAGTGTGTTTTTCTTTTGTACTTCAGTAAGCCAAGTTCAATTTGGTCTTGAAGCAAACCATCATTGCGTTATTCTTGAAATCAAGGTCAAGCAGTTGAGCACTTTAAATCTTTCATTCACTGTGCTTATAGTAAAAATGTTATGGATGCTGCTAATATAAATGACAGTTATACCGAGGAGTTTGAGTGTAATTGTAAAATAGAAACCAAATTTACATCAGCTGCAAAATTATTAATTTGGTGTGCGATATTTTCAACAAAAACTTAGCCATCACACCCAGAAGCCCCAACAATTGTAATCATTCCAAGCCAGATTTTGGAAATATAGGGGGCTTAAGATTTCAGCAGAAAGGATGAACAATTAGTTTCTCAAACATAGTTACAATTCTTGGTATGAGTGGCACAGTAACTCAGCAATAGAGATCAGAAGTGCTAATCAGAAAAGTGAAGAATGAGCAGCAAAAAAAAAAATCACTTTTGGTATGGACTTCCTTCAACAAAGATTTGCACTGAACTATCCTTCATTCACTGTGCACTCAATCTCACTAATTATGAACAAATTTTGCTCTGTGAACTTTCTCTTCAGAAAATGCAAGGAAAAGGATCACGATTGTTGCAAGGACTTGATTCATCAGATACATATAACAAAGGCGCTATGTTTTAAAAGAGTACATGCATCCTCATATTTACAGTCTGTAGACCTAATTTGAAATACCAAACTTTTCGTTAAGATGTCCTTAATACTTTAACTTCCAGACAATTGCAAACAAATTGAAAGAAACAACAACGCCTCTGATCGAAAAGTACTGTCTTAATATTGGGAATTCTCAGCACAAATTTGTTCTGATGTATAAAGAAAAATAAATTCAAATTGTGACAGTAATCCAAGTATTTTTAGAAAGAGGAAATCTCCCAAACCAATAGAAATGAAAAAAATTTTCAATTTTTTTTGAATTTCATGTTTTATTAGGGTGAGTGACTAATAGTGGAAGCTGCAAAATGTAATATTTCTCAATTTGGGACAGTAGTGTTTTTACTTCAATACTCCTAACACACACAAGAGAAGCAAATAAGAGAGTATCACAAGTCCAGCCTGCAAACCTGAAAAACATTTTAGGAATTTCAAGATCCTTTGAATTGTCACATGATGAATAACTAGGTTTTGTGTTGTTGGTGGAAGCAATGTTGCCCAAGATACCAAGAACATTCATCACCTACAAACAAAATAATTTATCCTTTCACAGAGGGGATCATCCTGTCCACCAGCAAGTGGTTCCATCAGGAATGGCCAGCTAGCTGCAGTGCATGTGCAAGTGTATTCCAGGCTCCCACAACTGCACATCGCAGAATGGAATTGTGAACACACTGAGGGTCAGATGCTCTGCTCTTAGAACTACCGCTGAGACCAGGGTATTTCATAACTTATTGAGCCAAAGAACTTCACACATGGCCTGCAGCTTTATACTAACTACAGCAAATGTATCTAGTCTGGCCCATTAATTAGTTTGGAATTGCCAACATTAATTAATTTTCCTCCATTTTAATGTTTTTATGCCTTTAATTAATGAACCAGAGTTTAAAATAAATTTATTATCTTTAATTTTTTAACAATAATTTTAGTTCTTTTAAATATTTAAATCAATGTCAACAGTTTTTAAATGTCAGAATACCTGAGACATTTAAAAACAATGAAACATGTTTTGACAGCACAGGGTGGGTTTGGAAGCAGGGCCAGAGGATACTTCATCTAGAGACCTGGTCACCACTTGCACCCCACTTAGCTCACAGGATGGTTGCAGAACAGAGGGTGTGGGGATTGGGGGTGGGGTGCAGTGATGAATCTGGACTGCATATGATCTGGTCTAATGTGTAATAAAACCAGTGAAACTGGCAGACTTATTGTTATAACATCTACACTCCTAATGACAAAGCATTAACCCCTAACTTCTGGTAATCAATTCATACACATCATGCTAATATGACCATTTTTACTCTAGCTCTTTGAAAAGGTCTAATAACATTATGAATTTGCAGTGTAAGCATTGTGCTGTGAAGTCCACCACATGGAATACTGAAAACTGCCACAGGAGATGACAATCATTATCAGCTCATCCAAAATCAGATCCTGAATGAAAGGACTGGTGCTTTCATCAACTGTATACCTTGCTGCCCAAGTTTATTTAGTTAAATAGCATGGTAAGAGCATGTAGAAAAGAATAGTACATTGAAATAAATGTTACCACTGCATGAAAAGTTTAAATTTTATTTGGGAATATATTCCACCAAGAATTCAACTAAATTTATTTACATGTTGTTAGGAAGCAAATGTCATTTCACTAAATTATATTCACTCATTTTAAATTTTTGTTTTAAACGTTCTTTTTGCCACTCTGCAAACAATGTTGTCTGAACAATTAGCCAGCAACAGTCTACCACTCTTTGGGAACTGGAGGCCATCCAAGAAGGATTTGGATGTCTCAGCCTCAGATTTTTAATGAATAAGCTAGTATCCAGGATAAAATAGTGATTCATAGCTTTTATAAGTGATTATTGGACAAAGAAATCCCTGATTTGCTATTTTAGGGCACATTAAAGAAATTTTGCACAAGGTTGCTCCTTTTCATCCCAATCTGTGTGGTGTTTATTGTAAAAACTTTTTTAAAAATGAGGTTTCTTTTATCTTAAAATATAAGCAGCAGACACTCACTCTTCATAGAGACACACGAGAGTGCAGATGCTGGAACCTGGAGCAACAAACAAGATGCTGGAGGAACTCAGCGGGTCAGGTAGCATCTTGTGGAGGAAAACAGACAGTCAACGCTTCGGGTTGAGACCCTTCATCTGGGCTGAAAGATAGAGGGGAGATAGCCAGTATAAAAAGTTGAAGGGAAGGAGTGGAGCAAGAGCTAGCAAGCAACAGGTGGATCCAGGTAAGAAGGGGGGCCAGGCAGATGGGGGAGGGTGAGTGGAAATCGTGGACAGGTGGAGGCGACAAAGGGCTGCAGATGATAGAATCTGATAGGAAAGGAAGGTGGAGCATGGAATCAAGTGAGGGAGGTGGGGTGGGCAGATGGGAACAGTGATAGGAGGGGAACCCGTGGAATGGGTGTGTGGGTGATGGGCAGATGGAATGGGTAGAGGGGGGGAAAGAAACAGGGTATAGGGGGGCTGTGTTGAGTGTAGGAGGAACTGGGTAGATCAGGAGGAGAGAAGGGACAGAAAGGGAGTAGTTTACTTGATGGCCATGGCGGACAGAGCACCAGTGCTCACGCAAAGTGGTCGTCTGGGCTGCGCCCGGAGACCACGTCAGGAGCACAGAATGCATTAAGCTAGGCCAGAGGAGATGCATATGAATGTCTGCCTCACCTGGAAGGGCTCTATATTCGTGAGACCAGGTGCATCCCAGATGACACTCTGCTGAACACCTGAGCTGCATCTGCCATGGCCATCTGGAGCTCCTGGTTGCTAGTCATTGTAATTTTCCTCTCCATTCCCACACTGATATGTCTGTCATTGGCTTCCTGCACTGCCAGGGTAAGGCTAAGTGCAAACTAGAGGAATGGTACCTCATATTCCAGCTGGCTAGTCTACAACCTGATGGCATGAACATTGAATTCTCCTATTTCAGGAAAACTGCTCCCCCCGTCCCTTTTCTCTCCCCTTCTGATCTACCCAGTTCTTCCTATATTCACCCCAGCACCCCCCATCACCGTTTCTTTCCCCTCCTCCACCCACTCCATCTGCCCAGCACCCACATAGTGGGTCCCTCCCCCCACTGTTCCCCTCTGCCCCTCCCCACCTCCCTCATTTGATTCCATGCTCCACCTTCCTCTCTAAGCAGATTCCATCATCTGCAGCTCTTTGTTGCCTCCACCTATCACCTCCCAGCCCCTGTCACTATTTCCGCTCTCCCCTCCTCCATCTGCCTATCACCCGTCCTCACTTGGATCCACTTATTGCTTGCTAGCTCTTGCTCCACCTCTTCCCTTCAACTTTTTATACTGGCCATCTCCCTTCTATTTTTCAGTCCAGATGAAGGGTCTCGATCCAAAACGTAGACTGTCCATTTCACTCCACAGAAGTTGTATGACCAGCTGAGATCTTCCAGCATCTTGTTTGTTACTCATTCTTCATGTTCGATTTCCATAATGTAAGAAAACCATGACAATCTAATGATGCATTAGGAAAGACAAACATTCCTTGCACTTACCCTAATAATAACATATTTATGGAGTTACTTACCAGTTACTAATGGACTCTGAGGTGTTGACTGGTCTAACAAGACCATATGCTGCAAAAGAGGTGCATGTCCACCAGAGCCATCTTTATCCAATGCCGTTGCAATGTAGTGCGGCAAATGAGCACCAGCAATAAATGGAGTGTTCAATGGGAGTCCCTGCATGCTCACTCTATCACCCTCTGCCTGTCCAGAGGCTCCCTGAATGCAAAAACAGAATAAAACAGCAATTTGTACTTTGTGTGAACATTTGCACTAAATATTTCCTCAGCAATAATTGTCTCAAACAACTACAATTTCTACTTCAACAGATAGATGCACTTATACAAATGTATCCAACCAGATATTCTGTGACAAATTAACTGAAACAAAGCTAGAACAGAAATTTACAGGATTCTCAATAGAATAAGGTTAATACTCAACTGTCTCTTAAGTATCAACAACAATGAACATATCGTCAAAGTTCACAGATGGAAAACTTTAAACCATACAAATTGTATGCTTATTTTTGGGTACTGAGCTTTACAAGTAAGAAGTGTAATACTATGCTAAGTTATATATATTAACATTTACATGACCATTTTAGCAAAAATGTAATTTTGTTTTAAAGTGTTCTTTATAAATTGAAATACAAAGAATTCAATAGGATTCTATGTTTCAAGTGGCTTTTTTGATCCAATCAATTAGTGTAAATCAGCCACTGACCTTCCCCATCTTAAACCACGGTAAATCTCTCATGACAGAAGATGATAAGGGCCTGGAAATTCTTCTGCTTTCAACTGGTTGCACTAAACCAGCATGGGGGGGGGGGGGGGGGGGCAACACATGCTTTGTATTTATGCTCCCCTAATTTCCTGTATTGCACGTGTGCTTTCCTGTTCTGGACATTTGTTACCATTTTGCTGAGGTGAATACTTCCAGAGTTGTAAGAGTGTGCCTGAAAGACTTGGTTTCAACACCAGGAGGAAATAATTGAAGATACAAGAGACTATAGATGCTGGAATCTGGAGCAAAAAAACAACCTACTGGAGGAATTCAGCGGCTCAAGCAGCATCTGTGGGGGGATGGGGGGAGGAAGGAACTGTTTCAGGTCAAAAACCTGCATCAGGACTGAGAGGCGAGGCCAGAAGGGAGCTGATGAGATTAGTAGACGGAGGAGAGATGAAGGACGAAAGGCAGGTCAAACTTGGTAGGGGAAGGAAGGGTGAAGTTGAGAGACAGAGACAAGTGGATGATGGATGGAGACAGAGAGTTAAAAAAGAGGTAGATGGAACAAGGTGGGAGGAGGGGAGGATGAAGGTGGAGACAGCTATTGGAGAGTAATAAGCAGAAACACAAAGGCTACCAGTGCTGGAATCTGATGAGTAAGGGAGGTGATAATGGGAAAAATTAGAGGAGAGGTGAAATGCAGATGGAACCAAAAACAGATTGGGGGGTGGGGGTAGCCTGTGGGTGAACTGTGCATGTGTTAAGTGGACAGAACCAGGAGGGGGAGGGAGATGAAGATGGGTGATGCAGGGCTTAAGTTGGGGGACTGGAGGAGGATCAGAAAAGCAGGGGGTGAGGGGAAGGAAACGCACCAGAAGGGAGGGTGATCTAAAATTGGAAAACTCAATGTTCATGCTAATGGGTTGTCAACTATTCAGGCAGAATATTAATTTGATGCCTCTAACAGCTTAACCAAGATCAGGACCAGCGATAGGGGGCATGAATCCCTGCATCAAAATTCTATATTGCAATACAAAGCAGTACAAATACAAATCTCCAGAATACCAGCCTAACTTCTAGGATCTATGCTGTCAGTCATTCTACCACACCTACGCAAGCTGGGGATGTGAGTTAGCGGAAAAGAGCAATGGTAACATCTCCTTCCCTTGTTATCATCCAATTTACGGAGCCACAACTAGACAATTGCTTTATATAATTGTTAAGATCTGTTTACTGTTCCCTATGAGTGAGCTTTTCAGCAAAAAGTTGATGGGATGAATGAAGCAAAATGCAATCAGTGACATGATATTTCACCTAGACCCTCCACATCCACCTGTCCAATTACTTCTCCAAAGTGTCATCACCCTTATCACAGTAAGCGTACAAATGTACAATCAGGGGCTTCAGTACTTACACTGGCAGGGCCTGTGGCTGGAAGACCTAGAGTTATGTTGGGCAAAGATGGTGATGTATACAGTGGCAATTGCGTCACAGAGCCATCTCGAGCAACAATTTTGTGAGCTAAAGTAGGCTGGAAGAGAAAAACAGCAAACAAGTTTCAATAATAGAATATTTCAAACAAGCTGCTATATATGTAGCAAAAGCAATTTTATTTCCCCAGCTCTTCCACATCATAGAACTGACATTTGAGAATCAGGTGTTCAGGTTAACCAGAGATTTACATCATCACTATCCTATCTGTAAAGGCTTTAACTGTAACAATGTTGATAATTAGCCCATCCTAAACCATGTGGCAGCATTAGTCACATGGCTTGAATAAACTAGAATCCAGAAGCCAGAAGGTGAACTATGCTGGGTTGACTCTGTTAACTCTGGCCCCCCCAAAGAGTTCTTAAAAAAAAAGAGGTAAATATAAAAAGAAAGAAAAAATATGATTACAATACTGTGGAACTATTGAAAGCCATTGGGAATACAGGCCTAAAACTGCATTTGAACAGGAAAATCTCCGTGCCTACTCTAGTGGACTGGAGTAGGTGAAGTCTTTTCTCCTTGAGCATGAAGTTTGGGAGACTTCTCCTATTGCAGCAATGACTAGCTAAGATGTAGCAGATATCAGCTGCAGCTACCTAGAACATTGCTGAGAATAGGAAGCTAAGAGTGACCATGGTTTTGACATCGACAAGTGAAACGTGTGAAGATTTATTTGAGATCACAGATCTCAGTAAGAACAAAGAAGTGCTTGAGTGCTTGTCCCATGGCTTCAGGGGAGAAAGGGTTAGTAAAAGCTGGCTGTATTACAAGTAAACAAGAACTGCCGTTTGACCGATCAGTGAAATTGAAAATCACAGTTGGCAATGAATTTTGGGAGTTGCCCCATTGTGGACTCTGTCTAGTGGCTTTCTATGGCAAAAAAAAGGTCTTAACATAAATGAATGTCTGACTGAAAAATTCAGGGTTGAATTTTCCGCTGGGTGCTGAGAGATCCCAGAAGTGTGTGCAATGTTGCTCTACTCCGGCCATGCCAATTTTCAACTGCACACCACCCTTTCTGCTGGAGCCGCATGAAGGAAGTTCTAGGGCACTGCCTCTCTGAATGTGTTTTAATAAGTACTTTGTTTCAGGTTTAATGAAAAAATGTGAAAGTGGAACTGGATGGCAATGCGAAAAAGGTGCTATAAAAGATAAATATTCAAAAGTAATCTATTTTGATAAAAACAAATGTAAAATGTAAATGTAATAGTAAAAAAGACCCAAATCGCAGGTGGTATGCAGCCCAGACTACTGAAGGACATGGGGGAACAACCAGCTGAAGTATTTTTTAAATCTATCTTTAGAAATCCAAGTTACATTGATCAGAAACTGGCAAATACCACAGCTTTTCTCATGGAAAAGGAAGAGTAAGGAAAGCACCGATCATTTTGTGTCACTGTGGTTGTGGTAAAAGCTGCCTGATAACATGGAACATTAACACTTGGAAAGCTTATATTGGGGCAGAATGGATTTATAAACACATATCAGGGTGAATTAATTGAAGTTTTTGAGAATTATTACATTGCATACATAAATAAAATGCAGAAGATTATGTACATGGATTGTCAGAAGATATTTGCTAAGAAGCCTTGAATTAATATTACACATTATCATTATCTTAAAATTATGGGATATAACACTGCTGGATATATAACCGAGCATAAGTAGAGTCAGTAAGGGAATAAGTGGCAGGAATTCTTTTCCTCAAAGGGCGGTGGAAGCTGAATTTTTGAACATTTTTCAGATAGATGTAGACAGATCCAAGGAAGTGAAAGCTCACCCAGCTGAGACAGGGGTTCGGTATTCAGGTTATAGTCAGATCAGCCATGATCTTATTGAATGGCCAGCAGGGTCAAGGGACTGAGGGCCTTCTCCTGCCCTTAATATGTTTGTGCACATGCAAGCAAACTGCAGGATAAGCAAATATCTTCTGGATTTGTGGAATACGTGTGGTGATGTGTACCCTCTCAAAAGCTTTTCACAAATATGAATTCCAACCCCTTAGCTTTCTGTTCCAGTGACTTGAACAGTTCTTTTTTTTTAAACCTTTCTTGCCATGATTGTGGAGAATCTTCAGTTTACTACAACAGTATGCAGTGCTCCAACTATTGTAGTAAAAATGCCTAATAAAAATACAACAAATCTTTGTGTTTATTTTCAATGCTCCATATGAGGCCAATATCCTTTTATATTTTTATGATCCCTATTTTTCACATCATTACTTTTACCTACATGTCTTTACTTTAAAATTTTCATTCCTCCATCTATTAAGAATTTTAACTTCTAATGCATATTTAAGCACACAATTCCCATTTTCTTGCTATGTGAGGGTAAATATATATAAAAAAACACAGATAGGAGGCATAATGCAAGATCATGAACACCATAGGGTATGAGAATTTCATGGTTAGGTTACTGCTCTAGCATCTAGACACTTTTACAAATGACCTGGAAACATGTTTTCAAATCTCCCCTTGGCAGCAATTGAATATATCTGGGCTAAGGAGCTAATTACTGGTAATTCACCAGATTGTTGTAAAATCCCATCTGGATCACCAATGTATTTCAGGGAAAAAAATGTGTTGTCCTTTCTTGGTTTGACCTATATGTGATTCCAGACCCAAAGCGATTTGGTTGGCTCTGGAATGCCCCAAAATTGCCAAATGTTTAGGGGTAATTAGGGATAGGCAGCAAATGCCAGCCTAGCTAATGATGCCCTTATATCATGAACAAACATATATGCATGAATAAAGAGACTCTGATCCCCAGAAATGGTTGTTACAGTAACATTATGGAATGTGTTACTACAAATGAATATTGAGGCAGATGCTAAAGCAGCTTTTAAAAGGAAACTAAGCTTTATTTAAAAAGAGCACAATATTATAACGGGGCGGAAATAGCTATAATTGAAATGTGAACACTTACATGCAGTGTGAACTGAATTGCCTGTGTATGTGGTGTAAATTCTATGATCTGAAAGTATCTCACTTATTACCTGCAAGAGCAGTTCCAGCCACCTATTCCACCCAGCCCCTCACTTGCTACATTCATCCGCACCCCTCTGCTGGTCTTATTCCCTACCTGTCCTCCAAAATATTTCTCAGACACAACTCACATCTTCAATTCCCTCCCATCTCTTCTTACGTCTGCTCCATCAAATCCACACAAAACCTCTCTACATCTCTAGATGTCATAACAACCTGCTGTTCAGAGAAAGAGTATATGCTTTAAGCTATTTCACAGGCTTACAGAGTGCTAGAGTGAGATTGCTCTAGTCCCTCAGTGCTTATCCTGCTATTCTTAAAATAGAAAGCAACAGGATAAATACTGTGTAAATGGACCCATCATATTAGGCCCTAGACTAAGTGAATAAATGCCACTGCTTAAAACTCCTGTCATCTATCAGAATTAGAAGGAACATGTGGGATATCTGATACCTTTTATTAAAATTAATTATTCTTGGAATTGTTGAATGCTATGAAGGTGGAAGGCTTATATTTCAGGAATTGCACAACTACATATAAAAGGATTCAGAAATAAAGATTTGTAACTTTTAGCTAAATACTAATTCACATTACTTGGTGTTTATCTGTTTAATCTTTTATAGAGTATCAAGAGCATTGAGCAGGGCCAATAGAAAAAACATGGCCAGAAGCCAAATAATCTTGCAAAACTCAGAATGTTTATAATGGCTCAGTTTTCTTACATGGTAAGTGGCTCACTAAGTCTGGACTTAGCTTTAGTGGATTCCCTTTCATCAATGTGTTCCCAAGTGCACCCAATTCTCAACAGTGAGCCTTGTAGAGTGCCAGATCCTTGCAACCATAAATGCTATCAGGTTTTGGAAGGGGTAGAACAATTCCCAGTGCCAAAACACCCAACCATAATTGACAGATGGCTAAACTAAGCTAAACCCCTTGCCTGAGGCAAATGTGAAAAATTTAAATGTGTTAGACGAACATTTAAAATCACAAAAAAACTAGAGTCATTTAATTAAAATGTAAAACATGCTCCCCTTGGTTTCAGAGTCACTGTTGAGCAAGTTTTAACCAGGCTGATTCCCCAATTTAGCATTCTGCTGCCGGACTCCATGAGGAACCAGAAAACAGTTACACTCACCCACCAAGTTGGTACCAACTCTACATGAGCAATCTAGTTAATCCCATTCCCCTACCCTCTAACAATATCCTTGGAAATTCTTTTCTTTCAGATAGCTACTTAGCTCCGTCATGAATACTACAATTGAATCTACCTCCATTACCCATCCTGACCACTCGGAGTGTTAAAAATTGCTTCTCCCGACAATCACCTTCAAACTGTATTCTCTCTAATACTTGATCTCTCTGTCAATAGCAACACTTTCTTTTCATCTGCAATCTGTACCCTTTGATGACTTAAAATATCCCTATCAAATCTCCACGCAATCTCCTCTGTTCCAAGAAGAGCAGCTAAGCTTCTCCAATGTACGCACGCAATTGAAGTCCCTCATCCCTAGAATAATACTGGTAAATCTCCCCTGCACCCTCTCCAAAGCCTTTGCATTTTTCCACAGGTTTGGCACCCAGAACTGGACACAATCCCTGAGTTTTGGCTAACTCACTGTTTTATAAAGGTTCATCATGACCTCTTTGTTCTTATACACCATGTCTCCACTTTTAAAGATCAGGATCTTGTGGGTCACTTTAAGCACTTGCTACCACTTTCAATGAACTATACACATAAAATGCCCCCCACACCCCCATAACTTTGTTCTTGTGCATCTTGTTTATATGCCGAATTCTCATTAATTTCCATCAACATGCTGAGAAATGTGAATTGCTAAATTAAGTTGAATCTAGTACCCATACACCCATTGCACCAACCTGAAACCTGTCTACCTAACTCACTGTTCACCACACCTCCAAGTTTTGTGCCAGATGAAAATTTGGAAGCTATGCCCTGTACACCCATTAACATATATTACGAAAAGCACTGGTCCAGGTACCAACCCTCTGGAGCTCCACAGTATAATTCCCTTCAATCCAATTAACAATCCTTCATTATTACTCTCTGGCTCTTGTTACTCGGTTAATTTGCTATCCATGCTGCTATAGCACCCACTTTTATTTGATTGCCTTCAATCCTGATGCCCATCCTATCACATAGAACCTTCTCAAACATCCTTTGCAAGTCCATATATACTACATGAGCCACATTTCCCTCTTCAACCTGCATTCTTTCATCATTTAAAGAAAAACAATTTAATTAATAATTTGCCTTTAACAAATCCACACTGGCTTTCTCCAGTCAATACACACTCATCTCCAATTCTGTCCCTGATTACTCTTTCTAGAACCTTCCCTAACACTGAGGTTACATTGACTCTCTAGTTACTAGATTTATCCTAATATTTTATAGACTATCCTAATATCCTATAGAATATTTCTAAATACCCTTTTAAATTTGTTGCTAGTCTTTATTCATGTGCTCTCTTTGGCTCCTCTTCTCCCCCTCTTTCACTTCCCCTCTAAACTTTCAACCCAGTTTTCACGTGTGTTAACAAGCTTGCATTTGTGATATGCTCTATTTCACTCTCCATCTTTTTGGTCATCCAGAAAGTCTAGATTTATTTTCCATATCCCTCTCCCTCATGGATATGTACCAAGACTATAGTTGGAAGATCACCACTAACATTGTTTAGTTACAGTTTTCCCTGCAAAGTACTGATCCCAATTTATCCAGGCTAGATCTGTTTTCATCCTAATGAAATTGGTCCCTTCTCCAATTGATCATTTTTACTTTGGAATGATCTATTAACTTTTCAATAGGTGATCTAAATCTTACCATATTATAATCACAGTCTCCTGGATATTCTTCCACTGACACTTGCTCCACTTGGCCTGGCTCATTTCCCAGAAACAAGCCCACACTTCAGAAACTTGGCCTACTCATGATCTCTTATGTTATTTCTATTCCAGTCTATTTTTGGATGATTGAAGTCACCCCATTTTTACTGCACTATAGCTTTTGCACAACTCTCAAAATGTGCTCTTTAATATCTTTGTCCCTAGTTGAAAGCCTGAAGTCCCAGTCCTGTAAGTGCTCTCTATTGTGTCTTAATCCTAAACCAATGGATTCTGTCCTTGGTCATTCCAGGATACCCTGCCTTCTGCACCCGCACACCCACCCCCTTCCTCACCACAGCATAGTATTAATCACCATTGCCACTCTTCCTCCTTTCTTCATTTCATGCTTTCCTGAACACCTTGCACCTAGGAATATTTAAAACCAATTCCTACCCTGCCTTCATCCAGGTCTCCATTATCACCTTGCTATCTTATTCCCATGTGGCTGATTATGCCTGAAGCTCTTCAAGCTTGTTTACGTACACACACTGTAAACCTGTCTTAGACATCCTTGTTGGGTCCTGTCTAAAATCTTCCACTTCCTTATTCTGATGCTAACCTCTTTCCCAATCCTTCTTGCACCTTTTGTTTACTTTCCAAAGCTACATTGTTTCCTGTGCTCTTCCCCCTACTAAGTTAGATTAAACATCCCCCTACAGTGAACATTCTGACACCGTCTGATCTGTACAGTTCCCACTTTCCCTAGAACTGGTCCCAATGCCATAGGAATTTAAAGCCCTCTGTCCTGTACCATCTCTCCAATCTCTATCACTCTTATATCTTACACTTACTTTCCCAAATCCTTAAAGTCAAGACCACAACCCTTTCTCCACTTATGTCATCGGTATTAATAAAGACCACAATCTCCAGCTGTTCACCACCTCCCTCCAAAATTTTCTGCATATGTTCAGCGATAACCCTGGCAACATACCATCATTAAATCATTCCTGCAACCATTGAAAAGTTTGTCTGTTCCCCCATGGAATCTCCAATAACTAATCCTCTCTTGACCTTTGTTCATCTTCCCTGTACAGTTGAGCCACTCACGGTGCTAAGTTCTTGTCTATGACTACACTCCCCAAAGGATAATTCCCCTCCACCAGTCCTTGGAACTGAATACTCGTTGGAGAGCACAGGGTCTCCCGATCAACCTGCCTTTTGTTTATATATGCCTGAGTTTACCAATTCTCTCTCAGCCCATGCAGTGACCACCTTCTGAAATGTGATGTCAGCCGGAGCTAGAAGTTTTCCTGTTGATGATACTTGCTGCACCTGTTTGTCCAAGACAAGGGAACCATCACACAGTTCCCACATGGCACAGAACGTGCATTACACCGGTCTGAGATCCCCTGCCATGCTGCTATTTAATAGTTTAATTCAACTAATAGTAAAAAGAAATTATGACTATCATGATTGCTTACACTTTTACATGCCCTGTGGGAACATTTTTAAGTTCCCAGCTTTTTTACTTAAATGAAATACTTATTTAAACTTACTGGAACTCTGTTTTCCACACTCCTTTTAAACTCACCAGGGCGCTCTTGCTCCTCTTACTCATTAGGACTGGTTCCCACTATTATTAAACATTAGAGAACGGTAGGGAGAAAGATGACTAATGGCAACCAGCATACTCAAGATTTCTATATTCTCCTATGAATGTGTGGGAAACCAGAACATGGTAGCACCTTAGCATTTCTGCTCAGAACTGCAAAATTAAGGCCATTTTACCAGTCTGTTGACACTTTATCATGATCTCACCTTTTAAAATAAATATCACAGATTTTTTTTGCATAACTCTCAGTTTTTTCCTTTCAAACTAATCTCTCCAAATACTGAGAAGGATCAATAAAAAGTGCTGGTAGGGAAGCCACTTGGCTTTCCTTGAAGATAGGGTTAACAGGCATTAAAACCAGACAAATATTAATTTTCAAGACCAGTCTAAAAACTGATCTGGATTTTATAAGAGAAGATCCTGCAAGTTACAGTGCTTTAATGATTAAATTCTGCAACCACCTTTTTAATAAAGGAGCACTTTGATGATACATATGGATCTTGAACTTAACTGGTTGAACGGCTTTTCCTTTCTTTTCATATCCTTAAAGTGTGCATTCCTTGATATGGATCAAAATGCTCTAGGAATATTCTGTAATAATAGTACCAATTCAAAAGAATAACTGCTAATTTAATGCAGCAAAACTGTGAACTGGAGGCTGTAATAATATGTTTCAATTGCAGGTGTAATTTTTTTTTTGGAGTGGAACAAAATAAATGCAGGAAACAAACCAGCATAGAAATTTGGTCACTGACACCAAATGTCTGCTTAATCTCAGTCACTTGTACTCCGTTCCTGAGACAGTACAATAGGCAGTTAATGCTGTAGCACTTATTCAGTAAGAGCAATCATAGATGCACATTTTTAAATAAAAGAATGTGCTACGCCTAAAAAGATAGGATTAGCAACATTATCACAGGAAGCAGTTGTGATGAAGTTACCTCAGTTGGGATGCTGGTGGCTGGTCCAGCTATCCCATTTTCTGTAGTGATGTTGTTAGAACTGTTGTTGGGCGAGCTTGGGCCAGATCCAGGAGCGCTGTTACAAGCTGAATCTGAAAACAGAAAATCAATTAAACTGAGAAGACTCTGGGCTTCGCCTACTACATGAAAAGCACTTCTGTTAATTCATAAAAGATTGGAGCAATTAGTACTTGAGCGTGTTTTTTTTTAAAACATGTTTTCATGAGATGTGGGCATCATCTGCAAGGTCAGCAATTAATGTCCATCCCTAAATGCACTTCAGACGTTGGTAAACCACCTTCTTGAATCAATGCAACACAAGTGTACACCTGACACGTCTCAATTCATGCTTCTCCATAACAAAGTTTCTAAACAAAAGCATTCCAATCCCACTTTTCCTTGCTCATTCCTCCTCACCACCTGATACAAAGGAAGATTCAAGTGAAAAATGCAGTCTGAAACTTGGGTATCTACAGATTTTATGCTTCTCATTCTTTGCATGAGCTCAGTATAAAGCATAGGAACTGCTGTCTCCGAAAAATCTCTGAGAATACCACTACTTGGACAGCACAATGGAAGAAAACTGTGATTTTGGTTTGGCAACTTTGTCAACATTACAATGAGGAATTCTTGCTATGCTTTGTAAGTCTCAAAAAAAATTTGTGGCAACTAGAAGTCCCAATCATGACTATGCCACACCTGTCAACTGCTAACAATACAGATACTCTGAGAACTAAATTTGCTATGAACTTACTTCTTCCCACTTACATTATTTACTTCATTCTGTAATACAAATTTCAGTTTTACCTAAGTATTTCACTTCTTCCTTTTATGATAATATAACCTGAAATTTAAACATTCTCAGGATAGGAATGTCACTGGCCAGGCTAGCATTAATTTATTGTTTTCCTTAAATGGTAGGCCAGCTTGGAGGTCATTATGAGTCAACCTCATTGGTCAGTCTGGAGTAATTTATGGCCAGACCAGGTAGGGATGACAGACCACCTTTCCTGAAGGAGACTGATGAACCAGATTGGAATTTGCAGAAGTCCAGCAGTTGCATGTTCACCACTACTAATGGGAACTTCTTCAAATTCTAAATTTAATTACTTGAATTTAAATTTCCCAGTTGGAATTGCGAAATCAAAACTAATGCCTTTAGATAAGAAGTCCAGTAACTTAATGCTACTGTATCTAGATAACACCTTGTCATCCATACTGGATATTCTCGTCTTTCCTACGTTGCAGACTTGGTGGTAGTGAATTGAACAATTACTTAGTAAGGTCAGGCTCAATACAAATCATTGTGTTGTCTTAATCTTACATGAATATAATCAAGCATGAACCAACTTTAATCAGAAAACACCTCACAACTGATATATGAAGGAATTTTAACTTAACTGATCTGTTCAATTCAATGGAATTAGATGTCATGTTGGTTTTAAGCACTCCCTATTTTACTTACCTTGAAGCCAATGGAGAATGTTATTGGGCTATGCATAAAACTGGTACATTACCCTATATTGTTGGTTTCCCATTTGACCAATTTAGTTAGAGTTCCTACATAATCTTTGCAATAATGGGCATGAGGTGTTTTACAATTATGAGAAACAAATTTGTTGCTTCTTTATTGATTGCTAAACAGCCTATTTATAGCGAGGAAGCATAATCACAATTTAGGGGATTTACATTTTAATTGCCTATTATGCCAGTTACTTTGTTTAATTAGAAAAAATATGGGGGAAAAATTTACCTTTGGTTGCCAGCATTCAAGAATATTGGCTGCTGACTGTATTCCATACATTTAGTTCTACTGAAATCAATGGAAGCAAATGTATGCATGACACTGGAGATTAAAGACAAATCAATCCTTATTATGGAAAACACACCATTAAAAGTAATTATTAGTATCAATTGCATTCAGTGTGAAAGGGATCAAATAATGTATTCCATCTGTATCAGAATGCCATTAACATCAGAGTCTTCTCCTCTAATGGAGCCGCCACCACCACCACCAGCGACTAAAGCTGGGTTGCCTCTAGCCTTGCTACATCCTTGGACAAAACTTCACTTAGCCAAAAATGACACCAGCTCCTTTTGTGAAGTGCTCAAGAATTAGATGCAATGCATTCCACTCACATAATCAAGGTAGGATAACACTGCATATGTATGTAGATGTCATATCACCCAAAATTGTCTTACAAGCTGGGGTTTCAGATTCATTTAATATTGGTGCTGACAAGCTGCTTGATCTTTCTGAAAATAGACCAGGGAAATTTGAGCTGCTTTCAGTTTTCAAAGGAAAATAGATTAATCTTTATTGGAGGTTTGCAAGAAAGCTAGGCATTCTAGACAATGCATATGTCATAAAACAGTAACTAACCAAGTGGGAAGCAGTTTTCGAAAAGGCTGCAACAGTTGAATTTCCTAAGTAACATTGAACATTTTGCTAAATCTCAGTCTGAACTATGGCATGCGTTTCAGCACAGGACTAATATCTGAATAGTATGAGTTTAAAGTGACAAAAGAATAAAGGAAATTACAGTGGCATGAGAGAGGAACTGGCCCAAATTGATTGGAAGAGTAAGCTAGTTGGAGGGACAGCAGAGCAGAAATGGATAGAATTTCTACAAGAAATAAGGAAAATGCAGGATAGATAAATTCCAAGGAAAAAAAAAGGTTTTGAATGGAAAAAAGGCACAAATGTGGATAACGAGAGAGGTTAAGGCTAAAATAAGAGCAAAAGGGAGGGCATACAAGGAAGCAAAAATTAGTGGGAAAACAGAAGACTGGGAAACTTTTAAAAACCTGTAGAAAGAAACTAAGAAGGTCATTAGGAAAGAAAAGATGAATTATGAAAGGAAGTTGGCAGATAACATTCAAAAGGATACTAAAAGTTTTTTTAAATATATGAAGAGTAAAAGAGAGACATGGGTTGATATAGGACCAATCGAAAACGGCACGGGAGAGATTATAATGGATGATAAAGAGATGTCAGAGGAACTAAATGAGTATTTTGCATCGGTCTTCACTGTGGAGGACATCAGCAATATACCGGATAGTCTGGGGTCTCAAGGGATGGAACTGAGTTCAGTTAAGATTACTAGAGAGAAGGTGCTAGGAAAGCTAAATGGACTAAAGACAGATAAGTCTCCCAGACCGGATGAGGTGCATCCCCGGGTTCTGAAGGAGGTGACTTTAGAGATTGCGGAGGCATTGGCGATAAATTTCTAGGAACCAGTAGACTCCGGCATGGTTCCGGAGGACTGGAGGGTCGCAAATGTAGTTCCGCTGTATAAGAAAGGTGGGAGGCAGCACAAAGGAAATTACAGACCTATTAGTCTGACATTGGAATCTATCCTCAAGGATGAGGTTATGGAATACCTAAAGGTGCAAAGCAAGATAGGTCCAAGCCAGCATGGTTTTGTGAAGGGAAGATCCTGCCTGGCCAACCTATTGGAGTTTTTTGAGGAAATCTCAGGTAGGGTGGATAAGGGAGAGGCTGTGGATGTTGTGTATTCAGACTTTCAAAAGGCCTTCGACAAGGTGCCGCACAAGAGGCTGATTAATAAGATGAGAGCTCATGGAATTACAGGTAGGATATTAGAATGGGTGGAGCATTGGCTGGTAGGCAGAAAGCAAAGGGTAATAAAAGGATCCTGTTCTGGTTGACTACCGGTTACTTGTGGTGTTCCGCAGAGGTCGGTGTTGGGGCCGCTTCTTTTTATCTTGTACGTTAATGATTTGGATGATGGAGTAAATGGTTTTGTGGCTAAGTTTCCAAGATAGGTGGAGGAGTAGGGAGTATTGAAGAAACAGGAAGGTTGCAGAGGGACTTAGATAGTTTAGGAGAATGGGCAAAGAAATGGCAGATGAGATTCAATGTTGAGAAATGTGCCGTGGTACACTTTGGAAAAAGAAACAAATGGGCAGAATATTATCTAGAAGGGGAGAAAACTCAAAGTACAGAAGTACAAAGGGACTTGGGGGTACTCGTGCAGGATACCCTAAAGGTTAACCACCAGATCGGATCAACGGTAAGGAAAGCGAATGCTATGTTGGCATTCATTTCGAGAGGTATAGTGTATAAAAGTAGGGAAATGTTGATGAGGCTCTACGGGGCACTGATGAGGCCTCATTTGGAATACTGTGTGCAGATTTGGGCCCCATATCTTAGGGAGGATGTACTGATGTTGGAGAGGGTTCAGAGGAGATTTACGAGGATGATTCCTGGAATGAAAGGGCTAACATATGATAAGCATTTGTCAGCTCTTGGACTGTACTCACTGGAGTACAGAAGAATGAGAGGGGACCTCATGGAAACATTTAGAATGTTGAAAGGACTGGACAGAGTAGATGTGGCTAAGCTGTTTCCTTTGGTGGGTGAGTCCAGGACCAGAGGGCACAATCTTAGAATTAGAGGGTACTGGTTTAAAACAGATGAGGAAAAATTTCTTTAGCCAGAGGGTAGTGAAATTATGGAATTTTTTGCCATGTACAGCTGTGGAGGCCCAATCACTGGAGGCATTTAAGGGGGAGATTGATAAGTATCTAATTAGTCAAGGTATCAAGGGATATGGGGATAAGGCCGGAAATTGGGGCTAGATAGGAATCGTATTAGTTTAGCTCATGGAGCAGACTCGGTGGGCCGAATGGCCTACTTCTGCTCCTTTGTCTTGTGATCTTGTGACCTACAGTTCCAAATCAAAAGAGTAAACCAATCTGATTGCATCTGAACTTCAATTATTTCTATTTACTGAAACCCAACCCTTTCCTGCTTGACTGCTATACATTCCACACGTATTGTTCTATGAAGCAAAAGCATGCTTTTATTTTAGCTTACAAATACCACCAGCTCCTAGCAGAGATTTCTCAGTCTGACGGTCACTATTGTTCAAGAAATGTGAAACTAAAAGTGTAGTGTAGAAGCCTAAAGAATGTGCAAAGGACACAAATCTTACAGCTATATTTGTTCTTCTACTACAAAGTATTCATAACTTTAAATAAAAGTTAGCCACTTTCAATACACAGAATGTTCAAAATGTTGTTGGGACAACAGTCAATCAGACCCTTTAAGAGGACATTGGAGAGGCATGAGGAAATTTGTTTGCAGGCTATTGTCCACGAGGAGCTAGCACAGATTCAGTGGGCTCAATGACCATCTCCTGTGCTGTACAATTCTATGGCTCTGTGATAATGTGCACTGTAGTCAGTAACAGAACATTAAACAGTATCCCTCTGCCTCCTGTGCAAATCAACGTGAAAATAGACCAAGGTCTCAACATTCTCCTGTGCAAACCAGATGCAATAAGGGAGACTCAGCATTCACCAATCAATACGAATCCTATTGATAAAGGACAGGATTTATGCCATTAAGAATCAGGTCATTCAGCCCAAACAGTCCAACATTTTTTCTCCACTTAATAAGCCTCCTCCATTTTTCCTCATCTAAATCTATCAGCATAACCTGCTCTATTTCTTTCACTCCGATACATTTGTCCAGCCTTCTAATAACCACATCCATGTTATTTGCTTCAATCATTTATTGTGACTTCCACATTCTCACCACTCTTTCACAGAGAAGTTTCTTCTGAATTCTCTATAGGAATACTTGGTGACCATCTTACATTGATGCCACTCTCTCATTCTCTCTGCATCTACTTTATCACAAGCTATGATTTTAAAGATCCCATTTAGTCACCATCTGGCCTTTATTCTGAATAGAGGCTTGTCCAAGTTCATTTTCCTGATACGTACACCCTTGTATGGTCTAACCAAAATACAATGCAGGTATAGTACTGTGGCACATTTCTTCTACCTTTCAATTTCAAAGCACAGTGCGTTTAGTTTGCTTTCTTTAGGTCCTTGCTAACCTGCTCAGAGGATTTAAATGGAACAACAGTATACAATCCATCATCACTTTAATGTGCAATCACCTTGTTAAAAAAAATTCTAAAACAAAGTACATTAATCTAATATCAATGTTTTTGTAGCTTCCCTGTGTAACACTTTTTCTTTCCTGTAACTTCTGTTATACCATATCATTGTACTTCAACTTTTTGTACTTAAAAGCACTTTCATTTCTTGAAGTGTAGATGGTGCATCACATTTCCACAAGCACCTCTTCCCATCCCCACCCCACCTTCTCTCTCTGTAGGTAACTAAAACTACAGGATGTAGAGTGTAAAACACACCAATAAGATATAAGAATCAACTACATTATAATTACAGTTGACATATAAAACTTTATGCTTGAGTTTTTACAAACATCCAAAAGGACAGCTTATAGCCATAGAATTATAGTCACACAGGACAGAAGCAGGCCCTTTGGTCACCATGTCCATGCCAATTACTAATGCTTATTTTCCAATTTTGATCATGTTTTTTTTTTGAAAATTACAAATAGTAAAACAATGTTTAATGAAATGTACACTGGCAGTAGTTTTTATTTCCCTTGCTTCATACTTTTCAACAGTTACCTTTGATATGAAAGTCTTCTCAGCTTTTAGTAACCTGATCTCAACTATCATGATTGCAGGAGCAATATTCATTTTTTCCCCTCAGAGCTTATTTTCATTTGAAATTAATCACAGTTTTTGTCACCGGACAATATGACAGGGTTTACAAATTCAAATACAAAGAACATCAAGGAGGAATAAAAGACATTTCATCTTCATTTCAATTTCATGTTCCTTTACAACAGAATGAACAAATCATATTCTGTTACATGTATTAAAATAGTGATATATTTAATATTTGGATGTTGATACACATTTCTGTATAAATAATATAAATCACTAAGGCTCAATACAATCCCGATCTTAGAAGGTGCTGTTAACACAGAGTTAGATGGATAGAGCACCATCAAGTAATCACATTTGCAAGCTATGGCATAAATTTCTTGTTGTAATGGTACTTGGGGACATTTGGACTTGTGCATGAAGTGCTTTCACTAGACCTCCAAGCTAACACTTTGAATCTCTAGAGAAGGGAAAAGATTGACAAAGACAATGGTGACAATACAGAAAGTAAACTAAAATTTTGTTGTAAAATTAACTAAAGACGGCATCAAGGTATTTTTGCTTGAAGATTGCAGGTTAAGAGGAAAAAGGTGTTAATGATTTTTTTTACTGCAAATGCATTCAAATTGATGAAATGATTACGTGATTGAAATAAAGTATCCCTCCCTTATTAAAATGGAGCATAAAAATACTTTCCAAATGCAATGTGCTGGGACAAGACCAAGCATTACACAAAGAACAATATTTTCAGTTAAAGAGAGAAGAAGGAAAATAAGCAAAAAGGCAACTCTATCCGAATACAATAAGACCTTCTCAAATTAAGTTCAGAAGATGATTGTTTTTTTCACTTGCCCTTTTTTGGCTAGGTATTAAACCCTGCAAAAAGTAATGCACGTTTACTATAATGGAATCTTTTGTCTTATGCTAACAGCCATTTTTGCAATATAACTGCTTTCTTTCTAGGATTAAAAAAAATGCACTGATTGTTGGATTGAATGAAGTGTGTTTACATCACTAATACCAAGCATGGATTGCAGTTGGTGTACAGCATGATGAACGCCATTCAATTTGTAATGATCAGGAAAAAAAACTTGCATTTATGTAAGCATTTTATGTTTTAAGAAACTTTTACTAACATATTTTGAATATGGGCTCTATCTTCTCAGTCATTGTGCAGTCAGACACTGCAACAATCATATAAATTTCCACCTAAAAACTTGAAAATCAGAGACACAGGCCTTATAATAGCAATGCTAATTATGGCTCAATGGCAGTACCCTTGCCTTTCAGTCAGAAGATTATATGTTCGTTCCAGAGACTTAAACAGAAGCTGGCCTGACATTTTAGAGCACTAATGAAGGAGTGCTGCATTGTTAAAAGAGCTGCCTTTTTGATGAGGCATTAATCACCCTCTTAGTTGGATATAAAAGATCGCATAGCACTGCTTTGCAGGGACTTTCTCCCTTGTCCTGCCAATTCCTCAACCAACATAACCTTCAACCCCAAAATTTCTCTCACCATTATCACACTAGTCTTTGTGAGACCTTCATACTTCCTCCACTACAAGACTGACTAGGTTCAAAAATACTTCCATTGTTTTAAAATGCTTTGGTTGACCCTAAGGTCAAGAAAGACTAAGTGCAAGTTCTTTCTCTCATCGAATTAGAGCGCACAGGAGGACAAAAAAAAGGAACTATTCATCGCAAAGCACTCCCCTGCTATTTCCTCATAATATGACAAATCTCTTGTGTAATTTTGAACGGGACAATGACCAAAATAAAGCTCAAGACATTACTGTGTTCTATCAATATTCAGGCAGTTTAAATACTTATTTATTTAAGAGTAAAGGTGAATTGCAAAATTTGTTTCCATTCCACAACTTTGCAAAAGGATAAAGAACTTGTTGTATTTTGATACCACATCTTAACTTTTAACTGATTCAACTTTAGACAATAGGCATTAAAGCGGCTGAACAAGAAGTATAGAAAAAAAAGCATTCAAAGCCTTCTTCCTCATAACCAAAAATTCTCAGTGATCAGATTCAGTGTCTGGTCAGACTAATTTAGAACACAATGTATCCTTCAAGTCACTTTGACATAAGAATCCCTTCAGGGCTTAGAACTCAAGCCGTCCAAACCAAGGAAAGCAACAATCCTTGATTTATCCATTGAAAGGGAAAACTCTACTGCACATATGATTCAAGATGACATGCACAACAGTATTGGCCATTCCCTGTCATTGCAGAGTGTGGAAATTGTGGAGGAAGAGAGCTGGGTAGAAGACCAGAGGTGGATGTTGATGGAAAGAGGATTGGGGGAGTTGGCGAAAGGTTGGGCGGGGAAAGAGTAGAAACAGGTGATCAGGCAAAAGCATATTTGGAGAATAAGTCAGATTGTCAGATTTTGGGGTAGAATGGCTGGTGGAGGGGGGGGGGGGGGCGTGTGCTTGATTGGCAATCAGCAACAATGTATTTTTTTAAAAAAAGGGGCTTACCAGCAGGAAGATGAGTACTTCTTGTCCTCTGCTAGTGGCTCAGGTAAAGTAGAGCCCTCTAACTAACACTGAAACAGGCCTCCAGCTCAGACCTGCATTTTTGTGGGCATGGTATATGTGGTTAGAATTTTGCACAAGTGAGGACCTGCAAGCATTTCATATCATTTGATGTCATCATGCATATATGCATATCCGTGTGCTAGCAAGTCACATGCATGGAAGTGCCAACAACAATTTCAGCCTGTGGTTTGCAGCTTTAATCTGCTTGGAAACCTCTGGTCTAAAAGCAGCACAGAAGGAAAATGAACTTTATAATAAGTAAAGTGCTCTGACTTCTAAAACAACCAACCATCTCAAGCTATGGATCATAGGATTGGAAGAATATATTCAAGTGAGTTGGTTGCATTATTTCAAGAGGTCTTAAAATCTTAACCATTCAGTGCAATGGGTTATGATTAAAGCTCAACACTAAAATTATGATCTACTGAAATATTCTAATTACTGTTATCCAAACAATGGAGGCTATCTATGGCCAGACACTCATAAGCATCTTATTCTGATAACCACAATAATATTCATTTTACACAAGTTATTTAAAGCTTTCTCAAATAGAATCACAGAAGGTTTATATCAACTCAACAGGGAAAAAAAAATAAGGAACTGGCATTGATAGCTAGACAAAAAAAAACACTAAAGAATGCCCTTCACTGACAGCCACTTTTTACTTATTGTTGACATACCTGGAACATCCATGGGTCTTTTTTTAAGTGTGGTTATGGCGCTGCCATCTTTTCTCCGTAGTAAAGGACTACTTCTTCTCTCTGCCACTTTCTGTTTTAGTCTGGACCGTACCTTTAAGTTTGGCTCAGATGCTGTTAAATGAAACAGCAAAAATTACATTTTGTGAATATAAGCCTGAGCCTTTTTAAAAAAAGTATAATTCACTGTGGAGCCAGGGTAAAGCACATTTCTTTAGGACTTGTTCAATTTTTAATCAGGAAATATCTTCTTTGAAAGGGCCTCAATTTTCCTCTTTGCTGGGTTATGATTTCACTAACCTGCTGCCTCATCTTACACAAACAGCCACAGACCAATAACTGATGGAAATATTGGCTGTTTACTTGTTATTGGAGCAAAACACTGCACTTCTGTGGACCTGATTCCAATCGCACCCAAAGCTCATTTCCTGTCACTGGACAGCAATCATGAATGGGAAGCATAAACTAAGGTGGTTAGGAGCTGATGTAGTATTAAATTCAGCATTTCTCAGTACTCTCCTGGCCTTTATAACTCAGTACTACATGAATATTTAATAAACCATTAAGGAAGTTCCAACTACTATGTTAATGTAATTTCTGTCAGATTAGTGTTGGGAATTAAATGCTATAAATAATCAGCTATATAAATTGCATTGCCTTAGCAAGAACGAAGAAAGGCAAGCAGCCCACTTATTACAAGTCCATCCTTCATCCTTACAAGTACATGAGGGTATTTTCCAAATTCCTCATGATTCTTTTTTTTAATCTTGTGAATATTATTTTTTATTTAAATTTATACATTTAATATTAAGATCAGGCATATTTTGCAGAGCCTATAAACAAAGTTAGAAGTGAATCACTAAATTACATTTTTTCTTAAAAATTAGGCTCAGTTATTTATAATAAATTGTTAACTAGTAATTCCTGTTGCTAATGCTAATTCACCAAAGAAATCCCAGTTTCAATTTATTCTGTTGTCCTTGGCTTTGAAATATACTTTGTGACTACTATAAAGCTATTGTTAAGTCTTTTCTCTGTACATAATTTTGATGCATCAATATCAACTATTTAGTTAATATTGATAAACAAAACAGTAAAAAAGCAAATTTTCTACAGTCTGCTGCTTCCGAGCTCTTTATAATCACAGGTCCAGATGTGATTTGTAAAATTTATAAAGGTATTTTCACTATATAATTGTTTTAAAAAAGTAACCTATTCGTCCATAGTTCCAAATTTGTAGGACAGGTCAAGATTCTCAATTAATTATTGCTACTTCAGTAAGGCACCAAAGGGCACCTGGTACCCTCAGAACTGCATGTAACAAAAAGGTAATGCCTTTGAAAGAGAGGATTGGGTGGAGGAAAATGTGGTGAGAAAATAAACAGGATATACAGTAAATATTCTGTAATGCTACAGAATATCAGAGGACAAAAGGGAAGATCAATCACTGAAAAAAATTAGGCAAAATAATGGGGCTGAAGGCTAAATAGTTCACTGGGCCTGATGCTCTGCTTTTAGGATTTTAAAGGAGGTTGCAGAGATAGTGGATGTATCAGTAGTTCTCTTTCAAAGTTCCCAAAATTCTGGAAAGCTCCAAGCAGATTAGAAAACCACAAATTTAACTCTACTAATCAAGCCACAAGAGAGGCAGAAAGCAGGGAATTAGAAGCCAGACTATTACTAAGGAAGAGGTAATAGGACGTTTAGAAAATCTGAGGCACAGCCAACATAGTTTTATGAAAGGAAAATCATATTTGATGAATTTCATAGTTTTATTGAGGATTTAATTCACAAGGTAAATAATGGCAAACCAATGGATATACAGTATTTGTATTTCTAACAGCTACTGGAAAAAAGCACCTCACAGAAGGTTAGTTCAGAAGGTAAGGACTCATAATATAGGGTAATAATGGGGTCATTTTCAGTTGGCAAATTGTAACTAGTGGGATGCCAAAAGGATGGGTGTTAGAGCTTTTGCTGGTTACAATCAATATTAATGATTTAACTGAAGGGGCTAGCCTATATAAAAAATAAGTGGATGTGGAATGTGTGAGAAAGATACAAAGAGACTGCATAAAGAATACACAGTAAAACTCTGATAATCCACCATCTGATCACTCGGAAATCCTGGCTGTTCACCATCTGACAAACCAGGTATACTTGCAATGCTGCATTCCAACTCACAGGGGCCCCCATTTCCTGCACTGCCCTTATACTTACTGGGTTTACTGGAAAATTTATAATATTACTGTGTAACATCTGAAGAAAGTGAATGAAAAATGTGTTGGGGCATTAGTAGGAATAACATCCAATAGTTAGGAAAATCTGTCAACCTGCTGGATTATCAGAGTTTTACCGTAAACAGTTTAAAGGAGTGGACAAACTACGGCAGGTAGATTATGAAGGAATGCGAGGTTATCCACTTTGGAAGAACAGAAAAGATGCTAGACTCTTGTTATCACAGAAGAAACACCAAGTTAGCTTGCATGTGTATAAAGTAATTAAAAGGTGAATAGGATGGAGTACAAAAACAGGGAGGTCAAATCAGGACTGTACAGGAACTTGGTGAGACCCCAACACGTGTACTACATGCAGTTTTGGTCCGTTTACTGGAGTCAGTGCAGGGAAGGATATTTAAATCAATTCTCGGTAAGAAAGGTTACCTTGCGAGGAAAGAGCGGGCAGATTGAGTTTAAACTCACTGGAGTTTAGAAGAATTAGAGGTGGTTTGGTGTGGAAGTGGGTTAGAATCAGGTCTCATTGTTATATATAGCAAAATGTTACTAAGAATACCGTGCAAGATGCAATAATCACTTGAGTCACACAAATTACATCTGAGACTTGGTTAAATCAGCTGTCCAAGACCAATAGCACAAAATGTTATAAATTAATTTTTCAGTCATGTCATGTCAACTACAGATCTGTGTATGTAATTTGGTTACATTAAGTAAATTTTCTTTAGTCACATATTAGAATAGAAAAGTTAAGTTAGTCCATCTGCAATTGTAGACAGCTTACTCCAAACAGAAAAGAACCCACACTTCCCAGTAAGGCAAGTAAATTTAATTTACATGCAAGATGATCAGTAATTGCATAACATATCACAACAGCTTAAGTTAGTTTGACGCAACTCAGCTAACTGACATAATCTAGAACAGTTTTTAAAATCTACTCATCTATCTCTAGAATCCAAACGTTAACAATTTTAAATGGACCACTTTTAAGTGGCTTTTAACTTCTTTCAAAAAATTGCTCAGCAAAGAAATTATGAAAATGACCATCCTTCTCTTTCTAAATTTAAGTCAGAATCTATTTGCGTTGTCATCATGGTTCATTAGGTACGACAAAAGCAAATCACTGAAATGTTTTACTTAAAACTATAATGTTTTTCTTCTCCACTATTTGACAGAGATGATTAAAGGAATATGGAGCTGTGCTAGATGTGACACCTGAACTGTAAACCATTCCATGTAGGGCCACAAAGAATATCAACATTCTGTGTTCAAATGGTGAAGGATCCTGCAACACCCTCATCAGAAAAGGGAGAGGGTTCATTTCTGGAGAAATACTAACATCACTCAAAAATGTAACTTACAAAAGGAATATCTAAGTTTGCTGTGTTCCATTTCAATGCTCTAACCGTATTCGTTTATATCCAATACCTTTGTAAGTATTACATTCATGTACCCATGTGATATTCTGTGTTAAGTACAGAATGGAATGAAATTCATTTATACAAAGAAAGCTGCAGGAAACAGCCTTGGCAAAATGAGCAGACTGTCAATGAATGGTTCCATTTAAATGGCATTCCTCTGATAACAGAATATCGACTTGCATTCAAATGGTAATATTAAATTCATTACCAAACTACAAACTCAAATTGAAATCTAATCATAAAAACAAATGAATTTTGCAACTTTAAGAAACCTGTAACTTCTTCACATTTTGACAATAGTCAAAAACTTATACTTCAAATTAAACAGCACTATTTTGAGTTTTAACACAAATGTACTGGAAATGAATGGAAACCTACAATTTGTGCATAAGCAATTAAATTTATAGATTATTAAATTCTGTATAAGACCTGTTGTTAGCAAAAAAAACCTTAGAAGTCAGGGATGACCAACCACCTTATTTTAAAATCAACACAAGTGAAATATCCAATGACTCCAGTTCTAAACAAATCACTTCTATAAAAGTGAGCATGATTAAAAATGTTTTTGTATAATTATCACCCCTTTACATCATTATCTGAACAACAAAACGAAAACAGTTGTATTCTGGGCCTTAAGAAGATATTGTGTGCACTTTCTCTCAAGTGCTTGCTCAGGAAACCTCTCGTTTCCCATAGTGAATTACTAGTCAATTACATGGCCCTTTGGTTCAGTATGCATTCAGGTTTTAATGGCAAGTTGTAAGAATATTCCATTTGATTGTGCGTGGGTGCTAGACAATGAATGTGCAGTCAGAGCGGGAGTGATTGGTCTGCTGTTCAACAGGAAGCGTGTGTGGGCAGATGACAAAGATCACCTCTTCATCTCAAGAATCAGAACATTTAATGCTAAGCTCAACAAAGCAGCTACACAAATTACAGGCTTCTTAGTGCCAGCCCACTCAAGCAGTTTCAGCTTCCTTTGAATTTCAGTTACTTTCAATGGCAGAAGCTTTGTTGTTCTTAAACAGTGGTGACCTATACAAAAAGCCTCTAATTTTTCTGCTTACAACTAGGGTGCTTTCATTCATTTTTGTTGATACATCTAATCGGTATTACCTAATTGAAATACTGTACCACTAAAATCTGCACTAAACACAATTTGAACAGCTATCATGTAATTTAAATCATAAAATCTACATATTAAGAAAAATCCTTAAGAGTAACATTAACAAAATACTATTCTGATTTTATACATAGCAATGCCAGTCCCCAACTGTCCATTCTTTCATGCTTCCCAAAATAGCCATGAGAACACGATAAAAAAGGTTCAGACTGGAGGGGTATATAAAAGCTAACAATTCAAGATCAATATGTGTAGCACCATTAATGTCAAATTATTTTAAGCTCTCACAAAATTTCACTATCCCAGTCTATTTTCATTTCCTGATTCATTAATACCTAGAGTAGACTACATCTAACATATTAAGTACTCGAAATATCAAGTATCATGAAACCCAGAAACAGTATTACCCTCTTAATCAATGGTAACATCAACCAAGATCTCCACTGCCACTGGACCAATGTAACTTCTTTTCTCTAGGTTGGATCCAGCAAATGAAAGTGATGAGTGATGGGTTGCAAATTCCCACTGCAGAATGACTAGAGGAAATTAACATGCAATGCCAGCTCGAACGTTGCATGTTGCAGAAACTGCCTCCCTATTTACATTGCTACAATACCATTCAAAAAACTCACATTGGGGTCCCCTATGAAGGCATGTGAGTATGGAGGGGGAAGGGGAAAAACAGGGGATTTGCATATAGGCTGTTTCACCAAACAGCATACAGTAAATACAAGTGCTCAAATTTTAGCCAAGTATGGCTTTCCTAACTCTTCTGGTGGAACAATGCACCACCAAAAAAATTAACATCAGTTAGTTCACTTCAAAGCAATGGTACAGCTGCCAGCAGTTCCAAAATTGCAAGTGGGGGTGGGAGGTGGAAGGAGGGAATAGAACTTTGTCTACAATATAATTCTTGGTAAACCTGAACACCTAAATATAATTTCAACAGGATTTAATATTGAGGTTGCTTCTTCACTGACTGTGAACTGGAGAAGTGGGCAGTGTTATTTTCTATAAAAGTCAGTATGACAGAGGTAAACTTATTAAAAATAATGCACATTTTCTAATTTCATATTTCTGAAGATTACGTTAGTCTGGTAGAAATACTAAAAGTCCCTTGAAATACAAATGTAACAGGTACTGTTCTATTTTTACTACAATATGCTAATTGCTTAGAATATTGTTTTCCTCAACAAAAATGCAAACAAAGAAATAGATGTTCCGGGGCTGGGTAGGTTTTAGTCCTTCTGTAAATGGATTTCATGAGCCCAAAACACATGTAAAGTACTCACCATGGAATAAGAAAGTTTCTATTGATGCAGACAAATAAACTGCAAAGATAACTTAAAGGGCTAAATTATCTGGCAGTTTCAACTTTTCTTAAACAAATACCATGCTGAACAGTATCTAACCTTAACTTTTGCTTCTCCATTTCTTCCTGCAAATAAACTGAGGAGGCTATTGAGTAAATAGGGTGCACAGACTCTTCACTTTTTGAAATGATGAGAGTAAAAATAGGCATATACTTTCTCAGTTACTTAAATAATTTACTACAATGGAATTGAATTATAGAGCAAGTTATATTAACACAATAAGATAATGAGCAAAAGAGAATGACTTCAGTTCAGTTACTTATGGAAATGGTATGCAAGTTAAGAAAAATAAAATGGCTTTGCAAACTATTAAGTACTTTTGAAACATAGTCACCATTGTAATGTAAGAAACATTTACATCCACCTGTAAGGAGACAAAGCCCTAATTTGGCATCTCATCTGAAAGACATAACCTCCAACAACAAAGCATTCCTTGAATTCTTCAATTCTGCCCTGAAGCCTTATATAAAATTTTGTGTTTCAATTCCTGGAGTGGGACTTGAACCAACAACTTTCTGGCACACAAGTGTGAGTTCTATCAACTGAGTATGAAGCCCAGACTGAAAGAAAACTTGCTGGAAAAAAGGTGCCATTTTTGGTTTGGGAGGTTGTGAGTAGGAGAGTGCCAGAGGGATTGGTGTTGGGGCCACAGCTGTTCACAATCTATGTCAATGAGTTGGATGAGGGGATCGACTGTAAAATATCAATGTTTGTTGATTTTACTAAACTGGGTGCCATTGCTGGCTGCAAGGAGGATGGAGAGGTGCTTTGGGGGCAAGTGAATGAGGAAGAATATGGTAGACAGCATGTAATATGGGAAAGCACAAGTTCATTCACTTTGGTAGAAAAAAAATAGAAATGCAAAGTATTTTTTAAATGGTGAGACTGAAAAGTGCTGGTGTTCTGAGGGACCCAAATGTCCAAGTACACAAATTACTGAACATTAACAATGCAGGTACAGCAAGCAATTGAAAAGGCAGCTAGTACCTTGGTTTTTTTATTGCAAGAGGATCTGGAGTACTATAGCAGAGACATCTTGTTCCAATCATACAAGACCCATGTGAGATCACATCTGGAATACTGTGCATAGGTCTGATGGTCTGATCTTCTTAACTGAGGAAGGATATACTCACAACAGAGGGAATGATATGAACAAAATATACAACTCCATCTTGAATCTACCAGTAATACCATTCACACCCACCCCCCTCCACCCCCCAAATGCAAGGGATGTTTGTCTGCAAGTTTAAGCAGACATATTCTGCAGGAGAGAAAGAAGCGAGGTAATGCTGGATACATCTTAGAAAGCTTCACTAAGCTTTATATTCCTTTTAGTTGAATATGTGCTACTGGAGAAGGGAGCTTTAAAATGCTGTTTTTGTTAATTCTTTACTAATTCACCAGATTGATTCCTGGGATGGCATGTTTGCTGTCAGAGAGAAACAGATGGGGCCTGTAGTCTCAAGTACAGAGGGCAGAAGGTGACCTCATTGAAACATACAAGAACCTTTTTGGGTTTGACAAGGTAGATGTAGGGATAATGTTTCCACTGGATGAGGATTCTCTTGTCTGTGCTGTCTATGGTGAGATCTCTCACTCCACTTCAAATGCACTTCTCTCTTCAAAATACGATTACCATTATTTTTAAAAAGATGCTAGCACATGTCCCCTGCAAGATGGAGCATAACATTTCTAAATTTCATAGATCCAAAAACTGGAAAGAAATTGGTATGTAACAATAAACTGATAACAGCATCAATGATGAAATGCTGCAGATACCTTTGAGTTGAAGCTGCATGTAGCAAAACCAGAATAGGTGCCAATAAAGTTTTTTGATTATGCTTGTAATCTGGCAGAACAGCCAATACAAAGTCTTATATAATAAATAAAAGTACTTAAAAATATTTTGATTTTTTAGCTAGTAGATTTCCAAGTACATTTATTACTTATACAACAAGACTTTGCGTTGGCTGTTCTGCCAGATTACAGGCATGGTCAAACAACTTTATTGGCACCCATTCTGGTTTGGCTATATGCAACTTCAACTCAAAGGAGTTAAAATAACTGGAATCTGCAGCATTTGATCAATGATGCTGCTATCAGTTTAATAGTATAGTGCATATTTCAGTGTAGCCACATTAACTTAGGCAGGCAATTGAAATACTACAGATATTATTTTTCCACTTAACATTCCCTTGCTTTATTGTATTCAATTCACTCATATGTACATACTACTGCCAGCTGTATTTGAAGAAAGGACACCATTAGAAATTTCATCTGGTCTTCTAATTCCAACTTCAAAACCGATCAACTAATCAAAAGCATTAATTCTGTGTGTTCTGGATTCTGGCATGCCAACCCTTTTACAAAACGTAGACCAAATTGGTTCAGTACCAGGATTAAGGGTTCACTTCACCAATGAATGTCATTTTGGGATTGTGAGCTGTACAAGATAGAAGCTTTACAAATTGGGATTATGTTACCATCTAATCATAACAGCCGAGCATACAAAGGAAAAAAAACTATTTTTAAATTACATTCATGCAATGCAGTGAATTACTGCTATTTATGCTTTGTTTTTTCATCATTTCAAGACTTAAAAACACAACTTAAAAAGCAAGGGAAAAGATAAAATAACGTGAGTTAATCAACTTTGTTTTACACTTTTCCCAATCAAGCTTAAACAGAATGGTATGCACTTATTTAATAAAGTGAAAATATAACAAATTTTCCTCAGCATGATTCAATAGATTGAGCTCCAAGATCACTAGTCCTGCATCCCACCCACATGAAGCCTTTCTCATGTGTTGCTATTTTGCAATTTGCTCCAAAGATGCATTTCATTCTTTGTGTGTTATTGGCATAAATTTGCAGATATTTTCAGTGAAAGGAAACTTCCACTTAGCACCATATTGGTTTCTTTGACTAAATGGAGGCGTGTTTTGAAAATTCAACTTCAGTGCACTTAAAACAAATCCAGAGCCTCCATTTTAAGAAAGCCTGAATTGTAGCCAAACTAGTGATGAATGAAAATAGCAAAAGCTACTAATGCCATAAAACATCCATAATTAGACTATTTTCTGCCATTTACAAAATGATTCCACTGCCAGACACACCTTCCCCTCCCCCTTCAGCAGTACAAAGGGACCATTCCTTTTGTAATTCCCTCGCCCTATCTCCACCTTCTCCATCTCCACCATTTCCATGCAATCATAGGAAATGCAACATCAGGTCTTTTATCTCATCTCCTTACACCTTCCAGATACCCAAATAGTTCTTCCAGGTGAAGAAGCACTTCTTCCAATCTAGTGTATTACATTCAGTGCTCACAATGTGGTCTCCATTACACTGGAGAAAGCAAATGCCTTGAAGAGCACCCGAATTCAATCGGCAGTGGTGACCCCAAGCTTCCTTCTTGACTGTCTCTTTAATTCTCCACTCCATTTTGATCTGTCTGCTATTGTCTTCTGCACTGTTATAACAAGCCCTAGCATAAGCACCTCATCTTCTGTCTGGCCACATTGCAGCTTTCCAGATTCCATATTGAATTGAACAACTTTAAGTAACTCACTTTCTCTAACTGTATCAGAACTGGCGAGCTCTGGTGTAGGTCATCCATCTGTGACATTGGTTCAGCTTTTCTCTCTCCAGTAACGTGGCCTGACCTGTTTGAAATTCCCTATTGCTCTGTATTTCTCATTTTTGTATTTTCTCGTCTCAATTTTTTTTTGAGTTTCTTGATTTGTGTTACTTTGCTCCAACTGCCCTCATTAATTTATCAACCAGGTTACATCAACAACATGCCCACGGCAATTCTAACCTTGCTCTACGAGAGATATTCCCTTTGTTCTGTCCAACTCTCTCCCACCTTTACTGCAACTTAAAGTTAATTTGTTTTTTTTCTCTTTCCTAGTTCTTACAAAGGGCCTTTGGCATTAAATATTAACTCTTGTTTCTCTTTCCACAGATCCTTCTTGACCTGTTGAGTGTTTCCAGCCTATCCTGTTTTTATTTCGGCATCTGCAGATTTTTTGATTTTCATAATTATGCTTTGCTCTTCACTGATGATATTCTGAAATACAAGCCAAATGTGCAAAGTAATCAAATGATAAGGGATATAACCAAAAGACAGAACTACATTCAGGTAGCATGTATGTAGTACTTCAGGATGTCCCATAGCATTTTTACAAAGAATGAAATAATGAAGCAGTGATTGTTGCAATGTTGGAAACTAGGCATCAAATTTGCACACAGAAACGTCTCATCAACTGCAATGTAATGACAAGTCAATGTATTTCGGTTATGTTGATTGAGCTACAAGTATTAACCAGAGATAACTTCAAAATATTGCCATGGGATCTTTTATGTCCAACTGAAGAAGCAAAAGGGCATGCAGTTTAATGTCTCAAACTGCACTGTCAACAGCACAGCACTTCCTTGTTAATGCACTGGTATGTTAGAAGATTTTTTGTGCTGGCATATCTAGAGTAGACTTGAACAGAAATAGACCCCAATGTGGACTAAAACAGGTCCAGTTTGTGATGTGCATAATTTTCTGCTATCAACTCAACAGTCATAAGTGTTAGAGGGAAAGATGAATTATAATTAAAACACATCTGCCTACATTTAATTTTCAATGTTTGCAACACAATGATGCTTTCAATACATTACAAAACACATATTGTTTTTAAACCCAATAAGGTGGCCCATCTTGTGCAGTGAATGAGAGCAATGTTCTTGTTCGTCTGAGATCTGGCAACCAAATTCAGACCTGACCTATGGGACAAGTGGCTTCCTTTTTATTGGCTTAAGTGAATATTCTTCATCTAAATCCACAGCATAATATTAGCCCAAATAAGGACACTTGGAGTTGAACACACTGGAAATCAAGAATGTCGATAAAGTCTAAAATTGCCATAAACTAATAAACAGTGAAGGAACTAATAATGAGTGTAAAAGTGGAGGATAGCACAGATAAATGCATAGCTTTAGAGATGATGCAAGAGGAATTGGTGTACATTCTTGATGCTTTGGGACACATTCTGGGGTAATTGGGATCTGTCCAGGCTGAAACCTCCGAGATCAATACACTCACAAGAAGATCGGGTGGTGCTGTGGAATGAAATTTAAACTAATTTGGCAAGGGGGAGGGGACAGGAAGACAGCACTACTGAGGCAAAAAGCAATGAAGAACTGGAAGAGATAAATAATACTGAAAAAATATTGTTTTTAGAACAAGACAGAGAGAGTACAAGATCCGAGATAGGTTAACAATGCATCTGTGCAAATGTAGGAAGAGTATTAAACAAGGCTGGTGAGCTGCAGGTGCAATTAACCATGAGGAATTTTAATGTAGCAATATCGGAAACTTGGATTAAATAAAAAGGCAGGCATGATTTTGAAATATTCCTGGATACAAGTTGTATAGAAATGACAGGGAAGGAAGGAAAGGAGGGAGTGGGGGTAGGTGGCAGTATTGACGAAGGAGAATACTGCAGTACCTTGAGAGATGTCCAAGAACAATCGAGGGCAGCATTTATCTGTTTAGAATTGTCCTGAAATATGTTCAGGAAAACTTTCCTGATTAAGATATTTCTAGCCCAGCAAGGAAGCTGGCATTGCAGGACTTGGTTTCAGGAAATTAGCAGGTCCAATGGAATAAGTATCATTGAGAGGATGTAGGTAACAATGATCATAATATTATGTTTAATATAGTTATGGAAAAAATAAAACAAGGTAAAAACAGTCAACTGGGGAAACTGCAATGGTACAAGAACAGATCTGGCCTGGATAGAGTCAATACACGACAAGCAAAACTGTAAGGGAATGATGGAAGGCCTATAAGTGGAGATGTTTTAACTACAGTGTAGGTGCATTCCCATAGAGAGAAAGGAAAATTACAGCCGGAGCTCTATAAATGGCCAGAGAGAAAAATAGTGCATTAAAAAAGAGCAGTGATGCCAAGATGTAATGCATGTGAGATTAGGCACAATCACAGAAAGTTGAGGGAAAAAGGATGTGAAAGCAAAGAGACAAAAGATAATAAAAGAAAACAAACATAAAAGGAAACCAAAAATATTCTATAGGCTGGTGAATAAGAAGAGTTGTAAGGGGAGAGATGGGTCTAATTAGAGACCAAAAATGGAAGTCTACTCATACAGGCAAAGATAATAAATGAGTACTTTCAGTCTTCATCAGGAAGATACCCCTGTAATCTCAGCAAAGGAAAATATTACTGAGATCCTAGATAGACATAGATATATAGTCTGTCCATGTCTATGTCTATCTATATATATATAAAAATTATTTTTTTCCAAAAGAGGTAATACAAAGGCCAGCTGTACTTGGTGGATAAATCACCTGGTGAAGATTGAATGCATCCTCGGATGTGGAGGGTAGAAAGGAGGGAAATTGTAAAGAGAGGAAATTGCAAATGCTTTGGTCATAATCTCTCAAAACATTTAAGGATTGACCGGAAGCACCTGAGGACTAGAACACTCATTGCCAATAAGGATTTAGGGATAAGCTACTAATTATAGGCAAGAACTCAAAACTGAAAATGCAGGAAATATTCAGCACGTCAGCTGGCACGTTCACATTTCCAGTATCTGCAGTTTTTTTTTTGGTTTTCAAAAACTGCAGACCAATCAGTTCAAGAAGCATTAATCGGGGACAGAGTTAGCAGAATTAGCAGTTGGATAAATGTGACTAGTTATAGTAACTTGATAATTTTTTGATGAAGAAACAGAGAGGGTTGATGGGGGGGAAATGCAGGTGGTGTGGTATATATGGACTTAGAAAAGGAGTTTGAAAAGATGACACACAAGAGGATAGCCAATGGAAGAAAAAGTACTATAACAGCACCAATAAAAAATAGTCCAAATAACAAGAACCAGAGTACAAAAGTGAAAGGTTATTTTTCCATACTGGAAGGGAACATTCAATGGAGCTTGCCTCTGTTGGTACTAGGACCACAGCTTCCCTTGATATGTTATTTACTTGGCTGTATAAATAGGCATTATTGTGAAATCTGAAAATGAGAGAAAACAGAGGGACATTGAACATCTCTGGTATAGACTTTAACAAGATATAGTCAGACTGATAGGATGAGAGCTTAGGTGGCAGATGAAACCTAGTGCTGAGGATGTTATCTCTAGACTGAAAGGATGAGAAGATGCAATAGATACCAGAGGGCACAATCCTAAAGGGAAACAAGGACAGAAAGATCTGTGGGTATATGTGCATAGCTTGTTGAAATTGACAAAGTAGTTAAAGTATAATCAGGATCCTGGGAATTATAAATAGAGGTCAATAAGCAAAAACTCCAGATGTTGGAACCTGAAAAGACAGAGAGAGAGACAGACAGAGAGAGAGACAAAACAAAATTAGTGTTTCAGGCCAGAATATACAAAACAAGGGGAAAAAAAAGAGGGGAGTTGTAAACACTGAATGCAGTTCACTAGATTGGAAGAAAGAAGTGAATCTCTGCCTTACTTGGAAAGACTATTTGGGACCTTGGGTGATGGGAAGGGAAGAGATGAAAGGTTGGATATTGCAAAGGAAAGTGCCACACAATGGATAATAGTAAGCTTGGACAGAAGAGTAGATGACGCTGAAAAGAGAGGGGTGGAATCTCAGTGGAGCTGGCAGAAATTGTGAAGGATGATCTTTTGATTGCAGAGGCTGGTGAGGTGGAAGGTGAGAACCAGAGGAGAAGGGGTAGAGCAGAGGAGAAGGGGTAGAGCAGAGGTGCAAGGAATAAATGCTGTTTTTGGCTGCCATTCCTTTTTTCTTTCCTTTGTATGTTCTAGCCAGACTATACAATATTACCTAGACTTCAATGTATTCGCATTTTCCCCCCAATCACAGAAATTCCCTTTGTTCCACCCATGGCCCTCCCCCTCAACTTCTGTTACCTAGACTAGTTTGTTTTCACTCTTACTCAATTCTGATTGTCTTCAACCCAAAACATTAACTGCCTCTTTTCCTACAGATGCTGCCTGACCTGCTGAATTTTTCCAGCCTTTTCAGTTTTTATATCATGCTTTGTGCTACTTATAAATCCAGTCAATGGAGGACTTTCTCCTCAACTTCCCTGACTTCAGTTTTACTAGATTTCCTGGTGTAACACTGTCAAAGGCCTCATTGATTTCAAGCATACTTAGAATCATCTCACTCCTGGAATTCAGTTTTCCCTCCCATATTTATAGTGAGTCTGAAGAGAGGAGTGGAAGTAAGGGGTGCAGATGGAAGCCAAATTGAACACTGATGAGCAGATGAGTAAGTGCTGATTGTTACCAGCATTGACATCACTTTGCTAATGATCAATCGCAGGCTAATGAAGTAGGATTGAGCAGATTGGATTTGTCCTTTTGTGGGCCAGATGTTTTATACTACAGTTCAGAGCAAGGATAATCTGTTCATGCTTCAAGTCTGAATAGTATTAATAAATCATCTTCCTTTCAAAGTTTTCACCAAGAGATAGAAGACCTGTGCTATTCTGCCATCTAGTTACAGTCAAACAAAAGGTCAAAATGCAGAAATAGGACAAAATCAATGCTATTTTTAACATCTTGCAGTGCATATTGCAAAGAGCTAACTAGAAGAATGGCCCACTTTAACTGGTAACTGTACTCAAGTTGTGATGGGAAATGGCATAATACTTTCAAAAGATTTGTAAAATTCATTTTCAATAGTTGCTTTGCAATTCTTTATTGCAAAGCAGCTATTGCCCAGTTGCTCTGAGAAATTGGTAATATAACAAAGCGGTTTGTTGGCTGCTGTGGGACAAGAGTGGTAGGAACCTTCTATTGAAGCTTATTAGTAAATCAGTGAAGTTGGATTTTTATGAAAGAGAAAAATAACTCATGATGCCATCTTTTCTCTTGACTTTTAAAAATAAAATGATTCAAATTCTTGAAACATCTTATTGGATTTGAATTCCCATTTTCTGTATGATTAATCCAGGCTTCCATATTACTAGTCTAGTCTTAGAATCCATATACTACAGGAAGGCACTTTTACATATTATAAACATATCTTACTGTAAATTAAGTAAGGAGGAACAAAGGAATATACCACATTCCTTGGCATAAACATTTAAAGCCTCAACCAATGAGTCAAGATCATTTGAAGTAAACAGTTGGCAAGGTGGCTAATTTTATGAAGGAGACCAGCTTTTGCTAAGAATTATTATTCCAATAAAATCAAGGCCAGTAATTAAATAGTAGATGCAAATGCAACTCGCTGCAATCAAGAGGTGCCCTCTTTAAGTCAAGACTGTATAGGTCAACCACATGAGCAATAAAGCACTTGAAGGACAAAATTGAGTAACGATGGCTAATGCAACCCCAGTTTAACATTTTATCCAAAAGGTGAAAACTCTGATAAGTCAGTTCTCTCTGCACTTTACTGAAGCGACAGTGTTTGTGCTTATGCTTGTACTTCTAGTCAGTTACTGCTGAACCTCCTGTCTCTAGCTAAACCAGAGCATTCCAACAAAAAGAAAATAGGAAAATACCCCTGATACAGGAAGAAAGCTTTGCTTCCAAAAATAAAACATGATACACAAGTAAACTTGACTTGCTTTATAAAATTTTGCACTTCAATGCAACATTACCTGTTTTTCTGAGTGGGAAGTCATCTTTTGGATCATACATCCCTAGGACTGTTTGATTGTATGAGGCAGACATGCTGCTTTGAGGTGGAGAACTCTGGTCTAAGGAACCATGTTGGGTTTTTCTGCAATGAAAATAAACCATGGGAGAGAATTAGATTAAAATTCATGTAAAATGAGGTAGAGCAGCTGGTTGAATTACATGTGAATCTAGATTAATGGACAAAATACCACCTGGCATGTCAATTAAAAGTTATTGTAACCATCAAACATGCCAGAGCAGACGTAATTTATTTTGAAACTTCACAAAAATTGCAACTTTACACAAATGTAACAAATATTGGACAAGTCACAGACACATAGCAGCTTTACAATTGAGCACCAGAGCAGATGGCTCACCATTTAATTCCCAAGGATTGCTATGTTAATTGATTTTAAGTGATCATTCTAATAGAATACTTCAATGTCCATATCAATATCAAAGAGCTGTGCAGCCTAATGCAGGCCATTCAGCCTATCAAACCTATCCCACCTCCCCTCACCCTGCTCTTTTCTCATAGCTCTGTGTTTCCTCTTAAGTTATCCAATTCCCTTCGAAAATTTCAAGTAAATTTATTACCACCTCTCTTTTAGGAAGTGAAGTCCAGGACAACGTTTCATCCTCTGATTGCTAACCCATCCACAATAAGGAAAGAATAAACACAGAACATAGGAAACAGAAGAGGTGCAGGCCATTTGGCCTCTTGTGCCTGCTCTGCCATTCATTAAGATCAAGGCTGATCTGTTACCTAAGCACCACCTGCCCTGCACTAATCCCTTAATATTTAAAAATCTAACAATCAAAAGAAAGATCATGTAGTTTCTGCTCCCGAGTTCTTTCCAGAAACTGCCATTAGAATGGCATATCTACAATATTGACTGGGGACAGGCTCAGCAGTTATGCTCCACTGAATTGCTTGCGGATATTTACATTCTAGAGGTTTACATATGAATTATGACCTTTTTCAATGAGGTAGACTGGAGTGTAATTATACCTTAGCTGAGAAAGTCAGGCAAAAGAAAATGGGGAAAAAAAGTCACTTTGTTCTAGCTTTGGTACTACTTGCCATATTTACTCAAGTTTGGATGATTGTTACTTGCTAAAATATCTAGTACATCAATACTTTAAAATTGTGTTCTGTACTCTTGGATTAAAGTAGTGATAATAAATGCAAACAAATTCTTCAGAGATGGATAACTAAATTTAAAAGCAGCACCTTAAATTTCCCAAGTCATTGCTCAAGACTCCCTATATGCAAGGCAAATGCATCAGTGGTTGAGTGATCACTGCAGGGCATTTAAGCAACTGCTTGACTGTCCTTTGAAATGACCCAGCAAGGCAATTGCTTCAAGGGCTAATTAGCAATGGGTAGTAAATGCTGAACTAGCCGTAAATGCCCACAGTTATTAAAACTTTATCATTTAAAATTATTGCTTTTCCTTCAACAGCCTCAGGACATCCCAGATTGCTTTGTATCCAACAAAGGATTTTATAATTATAAAAGGAACAGGAAAGCTATTCCTTGTGATACCTTGTTCCTTTCAAAAGAGCTTCCACTGGACTCAAGATACATGAAACCAGCATTGCAATCACTCAAAGGACTGCAAATAATATATGCAGCTGTATACTCATTGTACAGTCAAGGTCAAACATTTTCTTTTGACATTTACTGAGGCTGAAAACTCAAACTATTCATGGATAAGCAATTTCATTCTTTATCCACACGTAAACTGTAATACTCAGTTCAGTAGTGTTTCAAATCTCATTCAACTTGTCCTGATGAAGACAATCATATTCTATTTTCTTTTTCCTCATTCCCCTTTCCACTCCCATTCTGATGTGTTTGTGGCCCCCTGAAGCTTATCACAAGGTTGAGGAACAAGACTTCATCTTCCATTAGGGCACCTAGTGGCTTTCCGGACTAGATATTGAATTCTCCAACTCAAGGTAACTCACCTGTCTTTGTTAGTATTTGAACTGGCCATTTCTACCTGTCATCATTTTGTCTCAGTTTTTCTTTTTCCCACTAGTATAGATCGCCTTCCTAGTAATGTCCCATAGTCTTGCTGTTAACATGCTGCACACTCAAAAGAAACATAAATCTGCTTCTAACTGCTACATTAACTCATTTGGTCTCATTCCATCAGAGATATTCCCTTTGTTGTTGTACCCAATCTTCCCAATAAATGAACTTTTTTTCTCTCTTTCTCTGTTCTGATGAAGGGTCCCAGACATGAAATGTGAACTTTTTTTCCAGATGCTGCCTGACCTGCTGAGTGTTCCCAGCATTTTCTGTTTTACTCCTGGTGTACCAGAGCTTCTCCAATTCTGAATTCTTCCTTTTCCTAAAGTTAATCACTCCATTTGTGGTAGCGGTCTCTTCAGATGTCAAGACTCACAAGCTCAGAAATTTCACCTCAAAACCTCATTCCTCCTTTAAAACTCTAAAATGCAGCATTTTGACCAAACCTTTGGTCATGTCTCCTTAAGTGGCTCGGAATCGTATTTGCTCAATAATGACTCGCAAAAGACCTTGTTTTGTTAAAGGAGTTACATCAATGTGGTTAGAAGCAGTTAATGTTTCAACTTAATGACCTGTCATCAGAACTGTCTTTTTTGCCAATGACAGCAAAGCCAACTCTAATTCTCCTACCACCCATCTACACTAGGTATAATTGATGTGGCCAATTAACCAGCAGTGGGAGGAAGCTGGAGCACCTAGGGGAAAATCATGCAGTCACAGGGAGAACATGCAAACTCCACACAGACAGCCTGGAGGTCAGGAACAAAGACAGGCCACCAGAACAGTGAAGCAGCAGTGCTACCGCAGTGACACTGTGTAACCATTAATAAGATATCTACTATCTTGGAAGCTCTTTGCCTTTAATCAAAAACATGAGTGAGTCACTTCTCTGAAGAAGGAGCAGCTTTCCCCTTTTATTTCATTGAGAATTTTTCAAGAGAAGAAAGACTGCATTGAAAACATTTTCCCAAGAATAAAATTCATTTTTAAAAAAGCGAATAACCATGACATATTGAAAAGTAATGAATTGGTGTAATTCAGTAATGAAGTCATTTTCACAAACTAAATTTTTTCAAGGCTCCTTACACAATAAGTAAAATAAGCCACACGTGCTTGACTCAGGAGGTATTCAGCAATGTCTATTTCAATCAATTTATTCACCAGTGGTTAATGCATTTCAGAGAAAGGTATTAATCGTAGCATATCCATGTTTGAGCTGAAGAATCATTTAATAGATTTTTTAAAAATCATATTTATGAAACATTTTGTACTATAGCCCTTTTTTTAAGAAAGTAGACCAGTAATTAGATTCTCAATTATGCACATTTCACAATCTATTCTCTGTATGTAAGCATTACTAATAATCTAACTACTATTTTATTTATACAAAATGTAGTTGTTTACCGGTACTTTCAATTTTCACAGTCAACATACAGTAGAAATTTGCAGGCAAGAGATTAATAGCATTCCAGTCATTCTGAGGGGACTAATATTGATTAAGGGACAGAAAGTCAACAATAAGCAGAATAACTATCATTAAGGGATAAAAATTTTCTATTACTGATAGTTTCCAGTTTTAAAGGAAACTGGGGAAAAACATGTCCTACCTTTCAAAAGCCTCACAGTTTAAGAAACATTACTTTGTATTGGATAATTGCTTACATTGCTATTCAAGAAAGGTGAAAGGGAAACCAGTAAACTGCAAAACAGTTGGCTTAACATCTGTTGGCCCTAGATTGCTCAAGTCTATAATCAAGGCTAAAAATCTTGATAATTTTCAGTTGATCAGATAGAACTAACATGTCTGACAAACAAGATTTTTTTAAAATCAGTACACCAAGGTAATGTCTTTATATGCCCTTTATATGGACTTGCTGAAGCATTTGATAACCTCTCATAAGGAAGTGTTAGTGAAAATTGAAATTCATGGAACAAAACCCAATTTATCCGCCTGGATAGGAAACCAGCTGAGTGGCAGGAAACAAATGGAGGGAAGTGGGTAGGCGCTCAAGTTAGCAGGATGTGACTAGTTCTGTTCCATAAGGATCTGTGAGGGTTTGCATCCATTCACCATATTTATAAGTTAGTAAGATCATGGGATGTGAAGTCTCATAACTAAACACAAAGGTGGGTGGCAATCTAAGCAGTGTAAATGGAAGCATTAAATTACAAAATATTAATATAGGAAGTGAAGGGGCTAAACTGTGCAAATGGTTTACAATTTATGCAAACGCAAAGTCATTCACTTTGGACTTAAAAAGGATAAAACAGAGTACTTGCTAAATGGCGAAGGGAAACTGTGTTCTAATGACCTTTGTATTTTGTTGGTGAGTCATAAGCTGGCTTTTACTTCTAGAGGACCAGAGGACAACAGTTTGAGCTGGGGGAGGGGGAGTTGTGGTTGTGGACAGAATGGTGGTATGGGTGGGCAACTTACTCTGCAGCAATAAACAGCCCTGGAATTACTTGGAATATTGTGCACGCTTCTGGGTGCTATACCTTCCAAAGGGTATAATGGCCTTGGAGGGAGAGTGTCCAGAATGATATCCATCTCAAAGGTTTAAACTGCAAAACAGGATTGCATTCCCTGGAGTTTGGAAGACAAATTTGACTGGTTTTCAAGATATTAAGGGGAACTAGGATGAAAAACACCATGATGCTGGAGGAACTCAGCAGGCCAGGCAGCATCGTGAAGAAAAGCAGGCGGTAAATGTTTCAGGTCAGGACTCTTCTTCAGGACTGAAGATAGGAAAAGGGGAAGCCCAATATATAGAAGGGAACAGCAGAGCAGTAATAGGTGGACAAAAGAGTGAAGGTGGGGTGGGCACAAGGTGATGACAGGTAGATGCAGGTAAGAGATAATGATAGGCAGATCTGGGGGAGGAGGGGAGAGCAGATCACTGGGGGATGGGTCAAAGGTAAGGAGAGAAAGGAAAAAGGGGGGGTAGAAAAAAAGATAGGGTAGGAAAAAAAGAGAGAAAGGCTAGGAAAGGGAAGAAGAGAAGCAGCATGGTGGGGGTGAGGAGGGGGGTGCGGGGGACTGTGGGGAAGGGGGGGGGGGAGATGAGGATTCTGACCCAAAATGCTGACCGCCTGCTTTTCTCCACAGATGCTGCCTGGCCTGCTGAGTTCCTCCAGCATCATAGTGGTTTCATCCTGATTCCAGCATCTGCAGTCCTTTGTTTTTCTATTTAGGGGAACTGATAGGGTAAGATGGCAAGAAACTATTTCTGTAAAATATTAGGCATAGCCTATAAAATAAAACCAAACCTTTCAAAACTGAAGTTAGGAAATAGTTCTACATGAACTTTGTCACTTTTCATTTGGGGATAGTCAATTTCATTTATCTTCTTAGTCAGTGCCTTGGTATTGAGGATGACATGCTTCTACTTCACATCTTCAGCTACTGAGGTGACTGATGAGGCCAGTGTGGAACGCACAGACAGGTGCCGCTTGGCTTTGTGAACAGATGGGTAGTTTACAATGGGCTTCCGTGTCCACCTGACACATAGACTCAAGGTCCTCAGTGCCATCCTGAATGCTCCTTCTGCACTTTGAGAAATCGGGTTCCCTGGAGTTAGTGGGGATGTTGTACTTTTTCCGAGGAGGTTTTAAGAATATCCTTTAAACATTTCCTCCATCCACCTGTTAATCTCTTTCCCTACCACAGCGCAGAATAAAGTTTTCACTTTGACAGCCTGGTAATCAGGCATGTAAGCATGTCCTGTCCAATGGGTTGTAATTAAGGCCTCATTGTGGGGAAGTTGGCCTGGAGGGAACACTGACTTTAGTTCTTTTATCCTGCCACTGGATTCGGAGGATTCTGTGGAGAACATTGGTAGTATCTCTCCAGTTCTTCCAGATGTCTGCCAGGAACACTACTGCTCAAGCAAGGAGGAGAGGGATCACTACTGCTCAAGTTTTGTGCAAAGACCCTTTTCCTCAAATGGCCAAAGGCTATGCTGGCTCTTAGAAGGTAATGGCCAATGTCTGCTTTTGCTAATAGGTGGCTCCCAGGATATGGGAAGTCATTCACATTTTCCAGAGTCTTGTTGGGGACTCTCATTGTCAGGGAGTGGTGTTGTACAGTGGGGGCAGGTTAGTAAAGGACCTTTGTTCTGTGGATGTTGAGTGTAATGCCTACCATTTCATGTCCTACAGTGAATGAGTCAGTAACTTGGAAAACAGCCTCTGAACATGTGCAAGCATCATCTGGCCACTGAACTTGACTGAGGCAGGCTGGTTCTGGAATGGAGGTTGTATGGTTTCTCATGGTCCTGTCAATTATTTCCACTGCAACATGCAATCTTGTGTCAAGAGAGATTGAAGAAGTTGTTGAGCTAATCAGAAGAGGAATGAGCCATCAAGAATAAGCTAGCAATCTTAGCACCTTCCTCTGTGGGATTAGTGAACACCTCATGATCCTTTGGCTCACTCTAACATGGAATCAACGCACTATGGTCATCAACACACATGTCCCGACCCTGGAAGCTACAGATGAAGCTGAGGAAGACTTATTCTCCAGCCAAATGGAGACAAACTGATCAACATCAAAGCCAGTGTGAGAAAAGACACAACCCTCTGGTAAAGTCTGAGTGGCAAGGAGAGAGAGTAGGGAAGGCCAACTGCAATGGGGCCGACTTCTTGATAAAATGCTTGGAGCAGGGTCTTGTCTAAGGAAGACAAAACTTCCTCAGACAAGACTCTTGTCTTCTCAGGGTCTTGTCACTAGCCTAAGGAAATCTGCACCACATACACTCTGACAGGTATTGATGGCTGTCGGACTGACCACCATCTAATCTGCTCTCTTATCTCCAGCAACCTGCCCCCAGAACAACAGTGATAATAGAAACATTGTTGCAAGAAAATCAATGCCAGACTCTCAATAAATCCATCTTATGGTAAGAGTAATATACTGTACAAGTTCCAGAAACAGCCATGGCCAGAAAAGAAAAAGTATCAGTCTATCTGGGGCTAAAATACATTTTTGAGGAAGGTGTTTGCAGTTGATCCATTGGGCAATGTACCAGTCTGCTGTGCTACTTCACAAAGCATTGCTGATTGTGGGAAGGGAGAGAGTAAACAAACTTGCAGACTTCAATTTCCAATTCTGACCAAGTGATCAGAAGAATTGGATTGATCTACAGCATGATCTGTCAAACAACTATGCTAGCATGATACAAAACTTAGTTTATGATTTACTTAATATAAGCATAGATAGATATAATTCAAATAGCACAGCCACTTCTTACTATGTTGCAGTTATGTGACTTAGTGAACACCAACACAATCCTTGCATCTCACCTTCTTTGCATGTCCAAAAGCACTTTATAACAAATGAATCACTTCATTAAAATGCTCCTTGATGAGATCAAAGGCATTTGGCCAGATCATGCTGGACCCAGCCTGCCACCCTGAGATCCCAGTCACCTGGTCCAGATATACAGTAGACGACAGATCTTGCTGCCCCTCTGCACCCTCAAGGTGGGAGTGGCTGAGCAGCAATTGGGCCTTAAGAGGCAAAGTGCTGAGGTTCCACCTCTGGAATATACTGACATGCTTTGAGTAATGGCAAAGCTGTGGACAGAACTTTAGTAGTTTTTAAATGGGTCTCTGATATTGAGATTTTAAAACTATTAAAACTGAAGTGCATGATTAAAATTTAAAAAAAAACAATCTTAAATAGAAAAGTAGCCCAACCCCCCATCGAAATAATTACAAATAGTGAAGTAAAATCATTAAAACAAAAATTCCTTTGCCTCTTAATTCACAGACCTGGAATCCCCACTGAAGTCAATGGATTCCTGGGTTCCCTGATTCTACGCTACATAGAGTTCAGCGGTCAGGAGAAGTGACATGGGAAACCAACACAATAAGTTCTAGGCTGTTGCATTCAGCATGTGCAAAATCTGAGATTTACTTCAGTTTCAGTGGCTGAAAGCTGGCAATTTTGATTGGAACTGATTCCAGCCAGCAAGATTCTCTCCTTCATGGGAAAAAAGCTTGGTCACTGACATTAGAAAAGCTTTTTCAGAAAGCTGTATTATAGTCCCAGGGTTAGAAATGACTTCAGATTAAGGTTCTTGACCTTCAAAGTCATTATATTGCTACAGAATTCTGCTTGTTAAAGGTTACAAGGATCAAGATTGCAAACTGGATTTGCATCATTCACTTGATAATAATAGTCATTCTTTCTCAATCTCCTAAATGCAGATGAAGAAACTCTCTCATGGTACCAGGGCCATTAATGGATATAAAAGTGTTTTAGAAACTGAAGAAAATGCAGTGGAAAATTGCTATTACATGCTAATCTTCATAAAAATAATCAGAAAATTAAACTTACATTATGGTCTATTAGTCTATTCCCAATAGCTTTGTGGCTAAATGCTCAGTCTAAAAATGGAGAGCTGTTAATGGCTGTGAACTACATTACCAAAAAATCAGCAAGCTGAGTAAAAAAATAATCTAAAAGATGTACAATTATTGACAGTCACACCTCTGAATAACTAACTATAGCTAAATACCAATATAAATTTGCAGACTTAGTCTGCAAGACACTGCAACCTCATTTACGTTACTGTAAATACTTATTCACTGACACTTTGAGTGTTTCAAATCATATGCAACATCAGCAACCAGTTTATAGATGCAGTGGAGGAGTAAAATATAAAAAGAGTTGGATTTTTTTGGCAGTTAAGTAGCTACTAGAAAATTTGTGAGAGTACTTAGACACACCATAAACAAATCCAAGATTAAGTAGTGATGCAATTTCTGAATCACATATTTAATGCACTCTGGGGAGAGGCTGCCTCATGCTAGGTATTCGTATTTTCAAAAATCTGTCACTTGCACTTGCCATTTCTCAAAGCATGTCAGTACATTCCAGAGGTGGAATCTCAGCACTTTGCCTCTTAAGCTAGCAGTAACTTATTGTGATACATGGAACTGGATTTGGTGTCCAGAATGCCAAAGTGAATGGGATATTTTAGGAAGCTGACAAGATACTGTATCCATGCTGAGGAAAACTGGAATTTTAGAACAAAAGCTCCAGAGGTTGGGTAAGAAAGCACGCACACACAAGTCCTCTGTTTCACTTAATCCCACTATTTGGGCACATCCCCACATTAAAAGCATTACATTAATGCAAGTTGTTGTTTGCTGTTCACTGGGGGGCAAGCAAATGCTGCTGAAGCCTCATATCTCAAGCTGATAGTATCCCATAGAACAGTGGGACTGTATTTATTTTGATAGGTAGGAAGATGGGGCAGTAAATTCATATATTTAGTAAGTCATGCCATCTTCCATGTCACTTCAGCCCCTAACATTACTTGCCACCTAGCAAGGAGTCACAGCACAGCAGATATCATCATCCTTTCTGGTGGCGGGGATGAAAGGCTGGGTGGAAGTGGGAAGCAAGGCAGGCGCTAAATGAAACATTCATTGTTGAAAGTTAGTTGTCTGTTCCAAGTAGTTCTGCAGTATTTCTGGACACAGTTGAGAATTGCTGGCCAGCATTTCTGGTTCATCAGTCATGAAAAAAAATGTTGTTTCTTGACTGATGAGCCAGAGGGGCTGGCCAGAAAACCTTGCCAAAGCAACACCTTAACATGCAGATGGAGCTAGCTGGATAAGCTCTAATTTGGTTCATCAGTGAAACATCATGCAATTGAAGCACTGAGTTTAGTATGTAGCACGCATCACTATAGAAAAATATGTGTAGTCTGTATAAGGAAAGCAGGAAGTGTACAATTCTCAGAAGCTTGTTTTGAAAAGGTATTCAGCTAGTTGAGAAAAGTCCGTGTTCATTTCATTAACAATGCAGCTCAGGAACCATACTTACCCGTACCAATATCTTGGGTCATTTGGAATGGAATGGTTTATTGCCCTATGTGCTGCAGCTTTCTTTTTATTGAGGACAAACTCCTGAAGTCTTAATTTCACTTCTGTGCTTGCTACTGCACCTAGGAAACATACACAGAAACAGTGTTATCTAAAACTTAAGATCAACAAGCAGATTGTATAATAATTATTCTCTTGTAAAATGTACTTTATTTTCCCCCTAGAATAAAGCATCTTCAGACCACTGCCTAATGCCTCACTATAATGAATTATGTTTTAATTCACACACCAATGTAGATTAATGGATGCATCACCAATAAAACAAACAGAATTTGACCCATGAAGCACTTCCTCTCATGGAAACTCCCCGACCCCATCATCAGACGTAACTACCTATAATTCTCTAGAATTTGTTGTTGTTATCTAATTCAGAATACCATTCTAAGTATTAATTACATTCCTGACATCAGTCCTGGACTTGTCTTTTGTAATAACCAATCAACAAAATGCTTTAAAGATCGGTGTGGCAAGCACATTGGATGTTTCTTTAACCAAAACAGAAGATCTACGTATCGAAACTTTAGTAATGCTATTCTCCTCGCAGTGTGCTGCTTTATTCAAGCCATTTGAAGGACACAATAGCAAAACTGCATGAGGTGATAGCTTTATAGAAATTTGATATGATGAAGCAAGGGCAGAGATGATAGTTACTGACTAAAACAAGGGCCAACATGCCTTGTCATGTAGTCTTTAACTGACCGTCCCCGAAACAACAATACAAATTTATATATCACCTTCATGTGGAAGAACATATGAAGCATTTCACAGGACCAGTTTTAAATAAAATTTGGAAAATAGCAATCAGGTATCACTCCATTGTGTGTCAACTGGTTTCAAAATGCTTGGAAACAAATTACAGACTCTCAGTTCTATACCAGTCCATATCACACAATCAGAGAATGCAAAGTGAATGACAGGAATAGATAGTATCCCTAAATTCACAAACAGAACCAATATATCTTTTGCAAATAACTGAATAAGCCAGAGCAAGAAACCTCTCAAAATCAAAACGGGACTGGCTTTTTGAGACAACTTTTGAGTTTATAAAGGCACAACGTACAAAGTAAATCTTTATAAACACTGGTTATCCTTCAGCTGTAATTATGGGCAGCACATAGAACAAAGAACAGTACAGCACAAGAACTGGCCATTTGGCCCAAAATGTCTGTGCTGACCACAATGCCAATTTAAACCAGTCCCATCTTGCTGCATCTGCTTCCACCACCTCCCATGGCAGCATGTTCCAGGTACCTACCACTTTCAAAGATGAAACTTGCCTCATAAATCTCCGTTAAACTTTCCCCCTCTCACAAATCTATGTCTGTCTTTTCACCCTGGGGAAAAAGACTATCTACGCCTCTCATAATCTTATACATTTCTATCAGGTCATCCCTTAGCCTCCGATGCTCCAGAGAAAACAATCTAAGTTTGTCTAACATCTCCTTGTAGCCAATCCAGGCAACATCCTAGTGAACCTCCTTTGCACCCTCTCCAAAGTCTCCACATCCTTCCTGTAATGCAGCGACCAGAACTGCACACAATACTCCAAGGATGGCCTAACCAAAGTTTTATACAGCTGCAACATGACTTGCCAACTTTTATACTCAATGCCCTGACCAATGTATGGCTAATGTCTTCTTTACGAATTTCACCCCAAGATCCCTCTGTACAGCAGTGTTCCTAAGGTTCTTGCCATTTATTTTATACTTTCCTCTTATATTTGACCTCTCAAAGTGCAATATTTCCAACTGATCTATATCTTCCTGTATGCTTGGACAACCTTCCTCACTATCCACAACTGCACCAATTTTTTGTGTCATCTACAAACATACTAATCAGCCCATCTACAGTTTGATTGAAATCATTTATATATATCACAAACAACACTGCCCTACCCTTATCAGTCATCTTTGTCACCTTCTCAAAAAACTCAATCAAGTTTGTTAGATGTGAACTCCCCTGCATGAGGCCATAAGGATGGATGACAAGCTCTCAGATAGGGTGCAAGGAAAGTTATTTGAATGACCTTCAGGCTGCAGAATCTCAGCTACATGCAGAGACTGGAGAAGCTAAGATTGCTTTCCTTAGGTTGGCAGGGTGAGGAAGGCAGCACATGATGCACAATGGATGGGTGGAGATTTTGTCATGTGCAGAGGGCCACAAGAGCAATCCCAGTTGAGACACATCTTATTACTCATCCTAAACAAATAAATCAAAAGAGATGCCTTATATCAGATTTTAATTTAGACTTCTAAAGAGGCCTCCACTAGCTTTAAGCATTTACCTAGGAATTGTACTTAGCACCAGAGTTATTTTGTAACTCTAGTTCAACATAATGCTGAAAGAATGCACTTTTTCTCAGGAGGAAGCCTCCTCATATAATAGGTTTCACAGAGGTTCCAAAAATTGACATAAAACATTCCTGAAGGAGTTTTTTTTGTGCCTTGGACATCCTCAATGGTCTTGTTTTACCGTCCCTTTCAGCAAAAAGCTTTAGACTTACAACTGCAGACATGCCGTTTGAAGTATCCTGCTGCTAATAACCACTAACTTTCTTACAGCTTCAGTGACATGCAATCTAGTTTTGCTGCCTCAGCTGTGTTAAAATAGGAGCAATTGATGCAACCTAAAATAGCTTTAATCCTTTGGAAATTTGAAATTTTTTTTTAATTGTTGCAAACAAATAGTAGTTAATTCTGAATAAAACTATGTATTAGGTTCTAATTTTTGGAAAGAATTTTAATAACTAAAGCAAGTTTCTTGACGTGTATTCAGTCCATTCATCCTACTCTCATGAAATTAGACCCCTCCAAACTTTAGCGTAACAATTGCTTTTCTTTATGAAGGGGTTGAGATGATACCTGGGTTATATAAAATATTTTTTCTCATCTGTAGAAACGAAAAGGCTGCCTTTTGATGCCAATGATGTAATAAGCTAGTTTCAAGTATCTCAACCACTTCCGATTTACAATGTCTCTTCTATAATTAGTCTATACTGAAAAAGATCAACCTCCGTGATCAACTCCACATTACACAAGTGACAATACTCATTTGCTATATTTAAATATAGGGAACCATTTTGTTCAAGTGGCTTTGTTAAAAGGGAAATATCCTATTGAGAGAAACTATCGAGAGTTTCTATTCTGGTTTTCTCAGCACTTTTACCTCCTAGCACATTTGCAAACTCAGATAATTACACAATTGAAGTAAAGGAACTTAAAAGTTTAGAAGTGTGATTTATATGAAGTACTCATCATATGAAAAAGAAAAACCATTGAACAATCCATGCTGACCATTTATTCTGAGGCTATCAACCATAGTTCTAGATTCAGCAGTTAGAGCAATCAGCTCCTAATGCCCAATCAGTGCTGTTTACTTGCGTGATCCAATGTTATTGTAATAAAGGCTAACAAAATCACTTGAGTTGCATAATTTGTGTTTTTCCAATATGACTTTAATTACTAACTTCCAGGAAGTCTCACAACTCACTTTCTCACCCAACTTTTTATCACCAGAAAACTTGTATACATCCTGTGTCCTTTCATCTATTTCATGAATATAAATTTTAAATGGTTGCAGACCAAGCTGTTATCATTGTGGAGTCTTACCAATCTTAAAATGACATGTTAATTCCTATTCTCTGGTTCATGATATATCATGCATTCATGTTATTGTATTACCCACAACCATACAAGCCATTATTTCATGAAACCACCCTTTGAGCAGTACCTTACCAGCTGCCAAAGATATACTCCACACTACTGGTTCCCCTTTTAATTACGTGTTCAGAAAAAAACTCTTATTAAATTTATCAAACATGATTTTCCTTTTACAAAAACCCTATTACCTTGGCCCAAGCAGATTATGATGTTGATAGTGGTGTAAATAAACTACTGATAATGGATTACAGTGTTACAAGCTTGTGACAACTGACATCAGGACAAGGGTCTTCAACCCTTTATTTCTGTTTCCCTTTCTGCAGATGCTTCTTGACCTGCTGATTATTTCCAGCATTTGTTGTTGTTTTTACATCAGGTTAACTGTTCTGCAAGTCTCTAATTTATTTTTGTTCTTTATATCTGTTGCCTTCAAAATCACTGGATCCATCCTTGGCAATTGTGGAAGATTACCAATAGGTGCGGTGAGAATAGAAGTTAATGCTAAACATGACCAGTTGTCCTCTCTCCATATAGAACCATTCATCCTACTATTAAGCCAGAGAAGAAAGTAGTAATGGAAAGAAAGCAAACAGTTGGCATGGTGCAGCTGGAGGAAGAGAAAGACAGGAGTAAAGATACAGAAGAACCCCCAGAGCTGGAATTACCCAAGACAATATTACTATATATTTTAACATATCTAAAAAAGACATTCCAGCTAGTTTCATTTGGAAGACTTAAGGACCACTTTATAAAGATTTTGATTCCATGGACAGGGGATGTCTGTTGCAAGGTTACAATGGAGAAATTGGGTTTGTTTTCCTCAGGGCAAAGGAGGTTGAGAAAAATCAAAAAAAAACTGCAGTTGCTGGAAATCTGAAAAGAAAACAGAAAATGCTAGAAGTACTCAGCAGTAAGGCTGCATCTGTGGGGGGAAAATAAATTCAATGTTTCAGGTTGGAGACCCTTTGTCAGAACTGGGAAGGAGGTAGATGACTGACACAGTCAGAGAAATCAAGTTTCTTGAAGTTGTAGAATTCAGTATTGAGTCCATAAATCTGAAATGTGCTCAGATGGAAAATGAGGTACTGTTCCTCAAGCTTGCATTGGACCTTATTATAACAGTGCAGATGGCCACAGACTGATAGGTCTGAGTGGGAGTGTATGGAGAATTAAAGTGGCAGGCAACAGGAAGCTCAGGGTCACCCCTGTGGGCTGAATGCAGGTGGCAGTCACTCAATCTGCATTTGGTTTCTCCAGTGTAGAGGAGACCACCAAATCCAGTACACTGGATTGGAAGAAGTGCAAGTGATTTGTTTGTTCACCTGGAAGACTCCTTGGGTCCCCAGATGGTAGGACGGAAGAGGTGAAAGGAGAGGTGTTGCATCGTTTGCGGTTGCAAGGAAAGTGCCATGGGGAGGTGGTGGGGGATTCTTTGCAGTGACAACTGAACAACACTTATCCTTTCTCAATGTCCAGTGACCCAAACCTCAGTAGTAATAATGAAGAAAAAGCTAACCAAAGAACACTGAATAATCAAGACAAATCCAATAAAGGCACTGTAGAAGAACAGAAAGTATAATGCATAAATAGACCTCATTGGAAAGGTTGGAAAATACTGAAAGTGGTCAACATTTCCAGGTAATCCTCACCCTGCAAATAAAATCTTAAAAGCCACATATTTCTGCCACGTCTCCCTGGGTCACCAGAGTCACATGCACCCATTACAACAATATCCTGAAGCTTATGAACAATATTCATTATATAGTATTCCTGATCTGATAGAAGTAGACCAGCATTTTCTTATAAGAGGATCTGTACCAAAAAAACGTGAATTGGAAACCCAGCAATGAATCAAAGTAACTACTGGGAGAGCTCAGAATAGTACCAAGAAAAATGAGAGATTAAAAAAAAGACTTGCTGTGACCAGAAATATGAGGAAACTATTTAAATATATATATATAATGCCATTTAAGTCTGAGTCTGCATTGATTAATACATTTAAGTCTGAGTCTGCATTGATTAATAATTGGGATGATTTATGGAGCTTTTTTTTTTAAAAACAGTGGATGACTACATACTTGTAACAAAATCTTTTGCTCCACCACATACAGTTCAATTTCCCACAGCAACTATCCCAGTAATCTTCAACCAAAATTGAACAGAAAGTAAAGCCAGTTTTTTTTTTTGAAAAGCACCTACATCAGCTAGAAAATGCAATATTAAAACTGTGAATCAGATTTCACATTTAGGAACCTTACATAGAAGCTAACTCGCACTTTATCCAAAGGTTAACTTCAATAAAGCCCAACAGAAAGTTGATTGTTAACCTGCACCATTCATTAATAATTATTCAATGAGGGACAAAAGAGAATCTGCATGCAGTACAGGATATACTTATAGCTGACAAGATATGAACCCTACTAATGCCTTTAGTGTTACACGCGCTCAATTTACAATAAAAATGCTTTAAAAAGTCTTTGAAGTATTAAATTACATGCTTCTGCTATTTGTAAAAAAAAATATGACCTTGCGCATCATGTTGTTACATAAATATTTAGTAGTTAGGTGACATGTCCCTGAAACCCATCAGAATAGTGAGATGACCAATTTGGATGGGGTGGGGGTGCAGGGGTGAGGGAGGTCAAAATTCTGCTTGTGACAAATCACTTGCAAAACATTAATCCTGAATTAATGAATATAACAAAAAAATGACAGCAACCTAATTGCAATATTGTAATTCAATTTTTGGTCACAGGCAGTCGCTGGGTTACAAATGCTCAACTTTTGGCACCCATAGATACCCATAGAGCTCCCATAATATTAATAAATTCAAAAGTCCAACAAACATATATACATTTGTTCCTATGAACTGCAGAACTGTTTCATCTCTCTCTCCATTTTTAGTAATTGTTCTTTCTTATCACTCTTGTGTGTTTTTGACATCAGTCATTACAGTACTGTGGAGGTATGGTTACCATATTGAGTGATTGTGTATTTTCTAACTTATGGATAAAATTGACTTGAGGACATCTGTAAAAAAAAAGGAACCCATTAGTTACCCAGGGATGGCCTGTATTCTTATTTATTTTACCCATCCAAGATGCTGTATCTAAATTGTAATTCCAATTCCAGGAAGCTTTAATTAGAAGCACAGGAGTAAACTTATTCTCCACTGCTACTTTATACTCCTACCTTTGATGCATTTGTGAAGTGTTTATTCTGTTGAAACGTCCACTTTAAAAGCAGAAGACAAAGTGCAGAATAAGTCTTTAACAATGGTAATTTTTGATCAAATCCAAGAAAAATTGTCTTATTTCTGGCTTATAGTATAAATCATTCCACCAAAGAAAATTCTATCTGCTATATCCTGATGCATACACGTTTAGAAAGAAAACACAAAACATGCTGAAAAATCAGAGGATTTGGCCAAGTGTTTGTCCCTCTGGAAAACATGTTCATATTAAGAACTATTAACTTAAGAAATGCAGAAAATATTACATTTTGTGCTGCTTTGTTTCCAAAATAAAGTCAGAATGCATAAAAAGTTCTCTAATAAAACAACCAGCCTAATATTTTATCAACATTATCAGCATTATGTCAGCAGCATCAATGTATTGAGCCAAGTTTGTGGGTGTAGGGCATGAAAACTGTGGATTACGTAATGTGCTCCACAGTACCAGAATCAGAAGAAGCAAGTTCATTCTGAATACATTCAGATAATTAGCCAGCCAAACACTGAACTGAACTGCTGAAATAAATGCAGTACAGAATATGCACAGCAGAAAATTTGGTACTGTATGCATAAATGCTGTATAGGCAGCTTTTATTTTAAATCTTGCAACTCTAACCAATGGAACTATATTTATCATATAGTTCTATACATAGTATTGTCAGTGCACGGCTGAGGTCTAATATTAATCCTACAGGTTATCACTATTTGAGTGATCAATAAGGACAATAGCATTTCTTACTTTCTTTTCCTTTTTCCTTATTCTTCAACAGAAGTAGTTTCTGTTCTCTGTGTTGCTTTTCTATCTCCTGTTCCTGGCGATGCTGTTCCAGTTTACGCTGCTGTTCCAAAATTTCCTGTTGGTGTTTCAATGCAAGCAAGTCCTGTTGATGCTTAAAATAAAAGGAAAAAGGGAAGGTAAGCAGCTGATGACTAAATATTAGTGATACAGTAATTGAATTCTTCCCTGCATTCTAATGCAAATCATTGTAACTAAAAATTATAACACCACTTGTACTCCAGTAGGATGCTGAGATAGGTGACCAGTACACTTGTGTGTTTCAGACAGGATTTTTTTTTTATATTTAATATGCAAATAAAAATACTCTGATGCACTATGAAAACCATCACCATTTGTGCTGGCACTGTTTAGCTGCTTCATTTGCCAATCTTGAGAATAAAAATTATCTGCAGAAGGCAACAATACTTTAAGGTGTTTGTCAATTCTTCTCTCAATTATACAATTAACTGAAACTGTAAAAAGTATAACTGGAGCACTTTCACTAGTGATAATGAATAACAGGAGATAAAATCCATCTGATATAATCCCTCGTTCTAACATGCAGTCAATCTGCCATATTATGGGGTTGTGGTGTCAGATTGGCTCAGGTGATTCAGACCTAATGCAGTCACAATCGTCTCTGAGGCCAATTTAAAGAAACATCCTATATAGTTTTAAATGGATTTGTTTACCTTCTCAGAATACAAGCAAAGCCAGAAAGATCATATTCATTATCAAATACGGATAGCCCTGAATAAGTGGTGATGTGTCTTCTCAATGAATAACTTTATCGAGTATGCTTCCAAATAGAATTTGGTATAAAATTCTTAGAATGAAATCCATTGATAATGGAGGAAACAATGTTATGTTCAAGTTTGGATGATGCACAGCTTGGAGAGAAACTTGCACTAAGATTGTGCCCATTATTTTGCTGCTCTAATTCTTCTCAAATGGTACAGCTTTAAGACTATGGGGACTGCTAATGTGACTTTGTATTTTATAGATAGTACACAGTGCAGCTAGAGTTAGCTTGTTTTCTGGGGGCTAGATTTAAAGTTCAGTGGCAGATTGATGACATTGAGTTTTCCTCAAGTGTTCTTGTCCAAGCTAGGCAAGTGGTGAGTATTACACCACATTCATGACTTTGAAGACTTTGATGGTTCAGAAGGGAGCCACAGATACTTCAGGAAATTATCCATGGCTTACAAAATGGTTCAGCAGTGAAAAGTCCATTAAAAAAATTGGAAATTTGACAAAACAACCAGAATTTTCTTTTGTTGATATATGTTCGAATATAGAACAGGGAATACTCCAAATAAATTATAACCTTCTACATCTTCCGTCAATTAATAGTGCTGGATGACTGCCATTATTTTGTGCAGAGAGAAATTTTTTTTTATATATACAAGCATTGTTTTTGTTGACTTTCTCCAAATTCAAATTCTTAAACAGTATTTTGAGATATTAAAGAAAAAAATATTTTAAAAATTTTACAAGAAGATTTTTCCAAATGAATTCTGAAGTAAATGGATGTTACACCATAAGCTTCTGCTTTCATAATTACCTCAAAAGAGCTATACATGGACAGGTCAGGCAAGGTAACTAAACACTTGGTCAAAGAAATGGTTTGGAGAAGGTTTTTGAAGCAGAAGTGGGGAATCTAGTATTTTTGTCACCAATGTGAGGTGAAATTCAGGAATTGGAAAAAATTGCAATGTTAAAGAGGAAACTTAAATGGTGGGTTCTTTAAAGAGGAGATAACGCAAAAGAATTACAAAAAAGGTTGATAATTTATCCTCCTTCCATTCACTCTTTTCCGCTGCATAAACAGGGGAATATGCAATGCAGAAATTCTGATATGTTTATAAAATGTTATCGACAAATGTTAATTTGATTTCTCTCTCCACAGATCTTGCTTGATCTGTTGAGTGCTTCCAGAATTCTGTTCTTATTTCAGATTTTCAACATCTGCATTTATTTGCTTTTTTCTACCACCTGCACTTTTTTTAAAACTTTCTGACACTTAAATACTGTCCTGGTCTTCCCTTTTAAGGCCACTACCCTTTTCCCTTGAATGGAAATTTCTCCAGCTTGGTAGCTGCTTGATTTGTCTTCATAATTTTATAACTTTTGCAGATAACCTCATGGATAGAAAACAGTCTAAATAATTGATTTTCTGATTTTACTTTTTAATAATTGCTCAGTTGATGCTGTTGGACAGACTAATAACTGGAATGTGACTATTGAAATGTGAAGAAGAAAAGATAAGGGTTTATATTAGAGAAGTTTAAGAACTCAGTGTCATGGTGTTTTGTTACTTTGCATTAGAGTACATGTCCTCCCCAGTTTACGAATACCTGACTTATGTACTGCCCGTACATACGAACAAGCATTCAGGAAACTGGCAGTATGCTTTTACTGGCAGCTGCGGAACTGCGAGCATCTTCTGCTCTGTGGGAATTCAATTTGCAACCACATTTCCAACTTGCAAACTGTTCGGTTACAAACAGTTCACAGGAACTGAACCCCCCTGTAACCTGGGGAAGGCTTGTATACTGCAGCAGCAATACATTAAATTGAACTCTCGCACTGTTATAACATCCCCCAAATTAAATACATTAACTAAATGAACAGGAAACAGATACTGGTAGAGTTAGTTCTATAATATATTCTATATTTATACAGATATAAGATTTTCTATATTATTGCAGCAAGGTTCAAGTTTACCAAAATACATGCAAGAATGCATATAAATAAAGCCAATATATCCAAAATGACAGTATCAAATTAAACATATTTTTACAATTCCTTTAATAATGGATAAGCTAGAATTATAAAAAGGAGGAAAGGTTCAGCTTGAACTGGTTCTCGTTTTAAATATCTTGGGTTACCTTTATGTGCTCTTGTAGTTGGGCTTCATGTTGTCGTGAGAGCTGCTCATGCTGCCTTTGAAATTCTGCGATAAGAAGCTGCCGTTGGATCTGTTGTTTTTGCTTCAGAGCAATCAGTTCCTGTTGTAGCTGCTGCTCTCGCACACTGGGATCGGCTGCTGGCACTGAAAACTGATGATCAAGCCGAAGATCCATTGGTGTACTGGTCTGGACTTGAGGCAGTGCTGTGCTTATGTCAACTAGAAATAAAAGTACAATATGTAGTTAAAATCAGTCATTTCATGCAGAACTTCTAAGATGTCTAAAGTTATAATGAAATGCTCCAGGCAACCAATTCAAAACCCTCAGTATTATAAACGAGGGTATTGCTTCAAATTAAATGCCTCCAAACAAAGATCCAAAAAGGGAGTGTAGTCTTCTTACATCAGATTGATTAGCATGTACATGTTTTGTCTAATTTACATAAGGTCTGATGTAACTAGCTAAATATAATTGACTTTCTTGATTCTTCCCAAGTGCAGTTGAAGTAACATTAGAATGCAGGAGGATGAGCGTTAGGATGTAGGGATAGCAAAATATGGGGTAAACCATGGACAAAAAGGCTGAATCAGAAAAAGCATGACACAAGGTCATTTTCTCACAATACACTTGGCTCAGACTAATGTTGTTAGTCTATCTCACTGGATTGTTTACAGATTTTGTATACAAAACAAATTAAATGCTGTGTAAATTAAATCTGTAAATTCTCTTGAATTATGTCAATCATAACAACAAATTTAATTTCTAGCGTGTTCCAAATCACTTTACTAAAGGCTTTATCTTCCTGACAACTATTTTCTCAGGCCAAAATTTTCATTTCAATCTTTATTGAAATCTCACAGCCACACAATGTACAAGTTAATACCAATGCTAACAAATAATACATAATTATTGAGAATAGTGAAAAAACATGATATTACCAGAATTCAAAGCAACATTCTACTTTATTGTGGATAGGAAAAAACATATAAATTTAGTAATAGAGAATTTCCATTACGAAAATTATAAAAACGGTATAAAATGCAAAAAAATACAACCTGATACACTGACAGAACCTGAAACTAATGCCACATAAACAAAAGCTGGAATCAGAGGCATTCACTTGGGCAAGGATGGTATCAGTACCATCCAGAATCATGGTTGTTTTCACACAATTCTTGGACGTTTAAAACAAAAGGCATTGGAGCAAATACTGAGGCAATTAAATTCTTAGCACAGAACCCATCCAGTGACATGGGCAGAGGGAGAAGTAAGGTAGAATGTGTGCCATCTAATGGAAAGAGAATGCAAGGACAAAGATCTCAGATCATTAAGATACCATTGCCAACAAACTTTACATCAGGTTGCAATTGCCAAAATAGATTCGAATAGTTTAATGGGATTAGAATAAAAGATATTTTTCTATCTTTATATGGTTTTCTATCTATTTTTCAAGTTGCTGAACACAAGATCATGGTTTGTCACATATTCACCAAGGCAAGATAGTTCTTTGATTTCAGTTGGTGTAGTTACCATCTTCAGAAAAAATAATGACTTTTCAAGATTTACATGCAACTCAGAGAAGATCAAGGAAAATTTGAAGCATGTTATATGTCCAAGTAGAGGTGGGATAGGTGTGAAGAAAACTTCTCATATTTACAATGAGTTTTAATATGCGGTAATATCCTGGAGATTTACATACTGGTTAACTAGATATGCTAATATATAGTTTACTTTAAACTATATACTTGCTCTCCATGCACTCTGTAATTATAATACTGTATTCTGCATTCTTTTTTTCTTTTTACTACCTCAATGTACTTATGTATGGAATGATCTGTCTTGATGGCACGCAAACAAAAGCTTTTCACTGTACTTGGTACATTTGACAATAATAAATCAATACCAATACAGATTTTCTTTCCTTTGAACTATTAGTAGAAATAACAGATAAATGAAGATAATCCTGCTCTGTAATGGAAAATCATATATCCCAACACTATCGGAATGTTGGAGTAATTTGAGGACTGGCCCACGCAGGCTTTTGTGTGTACATTCAGGCATTAGAACTAATGGGACTATGGAATATACACTACAAGTCATCTGCAATTGCTCATGATGGGGTTATTAACTAAAAACTTGTGCTCATCTAATCTTAGTCTAAGGCAATTTATTGAATTTTTAATATTACCAAAGTGACTCCTTTTGGGAGATGGATATCATGTTAGGCAAGTGGGAAATCCCATTTATGCAGGCAAGAAGAACCATTTAATCCATTGCTGAAGCTTTAATCAATCAGGGATAGCAAACAATATATCCATCTCCCACCATCAAATCCAGTTTCTTTATTTGTCCTCAGAATATGAGTAAGGCAACTGTTTTTATTTTCTCATGGTATGAGGATCTAGCTGTCTAGACCACAATTTCATGCCCATCCCTGAGAAGATGTCGACTACCTGTTGAAGTAATTCTACCATGTTGTTAGTCACTTCGGTACCAAAGAAAAGCAAGGTAACATGCCTCAATGACTACCGACCAGTGGCTCTGGCATCCACCATAGTGAAGTGCTTTGAGAGGTTGGTCATGGCACGCATCAACTCCAGCCTACCAGACAACCTGGACCCATTGCAATTCACCTATTGCTGAAACAGGCCTACAGCAGATGCCATCTCCCTGGCCCTACACTCAGCTCTGGAGCATCTGGACAGTAAAGACACATACATTAGACTATTGTTTATTGACTACAGCTCTGCCTTCAATACAATAATTCCAAGCAAGCTTGTCACCAAAATCCGAGACCTAGGACTCAACTCCTCCCTCTGTAACTGGATCCTTGACTTTCTAACAAACAGACCGCAATCAGTGAGGATAGGCAGCAATACCTCCGGCACGATTATTCTCAACACTGGTGCCCCACAAGGCTGCGTCCTCAACCCTCTACTCTACTCCCAATACACTCATGACTGTGGCCAGATTCTGTTCTAACTCCATCTACAAGTTTGCAGATGATACCACTGTTGTAGGCCGTATCTCAAACAGCGATGAGTCGGAGTACAGGAAGGAGATAGAGAGCTTAGTGGAAACGGTGTCATGACAACAACCTTTCCCTCAATGTCAACAAAACAAAAGAGCTGGTCATCGACTTCAGGAAAGGGGGCAGTGTACATGTACCCGTCTACATCAATGGTGCTGAGGTCGAGAGGGTTCAGAGCTTCAAGTTCCTGGGAGTGAACATCACCAACAGCCTGTCCTGGTCAAATCACGTAGATGCCACAGCCAAGAAAGCTCACTAGCGCCTCCACTTCCTCAGGAGGCTAAAGAAATTTGGTTTGTCCCCTTTGACCCTCACCAACTTTTACTGATGCACCATAGAAAGCATCCTATCTGGATGTATCATGGCTTGGTACAGCAACTGCTCTGCCCAGGACTGCAAGAAACTACAGAGTTGTGGACACAGCCCAGCGCATCACGGACACCAGACTCCCCTCCTTGGACTCTGTCTTTACCTCTTGTCCTGGTGTAGCAGCCAGCATAATCAAAGACCCCACCCACCTGGGACATTCTCTCTTCTCTCCTCTTCCATCGGGTAGGAGATACAGGAGCCTGAGGGCACGTACCACCAGGCTCAAGAACAGCTTCTACCCCACTGTGATAAGACTGTTGAACAGTTCCCTTATACAATGAGATGGACTCTGACCTCACGATCTACCTTGTTGTGACCTTGCACCTTATTGCATTGCACTCTCTCTGTAGCTGTGACATTTTACTCCGTACTGTTATTGTTCTTACCTGTACTACATCAATGCAGTCTGTACTAACTCAATGTAACTGCACTGTGTAATGAATTGACCTGTACGATCGGTTTGTAAGACAAGCTTTTCACTGTACCTCAGCACAGGTGACAACAATAAACCAATAAATAAACCCAATAATGAAGAAGTGACAAAAAACAGGAAGACATGCTAGCTGGAGAAGAAATTACAGGTGGTGTTCTCATACACGGGCTGCTCTTGTTCTAGGTAGCAAATCATCACAGCTTTGGAAAAAGCTGTAAAAGAAGCCACAACAAGTTGCTGCTGTGCATGCAGCTATGATGTATTCACTGGTGGTATGGACATGAATATTCAGGGTGTCATTTCAGCAGGTGGTTTAAAATCCACACATTTGAATGGTCCACATTTAACTATTTCTAGGGATAGCTGGGAGGGGTAAATCCCAAGTTCTCTGAATTAATTCAGAGAATTGACTACTTGGAAGGCTAGGTTAAAGAATAGACTTACATATGATAAATTACCTGGTATTTGTCCAAGAGTCAGGTCAAATCACAATCAAGCTCTGCTGCTGAGGACATACAGTATACACCAACTTCAAGGGTCAAGTCGACTATACCCAGCACCTACCAGCCTCTGTCTCACTCTCCTCCCTCTCCTCTTTATACTGGCTATCATCCCTTTCCACTCAGTCTGATGCAGAGTTTTGATCGAAACATTGACAATTCCTCCCCTTCCCGCCCACAAATGCTGCTCGACCCAATGAGTTCCTCCAGCAGTTTGTTTGTTGCAGTCTGCCATATAGAAATGTTGTGCCGATGACTACTAGTGCTGTCTGCTTCTCTAAGAGCAAGGAGCTCCACCTGTTCCAAGGCTTTGTGCAAACCATACACAATTCTATTGAACCTGAGATGAACATTAACATTCATCAATGCAAGTGACAGATGCTTTGGAAGCTCACGTAACTGTTACCTTGACTTGGGGGCAATTAATCAATGACCTGCACAGAATTTGTACACAAATCATAACAAACATTTTAGCATATTCCCAAGAAAGTGGCATTGGCCAAAGGAAAGTACAACCCACCACTCCCACGTACAACACCACACCTACTTTGCTATCAGTTTGTCAGTGTCCATATTAGTAATGCACAGCTGTAGCCCATGAACTGGTGGGCTCAAGGCCTTCAGGTGTTCAAGGTTGGCCACACAAAAATCAATGTCTCAGCAGTCTTCCACCTGTGAATCTGTGTCACTAGCAAAATACTAGGACATAAAATAAGAAATCAGAATTGTTGGAAGGCAGCCATTTGGCCCACCATGCTCATGTCAGCAAACTAAACAATTTATTTAGGTTAGACACATTTCTCAGCTCTTGACCCATCATCCTGTGAATTAAGACACAAAGTGTTTGCCAGTTACTACATTTTTCAGACCCTATTATCCTTTTTTTGTGGAGGGTGGGGGTGGAGGAAAGCGAGGGAGGGGAAATCCTATACTCCTTCTAAAACTTCTATCAATTACCTTAAATCTATGAGCCCCTCCTCCTCTTCACCAGTTATTGCTGTCTCTGCCAAGGATAACAAGTGAACCCTGTTCATCTTGGCTGCTTATAAATTTTATATTTCCAAGAAAACAGTCTGCCTAGTAATATTTTCCTCATTACCACAATTCTCTAGTCAGGCAACACCAATCTCTAGTGCAGTGCATGGTAGTGTAGCAATTAGCGTAACGCTATTTCAGCGCCAGTGACCTGGGTTCAATTCTGGCCGCTGTCTGTAAGGAGTCTGTATGTTCTCCCTGTGTCTGCGTGGGTTTTCTCCCACATTCCAAAGATGTACGGGTTAGGAAGTTGTGGGCATGCTATGTTGGTGCTGGAAGCATGGCGCCACTTGCAGGCTGCCCCCCAGAACACTCTACACAAAAGATGCATTTCATTGTGTGTTTCGATGTACACATGACTTATAACGATATCTTTTCTGCAGTGTGATGACCAGAATCATACACAGTACTCTGGCAAAAGTAGTAAGTGCTGGAAGCACTCAGCACATAGGGAAGGAAATCAAAACAATATTTCAATTAAGAACCCTTCATCAGATGCTGCTTGACTTGCCGAGCACTTCCAGCATTTTCTGTCTTTATTACAGATTTCCAACATCTGCTGGTCTTTGCTTCACAGCACTCTAGCAGTAGGCTACCCAGGTGTTCTGTACAGTTGTAACATGACTTCGCTACACTTGCACTTTTTGTATTGGCTGATAAGAACAAATTTTCAAAATGGCTATGAAACCACCTCATGACCTGTTATCTTCAAAATCCATGGCCACATCTACCAAGATTCCTGCTCCTTCATAGTATCCTAACAGTTACTGAAGATTCTCTTGCCCAGTTTGCCTTTACTGTATGCATTTTCTCACACCTTCCTGAATTGGCTTACATTTGTCACTTCTGTGCACATGCAATCAGTCCATTGATGCTATCACATAACTTTCATATTTCTTCCTGACACACCAGCAATTTTAAATTTTTAATTATTTGCAAACATCTTATTCATGACTCTGACATTTGAATTTAGTCATTGACCTAGATCACAAAAACAAAGAACCAAGTACTGAACACTGCAGAACTTCTCTGCACATAGAGATTAAAACTTCTGTAGATCATTACCCTCTGCTTTCTCCAGCTGAGGTGATTTTTTATTAGATCTTGCCACTTTCCCAGAGATCCCATCAACTTTTACTTCCAATAAGGGGTTTTGTCAATTCCTTGCTAAAATCCATGTTGACTATATTAATGCCCCACACTCATCAACCCTCCTTACTATCTACTTTAAAAAAAAGTGTCAATCTAACTCAACCTTTCCATAACAACCCAAGCTGATTACCCTCGACTGACTTGTGCCTAAATATCGATTTACACCAGCCCTTAGAATTTTTTGCCAATCATGCAGTTCTGGTCTATCCATTTTCCCCTCCCATTTTGAACATTCTTAGCACATTAGAAGTCTTCCAATCTCCCATTACCATGCATGTAGCAGAAGAGGATTGGAAAACTGTGGTCAGAGTGTCCAATAGTTTCTCCCTTCTCGAGAGACAAACTCCAGATGAAGCAGTTACACAGCTACCACACCGCTCCAGCAACTTGTTGTCCGTTTGCGCATTCTCCCTGTAACCTTATGGGCTTCTCCAAGGCCCTCCTATTTCTTCCCAAATCCTAAAGATGTGCGAGTAAGTTAACTGACTCTGTAAACTGCAAACTGCCCCCAGTGCAGAGGGTGGCAGGAGAATCAGGAAAGAGTTTAAGCAGATGGGAAAGAAAACAAGTTATAGGCAACTAAGTTAGGGAATGGGAATGATCTGAGAGCCAGCATGGAGTGAACGGCCTCCTTCAACGTTATTAGAAAATAAACATGAAATAAAAAAATTGCAAAATATCATCCTGTACACCATTATACTGTGTGAATACTCTGTCAAATTTTCCCTTGCAAATCTATGCTAGCACTCAGAGCATTCCCAGTCTCACTCCTCTATTTATTTTCCTGTAACCTATTCACTCTCAAATGTGCATCAACTCCCTCCCTCCCTCCTCCTGCTACCTAACCTAAATTAGAGGCAATGTACAGTAGCCAATTAATCTTTGGGATATGGGAGAAAACCCGAACACAGGGGGAAACCCATGTGGTCACTGAATGTGCAAACTCCACAGAGACAGCACCCAAGGTCAGGATCAAACAACATTTATTTTACAATCTTGAAATATGATGCAATCTCAGAGGTTTGAGAAGAGACATTATTTCATGTCACAAGGACAAGGTTATATATTTTTGTGATCTGCATTGCATTTCTTTCCTGAGCTTTGACATTTACTGCATAGGAAAGCACATCTCACAATAACAAATTATCCTTGAACAATTTTCTAATATCTCCTTGATCCACTTAATAAATGCATCTCAAATACTTCAGAGACTGGTCTCTTCCAAAATGTTAACAATGTGAAAGGTACAGGGAGTCTAATATACCCAAAATACAATTTGTAAATCCTCTCAAATTTCTTTACACACTAACTTTAGAACTACAACTTTAGATAGATTTGTTTTTCAAAAAGAACTGCAGACCTAGAAGAAACTTTTTTCCATATAAATAATGCACAAATGTTAATGGTACGTGAATAAATAAACAAAAATCAATTGTGAAGGACTGAGGTCAGGCGAGTCTGAATGTCAGCTCTTTAATTCAGAATAAAAAAAAACACCAGAGGTGCTTTGTTGCAACTATAGGCACAATAACAGATAACAAACCAAGAGCACAAACAACAATGCATTTCCAAAACTTAGCAACAATTACAGGTATTTCAAACAAAGATAAGTAAACCCAGACTGATACCAGGACTGACATATGGAGAGAGATTGGGTAAACTGGGCTAATATTCACTAGAGTTTAGAAAAACGGGGGTGGGGGGTGGGATCTTGTACAAATTTCTAACAGAGCTGGACAGATCAGATGCAGAAAGGATGTTCTGATGACGGAGAGTCCATGACCAACTACAGTCCAAGGATAAAGGTGCAAGCCTTTTCAGACTGAGATGAGGAGAAATTTCTTCTTCCAGAGAATGGTGAGCCTGCAGGATTCTCTTCTGCAGAAAGCAGTTGAAGCCAAATCATGAAAGGAGTTAGAAACTGTTCTTGGGTTCAGAAGAATCAAGGTATATGGGGAGAAAGCTGGAACAGGGGACAGGATTTGAATCATCAGCCATGATCATACTGAATAGCAGAACAAGCTCAAAGGGCTGAATGGCCTACTTCTGCTCCTATTTCCTACGTTTTTATACCATGAGTTTCACCTAACCATTCAGCACCTTGGGTCAGTTTTCACTTCCCTTTGGTTATATACAAAAATCAGCATTGCTTCAAGCTGCTTCCTCCTGTAATTGCAATAATATATTCAATGGTGGGGCACATTGAGAGTGGTAATTTTGAGAGACCAGGAATTCATTCACAAAATGTTCACTGGTAATCAATTTTATTCTTCCCTTTCCATTTTTTGGGATCTGGGTGCTGCTGGCAAGACCAGCATTTATTGCCCTTCCCTACTTGCCCTCAAGATGGCAGTGCTGTGCCACCTTCTTGAACTACTGCCATCCACCTGGTAGAGGGACTCCTACAGAGTGTTCCAGGACTTGGACCTAATGATGAAGGACTGGCAGCAAACTTCCAGATCAGGATAGTGGGCAACTTGGAGGGGAACCTGCAGCTAGTGGCATTCCCTTGTGCCTACTTTCTTTATAGAGGTAACACGCTTGGGAGTGCTGCTGGAGTAAGCCAAATTACTACTGGCAGTCTACTGTGTAGTGGTATATACTACAGACAATGGAATGAATACTTAGGGTGGTGACAGTGTTGCCAGTTGGGTGGGTTATGTTGTCCTAGATGATGTGGTGTCAAATTTCTCAAGCTTTATCGGAGCTGCACCCATCCAGGAGAATATTCCATCAGATTCCATCACTTTTGCTTTACTGTAATACAATAGAGAATCTGCCAGTAACAAGGAGCCATGATACTTCTGTTGCCACATGGGAAGGTGAGGGTTTAATGTGAAGGCGTGCCCTATTGCGTCACCGTGAATGCCAGATAACAGCTTTAAGAACTTATCTTTGGATGTGTTGGCAGTCCGTCTGAGGGAAATCTTGATTATTGCTACAATTTTCTGCACGTGATAGCATACAGAAAATTGTAGCAATTTTCACATGATAGCACATGAAAATATCTATGTCACAAGTTCACGTCCAACTATACTAAGCCTACATTCATGCTTCCCCTTCCCTGCACTCCATACTGCCTCACCCAATATACTGTATATTGTCAACTTTAAGACGGATTTTCAATTTCCAGTTGAACATGTGTGTAAACCTTTAAAATACTTCATCATCAATATTTATATTGATGAATTTCATTAACAGAATGTGAGGTAAAGAATTACAAATTATACATAACCCAGCCAATGAGCAAGATATATACCAGCTGCCTTGTTTGATCAGTATCTCTTATAAAAAAGCTGGAAATTAGTGTAAATCTATTTCTACAGCTTAGCTTTCTCCTGTGTGCATTGAAAACACTGAACTCCTGGACCACGAACAATCTTGTACTTAATTCTTCCATATTGTTAGATAAACTTTTTAATCAAACTGCAAGTATGATAAACTGAAGGAAATAATATATTCAAAATATGGCAGATAGATTCATTCTACAGACAAGATGCACACAGAAATATTAGAATGCATTCAGCTATCCTAGTCGTTTTATGACTCTCTGGAAGTTAAGAACTGTGAGCTAATTAATATATTTTCAGGATTTAAAATTCAGATATTTCTTTTAATTTGAATGTCTTGCTCTGTATCAGCCACGACTCACACATTTCTACGGTGCAGAAACAAGTCAAATGCCAGAAGTTCCTGACAGAAACATTGATTATAATTGACCTCTTTCTGCCCTCATGAAATTTGGAAAAAAGTTTTCTACTTAATGTAACCCACATCAACAGAAAAAGCCTGTAATTCATGAATATTTTATGGAAAAATAGAAATGCTTTCATTCAATTTGCCTCGAGAAATTATGAAAACCACCAGTATTCAAGATGTTAATGAAAGCACAAAGGGAATATTCAGATTCTAATTTCCAGACAACTGTTGTATGAAAAAGCAGCAAATGAACAACTAAAAGACAACCAAGGATCAGATATAAATGTGTACTTCAGTACATAATTACATGTATTTAACATGGTATCCACTTATGCATAATCACTGAAATACCACATGTCAAAAAAAACATTAAACCCATGGATGCTATGGTACATTTTGGTGGCACACTATGCTGGTACAGTTTTTGTAAGCTCACTAATACAACATGAACTATAAGTCCAGAAGAGGTTGAAGCAGCATGAATAAATGTATCCAAGACCCTTTATTCCAACATGGACTCGCACTTTTATTGAATGTGCCAGTGTACGTGCAGCTCAAATTCAAGTTTGGAAACACTCTCACGCTGTTGAGTTCTAGCAGTAAATGATATCTGACAACTGCTCAATACAATTGACTTTACATAGAAGAGAACAAGTACAGGAGTAGGTTCTTCAGCCCATGATGTCTGTGCTGACTATGATGCCAATTTAAACTAATCCTATCAGTCTGCACATGAACCATATCCCTCCATTCCCTGCACATTCGGTGCCTGTTTCAATGCCGCTTGACTGTCACTATTGTATCTGCTTCTGTCACCACCGCACCTACCGCCCATCCTCTCCCTGGCAGAGCATTCCAGGCACCTACCAAAAACTTGCATTACACATCTCTTTTAAACCTTCCCCCTTCTCATCTTAAACCCATGTTCTCTAGTATTTGGCATTTCCACCCTGGGAAAAAGACACTGCCTATCTACCCTATCTAGGTCTCTAATAATTTTATGAACTTCCATTAGGATTCCCCCCCCGCCCCCCGCCCCCAACTCAGCTTTTTGAACAGAAATGCATCAGGCAACATCTTTAAGTAGATTGTATGCACTTAAATCACACACTAATAATTATTTGGTTTTAATGTCATTCAGGGGTCTTTGATCATTTCTGCGCATATTTTAATTTTTAACCCTTAGTGTAAAATGTCAGTTTATTAAGAACATGGCTTGATTATGATTCCATAACTAGAATTCAATTTGGTTTCTTAACATTTTAAATAATTCTTGTTTCTTCAACTTGATTGAAGCAAACATTTTTCAGATTTTATTACTTTTTCAAGATTCCCTCGTTCTCTTTTTTCAGATTCCTTTGCTAAACATTTTCTCTGATAGGACTACAGATTTTGACAATGACTTGCTTTTACAGTGTCTTCAGCATAGCAGTATGTTCCAGTGTGCTTCACAGGAGGACATTAAGATAAATTACCAGAACCTTGGCCAAAGGATATACAAAATGTGTTGGAGGCAGAGAAGGCTTACTAGGCTAATACCTGAAATAAATGAATTATTATTATCCAAGGAAAAGTTGGAGAGGATAGACCTACATGGAGGTTAGAAGAATGAGAGAGGACTCAAGATGTACAAGACCCTGAGGGATGTAGAGAGAATGTTTCCTCTCATGGGAGAATCTAGAACTAGAGGTACTTGTGTAAATATAAGGGGTTGTCCACTTGATTACACTCAGATCAGCAACTCTTATTGATTGGTGGCGCAGGCTCAGGTGCCAAGTTCCACATTCCCCTCCTAATTTATTTGTTTGTATGCTTTAAGGAGCATCTTAAAAGGAGAAAGATTGTGCAGATGTGGAGTTTTGGGGTAGAATTCTAGAGCTTAGGAATGGTTGAGCAATTAAATTCAGGAAGATATTAAGGAATAGCTGAGAACAGAGGCTTTGGGATCAGGCACCATCTCCATTGTAGTTTTGAAGACATGCTCCAGAATTAGCAAAATCTACATTTTTATTTGCTTCTAACAAGCTGTCCTCAACTTGAAATATTAACTCTATTTCTCTTTCCACAGATGCTGTCTGACCAGCAGAGATTTTCCAGAAATTTTTGTTTTTAACTCAGATTTCCAGCATCAATCCAATTTCTAGGCTGGAGAATTTCAGCTTCTAGATTAAAAAAGGCCTACAACTTCCACAATGCGCACTGAAAATCCACTTGGCAGATTCCACAGTGTGGAATTTAGTGGGCTATCAGCATCCTATACAGCGATTCTGCTACCAACATATACGATTACCGATTTTTGACTGCGGGGTAGGGGGGTGGGGTGTTGCTAAGGCATGAAGGAGGTGCCAGCACAGATAAATGTGCTGCAATTTTACAATTTTACACTTCCTCATGGACTAGATATATCTGAAGTTTTCTTTTTCAAAATAAATACATTTCAACCTACCCTGGCCGAATAAATTAAATAAATCACTCTCAATTCCACCCCCCACACCACCCCCCCAACTCTATTTCTTGACTGTAAATACAAAACAATAAAAAAACTGCAGATGCTGGAAATCTGAAATAAAAACAGAAAATGTCAGAAAAACTCAGAAGGTCAGGCAGCATCTGTGGAAAGAGAAACAGTTAACGTTTCCCTTTATCTGAACTGAGAAAGAGTCCTTTCACGGAATGTTCCTAACCTGCTGAGTGTTTTCAGCATTTTATGCCATCCCTGGGTAATATACAGGTTCCATTTTTACAGACGCCCGTAAGTTGATTTTGTACCTAAGTTGGAAAATACACAAAAGATCACTCAATATGGTAACCATACCTCCACAGTATTGTAGTGAATGGCATCAAAAGCACACAAGACTTATAAGAACAACTACTAAAAGTGGGAGGGGAGGAGAAGGAGGGGAGGAGAAGGGGGAGAGGAAGGGGGGGAGGGGGAGGAAATTAGTTCTGCCATTTGTTGGAATGAATACACGTACATACGTCGGAATTTTTAATTTAATAATATTATGGGAGCTTGTTTGTATGAATGGGTGTCCATAACTCAGGCATTCATAACCTGGGGATGGCCTGTATCTATTTTTACTTCTAATTCCAGAACAATAGCTTTGTTTTACTTTCTATTTACTTCTTCAGTCTGACATGCTGGATTTAAACTGTCCATTATGGATAATAATTTCAACAATATCTCAGCTAATAAGGTAAAGGAAGTTATAACTAGCATTAGGAGCACATTATCGCATGCATAGCTGTCTCTCTCTGCCACTGGTATGATGTCAGTGGTTTCAACAACTTGCTGCTACTGAATAAGCAATGAACATCAAACTGCTGAAGATTGGTAACACTGCAGGCTTTAACAGAGCAGATGATAAGGCCATAAGTTCAGCATAATCAACCTCAGAGTCCTGGAGTCAGAGCTGTTGTCTAAAATTAAACATTGCTTTTGTATTTTGCTTTACCTTGTGCTTCAGTGCTCCTCCCATACTGTGCAGCAGCACTAAGCACTCAACAATAGTCATTACAGAGCACTGACTAGATAATTAAACCATCTACTTCAAGTCTCTATCCGACTGTTTTGGATAAACACCTTTCCAAATGGAAAATCGTCTGAAAATGTATTATACAGCACAAGAGACAATTTACACCAGGATCATTTCTAACCATTTACTCACAAAAATAATACATGTGCTTTCTGGCATTTTATTCTCATCAAATTCTGTTATAGGATATACATCACTGATACACATGTAAATATCAATGCAAATTTCCTCTGTCATTCCTTTCTGTTTAATACAAATTCATTTATTCTGGTAAATGAGAGCCAATCTTAGCTAATAATTAAGTTCCCACTTACATATGTGAAAACTTTGCTTGATCATTGAAGTTGTGAACTTGCCATTCTGGTGAATTTCCAAAGTTAAGTGCATAAAAGGAACTGTTCTCTGGACCATTCCAAAAATAAAACGAATGTTCAAAAATTAGCAGCCTACGTAACTGAAGCTCACTCACTTTCCCCTTACTGGCATTCAACCAATTTCACTTAATAGGAACAAATACTGTATGGCTGGAGGGATAAGCTGCGTCCAAGGTAGTGCAATTAGATAGAAAATTACATAGAGGCAGTTCCATAAGTAAGTAACTCACACCAACTTATGTTGAAATAGGAAGCACAGCAAAGCTAGTGCAATGCTTCCAACTTCAAAGTTGGGATTCCACTAATTAGATGGGCAAACAACTATTTAAATTCTGGGTCCCACTAAACTCCCAGTATTACACCAAGTAATTTTTTTTTTAAAAAAAGGAAAAATCCCAGATTGAAACAAGCATCAACTAATCCAACACTTAGTTTGTATTCGAGAGTGCCCACTCACCTTTAACCTAAGATCTTTACGGAAATAAAAGTCACTTCTGCCCATCAGCAAATCATAAGACCCCCCCCAACCCAAAAAAAAATCAGCTCAGTGAGCTGAAATAAATTGCTTAAACTCAAATGGATGGATGGATAGATAAATGTGATTAATACAACACACAAAACAAAGTAGCGTTAATAAATTGAAGTATATGAATCTGTATTCTGAATGTACAGATTAAAAAAAATCATTGCTTGTTCATCATGGAGTTGTTCATCATGGAGCTGTTCATCATGGAGCTGTAAACAAACATTTTAAGACTAGCTCAACTTAGCAACTTTAACCACATGCTTTAATTTTTCCTCTCCGAGAGATGAACTTAATTGTTCTTGAATCTATTTATTCCATTTCCTTCAACATTTTGCTTGGTGATATGTTCCACAATTCTAACCTCCTTGAAAGAAAATGCTTCATCTCACAGTGTTATGAACTGAACTGCGGTTTCTTTTCTAAGAGTGAGGAGAATATTTGAAATGTTCTATTTAGTACGTGGTCCTTTTGGTTCTTTTTTTCATGTTAATTATATTTTTTTTTAAACACACAAATTCTTTCTGTAGGACTGGTCACCAATGGTTGCAAATCATTTAGCTACCATATTTCTTCTCATGATTTTAATTTCTGCAAACTTGAAAATTTTGTTGACCACAAATAATACACCTTGAAGTTCAAAATATTCACACTATCCCAGAATATACTTTATTGTCAGTAGTAAAATAGAGACACAAGAGATTGTAGATACTGGAATCTGGAGTAAAGCCAAACCGCTGGAGGAACTTAGTGGGTCAAGCAGCATTTGTCGAGTCAAAGCGATAGTCAATATTTCAGGTCGAGACCCTGCATCAGGACCCCGATGCAGGATCCTGACCTGAAACGTCGACTGTCCCTTTGTCTCCACAGGTGCTGCTTGACCCGCACAGTTCCTCCAGCAGTTTTCCTTCCCGTAGGAAATGGATAAATTCTTAGACAGAAGTACCTAGGAAGACAACTCAACACTAAATTACCTCAAAATATTAGACTAATTGAACCTACAACCTAGATAAAGTTATCATAAAAATATTGCTTTATATAACCTTTAGCTATCAATGACGCATCAGAGAGAGAATGGGTTTGATTCCTTGTCTCTCCTCAGTTAGTTAATCTCAGTTGAAGATACGAAAAATCTACCACCGGTTGAAAAAAAATGGTTAGGCTTTATGCTTCTGGAATAAATATTCAAGAACTCCTCCCAAAAACACACAAGAGAAAGACTGGTTGAAGTTCTGCCACTCCCTGTAAATATCCTACCAGCACTCATGAAAAGAAGCTTTGAGGAATCTCCAGTAGAAACATCCCAGCAGAAGTCACCATCTCCAAGAATAGATACGATGAAAGAAGAGAGCAAAGTAAGAAAAACAGAATAGCAGAAACTAGGTAGCCGTGCAGTACTATTTGATCATTAAAAAGCCGGGGCATACAGAGGTGTACAAATTTGTAGCAGTCACCAAGGCATTGAAAAAATGTGCAAAATACAGCAAATGACCTTACTATTAGCTAAAGAAAATCCACTGGAACTAAGGAACATTCAATTCCATTGCTGCCTTTGGGTTTGATATGGGAGACTTAAATTTATCAGAATACCATAAATGTATTACTATCACAACCACAAAAAGACTGCATTGTAATTCTATCATGATGGATATAGCCCATTCAAAAGCAAAGTTAGAAATAAAAGAATCCACTCTTTGCAGACAGTCATATTTCTTCAAAGAAATCATAAGGCAAAACCTAAGAAATGGATATTGTGCAACAAATGCAATCATTAAACCTCTGAAATACACTAATTTATTAGTTTCAGTATGAAGCCACAATTCAAATTTCACATTAGTATATCAAAAAGTGTATATTAGTATATTAAGCAGTGGTCTCCAACTCAACCATGCCAGGGTGGTTACAACTGCTGCTTGAACTAAAACACAAGCAATAAGGAACGTACAGGAGGTTTCTCCTGTGCAATAAATTACACAAGAAACATCGCTCTGGAACATTTGTGTTCAAGATAAAATGAAGCATTTTATACCCAATGAAGTTCTTTTAGAGTGTGAAGTATGAAATGCAGCAGTCAGGTCTCAAGAGCCTCGTGATAATAACCCAATTTTCTAAGATTTGGGTTCAAAGAGTAAACATTGACCAGGATAGATAACCCTTCTGCTTTTCTTCAAAATAATGCTGTGGTATCTTTTATGTACACCCAAGAGAGCAGATGGAGTCTGCAGATAGTTTAACGCCTCACAGACATACTGGACTGTAGTATCAGTTTAGATGCCTGTGGCCAAGCCACTGGAGTGAAACTTGAACCCATAACCCCTGGCTCAGAGGAGGGAATGCTACCAACATCTTTACTCACAGTATTTCGATTGTTGATTTCCAGTGTGAACATTCCTGCCCCATCAAATAAGATTCAGAGAAAGATAATTTCTACCTCACCCACCAAGGAGCATTTTTGCAATTTTACTGCCTTGTCTGCCAATGCAAAGACAAACAGAAAATATAATTAAATAGCAACAATTTGTGTGCATTAAAATAAAGTCGATGTTGCAACAAATGTCAACACTGCCTCAGAATGAGATCAGGGTTATTTTTAGCTACAGGTTCTTCTTATGACTCCTGCAGCACCTGATTGCGACACCCACACAAAACAGAGACGATAATCGGAGGTAAAACTGAAAAACCACTCCAGCAAATATCTGCAATAAACCATTCACAGCAGGGAGAAAATTTTATTGCATGTTTGTTCTTTTTTTTTAAGTATAATGTACAAAATGATTATTTTCAAATATATGTTGACTTTTCTAAAAAGCAAAATTTATTTTACTCAAAATCCTATTGCCGAGCAGACTGCAGCTTCCAAGTTAAAAGGAATCATCTACAGATTTTCCCATTTTTCTCCTGTTGCCTTAACAGATCCAGGGGGTTGGGAAACAGCATGCCACTACTGGAAATTAATAGAATAGCTCTCCCTTACCATTAAAATATCAATGACCACCACTTCATCCCATAAAAGGATAATACCAAGAAGCCACATTCAGCAACATTCCACTGCAGCAAAGAACAGAAAACAAGCTCATAATCCAGGATGCTCTCTCCTAACATCCGATGGCTATTAGCTGCAAGTGCTTTCTTCAGCGTTCCTTTCATACAATAGTTAAAATCCTCTCCCAGCTGATACAAGCCAAGACAAATCACTCATTCAGCATATGAAGCAGACAGTACCCATGGTTACCTTCCCCATTTACTGCAGTTCAAAACTTGAGGCAATTGTTGATGAGAAAGAAATTAAGTTTCAGTCAGAACAAGGCAGCTTTGGCCCGTGCTACTTGCTCCTTTAGTGATGATGACATCAGAACACTCTGTCAAGCATACTGAGCACTTACTGCACAGTCGCCCATTTCCTGGAAACTCAATGAATATATTTAGTCCCAGAGCAGCAGTACCCCCAGTACAGTTCAGCCAGCTTCATTAAATCAAGCCACCTACCAGTTAATACTTCCACAATACTCCCGATCAAATCCCACCAGCTAGTAAGTGATCTTTCAACGTGCATACAACCAGTCCACAACATACATCAAGGAACAAAAACATCATTGTATCAAAGTATACTGCATTTTAGGGTGAACTATCAAAATTCCAGCAATAATTTGCAAAATACTATTACTTGGACAGTACAAGAGAGATGTGCTAAATCACCCAGTGTTTTTTTTTGGACACGGTTGCTTTGAAGTGCTGATGCTTCACTATATTCCTTAAACATTGGAAATATATATAGCTTTTAATTTCCAAATAAACGAAAAACATCAAAATGTTCCACTATTATTAACACGATCATATAACAACAGTCTCCTGAACTGTAAAGTACAAAGTCCCTTCAACCTGTCTCTGTCTCTTGCTGGGTCAGCACATGACTTTCTTATAAAACCAGCTGAACCGAACATTAGGTTGCTGGGTGTATAATATGACATACCACATTATTAAAAATGTAGATTCTGCAGTTTTCTATGTTATTACACAGGGCAAGGATAAGAAAAAAATAGCCAGAGATAGCAGAATGCATTTTCAGTTGCTTAAGCCATCTTCCTCTATGCCACAAATTAAAGTGACTGCCATTCAGATGAATTCATGGGAATAAACATTTGATACCAAGCTTTTTTAAATGTTTGAATAGAAAAAAAATCAGTTTATATTTGTTGAAAATATGATAATTTCCTGGAACTGGTAATTATTTTGAAACATTGATTAAATCTGTACAACAGGGGAACAGTTGCATTTAATGAAACCAAATTCCGGATGCAACAGATAAGGGAAATTTTACAACAGCGGAGGGCAGCATTTAAACCTAGTGTCTGCACCATGTCTTTGCTAGAGGAATGCAAATTTAATTTCACTGAGAGCACATCTTTTAGAAGTGCTTTGCTTCCATGCACCACAATGTTACCCATTTTTCCTTTAAAGGTGTCTGCACACCCGTCATGAAGAGATTTCTACTAATCTTTGTTTAGTGAAGAACAAGATTACAGACTACAAACAGCACAACCAATAGAGTTTTACTGTATGCTCATTAAACCTCTGACAGGGATTTTGGGAATGGTTGTAAAATAATGAATTTATAGAATGCTTCACTTAGCTTTGATACACAAAATTAGTAAAGCTAAAAAGGAGGAAAATAATACTTCTAATTTTGCAAACAAATATTAGCCTAAACTTAATGGGTAAAGATGTGCAGCCACTGGTGAGCCTACATGAAATCATATTCAGGTGGCTCAAATTCATGCTGAGCAGCCTTTAGCTCACGCATAGCAAAAATTTGAATTTAGACAATGTTTAACAGTTTCAGAAGCACAACAAAACACAGCGATGAACCAACTTATTCCAAGGGCCAAAATAACAAAGAACATAGAACAGTACAGCATAGGAACAGGCCATTCAGCCCACAATGTCTGTGCCAACCACGATGGCAAGTTAATCCCATCTGCCTGCACATGATCATGTGCCTGGCTCAATGGCTCTTAAATGTCACCATCTTATCTACTTCCACCACCTCAACTACCACACTGCGTAAAAATCTTGTCTCACAAATCTTTAAACTTTCCCTTTCTCACCTTAAGTCTATGCCCTCTAGTATCTGACATTTCTACCCTGGTAAAAAAAAGACTATACCTCTCATAATTTTATAGACTAGGCATGAACATTGAATTCTCCTCACAACCCCTCCCCTCTCCCCCACCACCATGCCTCTTTTTTTTCTTCCCTTTCCTAGCCTCTTTTTTCTACCCCCCCCCCCTTTTTTCCTCCTTACCTTTGACCCATCCCCCAGTGGATCTGCTCTCACATCCTCTTTCACACCTGCCTATCACTATCTCTTACTACCTATCACCACCTTGTGCCCACCCCGCCTCCCCTCTTTTGTCCACCTATCACTTCTCTGTTTTTCCCTCCAATATATTGGGCTTCCCCTTTTCCTATCTTCAGTACTGAAGAAGGGTCCTGACTCGAAATGTTGACTGTCTGCTTTTCTCCACAGATGCTAACTGGCCTGCTGAGTTCCTCCAGCATCATCGTGTTCTTCATCTAGATTCCAGCATCTGCAGTCTTTCGTTTCTCTTCTTTATATACTTCTGTCCTTATAGCTAATACTCTCTAATCCAGGCAACATCCTGGTGAACCTCTTCTGCACCCTCTCCAAAGCCTCCACATCCTTCTTGTAATGCAGCAACCAAAACTGCAAACAATATTCCAAATATAGCCTAACGTCTTCCCGACTTTTATACACAACACCCCAACTGATGAAGGCAGGGGTGCCATATACCTTCTTCACCATCCTATCTACTCGTGTTGCATTTAGCTAAAGGAACTGCATCATATAATGTGGCTAGATGTTTGATGGATGAAACATAATCAGTGCAACGTCAGGGGGGGTCTAGAAAGCTGATGGAGAAGCAGAGCACAACATCAGTAGCACACAAAGCTAGAGCTATGAAGGGGAAAGATGTTATCAAAGGACAACATGTAGCAATGTGCATGAAGTGAGGACCAAGAACAGAATCCATGACAATAATGCAGGGCTGTGAAGAAACTAGTGTTAGTGATGGGCTAGCTATTATAAAATAGGGCAGCAATCCAGGGCAAAAATACTGAAGTCAAAAATAGAGGAACGATGAAGGCTAATACTCCAGGAAGAATAATGTGTCACATTAGCTAGGGCCATTTCATTGTGTAACTCTCTTCAATATAATTAAAGCAAAGTTATTAGGAAGGTGTGCAAACCTGGAAGGCATCAATACTTTCAAGCACATTTGGAGAGTGAAAGGAAGTTGGACATGAGCAGAAGGATAAAGTGATAAAAGGGTTGAGGTGGGATTTGGAAAGTCATGATGACAAAGTATTGAATAGAACAGGAGCTGATGCATGGAATCAGGTTCCAGCATCTGCAGTTTTGTTTTTCAGGAATGTTCTCCATTTAAAATATCATCTGGAATGGAAAAAGAATTTGGGTGGTATGGAGCTGAATGGAAATGAAGTCGAAGGACAGAAAGTAGGGTAGAGGAAAAAGATGCAGAAGAAACTAAAATTGGAGAAGGTCTAGTTTAACAGCCAAGGTGAAATGGGGTGGGAGAAGCAGGAGAATAGTCAGCCAAAGGTCTTAGTCTGGATGCAATCTGGATTAAACCACTAGTTTAGGTATTTAGGCATAATACAAACTGACATAAATAAAGCAAGCTTCATAAGCAGCCTCACATAATATTGTGATGACCCTACATACAAAACTATCATTTTAGTTTTTATCAAATAAGATAATGGTGTACTATATAACACCCAAACACAGCAGTGCAGGTTAAACATTGTATTGCGCCAGAACAGGCAGAGTAAAGGGCTGCTGCTCAAGGGCCATGTGGCAACTTTAGTCGAGTCCCTGTGTCCTGGGTAATAGAGCAAGTTTTTCATGTTACCTGCCCAAGGTCCTATTGACTGCACTTTCCTTGTCACTGTAGAGCTTTGTTGAGGAATTCAATTGTCTGCAGAAAACAGAAGGGTGCAGTAAGAAAGAGAGAAATAGAAAGGATCCAAGGAGAAAATGAATGAGAGGATGGATGTCTGAGAGTAGGGAGAAAAGTGAGGTGGGGTCCATGGGACTATCATGCTGTGGGGATAGGTGGAAGATATGGAGCGGGGAGAGAGAAAGTCAGGAGCAAACTGGGGAAGAGTGGCAAGAGCAATCACTAAGTAAACCATTTCAAAGGAGAACCTACTTTCAAGTGTACTTGGACTCCAAAGAGATGACCAGGTTAGATTAGACCTCCTTTGAATTAGCTGAAAAGGGCCAAAATACTTCATTTAAGGCCCGACTCAGTGTGGGAAGGGTGCTCTTCATAGGCTGTGAGAGCAAAGAACAATTTTGTGCAAGTGATATTGTAATACCTGTTGCAGCTACTTGAAAGCACCAAGCAAGCTCATGTATTGCCATCAACACACTGGTACTTGGACCACTACCTCATTGTTCATATCTGGGAAATTCCAGCAGACTTCAGATTCTCAATAACTGCTATCTTCAAGAAAGGTGACTAATCTGACTGTGGTAACTATAGAAAGATTTCCTTGCTGTCTGACACAGGAGAAGTTATCACCAGGGTTCTCCTCAACCACCTACAAGTGGCTGAAGAGCTGCTCCTCAAATGGTAATGTGGATTCTGTGCATTTAGAGTCACAGGGCAACTCATGATAACTCCCAGAATGCAAGAAGCAGCAACAACCACTACACATGGCCTTCCTCAAACTCATTGAAGAAGTGAAAGGCTGCAATCAGGAGGGACTGTGGAACACCCTCCTCAAATTTGGCTGCCTACAGAAATTTGTCTTCTTGCATCTATTACATGATTCTAATATCTCAGAACATATGGGTGTTGAGCAAAGCCGCTTCACTGCCTCAGTTTCTACAATCTTTCTCACTGCAATACTGCTTCTTACCTCCAACCAACCTTTCCCAGGAGTACAAATAATCTACAGGAAAAATGGTTCCTACCTCATCTCCACTACAAAACTCCCAACCTTAGCAGTACATTAGTGACATGTGTTTTGTGCCCAGAGGCCAAGCTCAGAGTTACTGTCAACTCATTCACTGAAGCAAATAAAGATGGCCTTTACACTCACCAAATGTATAACAAAGGTCCTCTAACAACCTGCCACCATTGCACAACACCACCTCCGACAATAAAAGGTCCAGAGCAAGATCACAATACAATCTGTTGTATTCCCATTTTGTTATATTCTGCAAAACGAAAGTTAAAAGCTGCAATATTACAGATGTTAAAATGCCTGTGTATCGAGTGCTTCCATCCTCCTTTCCCTGGCACCAAAACACTCCCTAATTGACTTTACAAATTCATTTTAAAATACAGAGTAAACTACAAATTGCATTTTATGATCAACTAACACTTAAAGTTTAAGTGAGAGCCTGGTAATGTTGGAGATGCATGTACAAGAAAAAAAACATCTTCATAATTCATCCAATTATTAGACAATTTCATGTATGAAAAAAAAATTTTGTGTGTAGCCACTATTTTAGCTAATATAATTAGCAGTGGAAAATTGAAAAGCTTCATGGAATTTAAAAAAGATATTTAATTACATTAATTCAATTTAATTAAAATACTTATGTTCCAATAAAATAACTAAAAGAAGTACGCTGTCATTAATGGTTACTTAGGTATTTTATTTAGTGCAATTAAACAAGATATAATTACAAGAATGAAAATCAAAAGTACCGCAGATGCTGGAAATCTGAAATAAAAACAGAAAATGCTAGAAACACTCAGCAAGTCAGGCAGCATCTGTGGAAGGCGAAGCAGTTAACATTTCAGGTCCAGGAACTTTCATCAAAACGGTTTCTCTTTCCATATATAATTATAGGAATATCTGGTGATTCATGCTGCATCATTAAAAGGACTGGAAAAGGAATCACCATACCTTTGGAGTCGTACGTTCTTTGAATGAGATGGTAAGCATTCAAATAAGTTTATTGACATTTGAGCAGCGAACTATTGACTAACAATGCATTCTCTGAGTACTTGCAATATACTTGTGGGAAGTACCTGGCTGGACCAATCATTAAGCAGAAGGAATGGTTTTCTGAATTCTGTGTAGGATCAGTAACGCACAAATTTTGGTTTAATGAATGAAAATCAGTCAAAAAACTGCTGCACAAATTTTTCACAAATACCTATTGTCACCCACAGCCTGAGAAGCTGCAAATATAATAGGTATTTTATGGCAAGGTAAATTGCAATATACAAACAGGAAATGCAAATGGAACAGCTTCTATAAATATCACAGCCACTGATCTTATTTCAATGGTTCAACTCGGTCTTATGACAGAGTGCTTCTGACCAAGTTTCAAACACCTAGGTGACCCAGTTTAAGTAAAATTCAAAATGGCATTATTTAATACTTCAGATGCTCCCCTATTAAATAACATAACACAGAGAGCAGCTGCCAACTGCAATCTCTACACTAATTGAATTTTAAAAACCTGACTAACAAATAGTCAAGTAATTTATATTCACGTTACTGCAGAGTGATTTGTATAAAAGTAAAAAGTCAGCAAATTTCAGAAGTCATTACTTTTTAGCTTAAATACTTTCCACATTTCAGTGCAATTTCAAGTCCCAAATAAATTACTTTAAACTTGGTTTATCAGGAAGTGTACATAGGAATAAGTTACTCAAAATAAAAGACCATTTAATGTTTCTTTCCTTGCTGACATTGGATCTAGGAAACATAATTTTGCATGTATACCATGTGTGTGCAGGCACGGCCAACGTCAACAAGTCATCTGATTTTTATTACTTGATTTTTTTTTTGAAACCATGAAATTATTCTGGCTGACATTTTAAATTAATTGAAACCAGTTGTTTCACAATGCCACCAAAATTGTAAAACAGATTCAGATTCTTGGACAACTGGATCCCACAGAGAAGTGGCAAAAAAAATCTATCAGATACTGCAAAGAAAATAAATTCTGCGTGGTGTCAAACTAGGTGAGAAGAGTATCCAGACCTTATGGTCCACCTAGACATTTCAGTAGAAGCCTTCAATTATCCAAAATTGTCTAGACGGTATGGGTGATGTTTAATTGCTTTAAGTTGAATTGGTAGTAAATGGCTCTACTGTCAACTGCAATATGAACCATGAAGCTTTCTCCTAGGCAGTGAAACTTGAATTTCACACAGGTAATATAAATGAGATACTGCTTGGTGGAAACTGTAACTACAGTTGCTAACTTGTTAAGACTGCCAAAAGTACATAGTGCTTTAGACAGTTGCCTTACCCCAAGGTCTTAAGACTCACAATGCAATGGAGTTGTATTTTCCCATATCATCCTTTAGCACCACCAGACTAAAACAAATGTTCAATTTCATCCACATTACTGGAGATTTCTTGCTGGTGTGGGCAAACCCTTTCTTACAGTGAGTATTTTCAACAATTTAACTCCAGTTGAACCCCATCTTTAAAAAGTACACTACACTGAGTCAAAAAACAGAACAGTACAGCACAGGAATAGGCCCTTCACCAACATCTGCACCAATCATGATGCCAATCTAAACTAATCCCATCTGCCTGCACATGGTTTATATCCCTGTTCATGTATCTGTCTAAATGCCTCTGAAGACTGTCTACCCTGTGCTTCTCATAATTGATATATTTTTCTATCAGGTCACCCTTCAGTCTCCGATGCTCCAGAGAAAGCAATCTAACATCCTCTTATTGCTAATAATCTCCAATCCAGGCAACATCCTAGTGATCCCCTTCTGCACCCTTTCCACAGATCAGACATGTACATTTTCATCCAAATCACTAATATATATCACAAATAACAGTGGTCCCCTCTGATCCTTGCAGAACACCACTGGTCACAGACCTCCAATCAGAAAAATACCCTTCCGCCACTACCCTCTGTTTTCTATGACTAAGACAATTTTGTATCTACTTTACTAACTCACCGTGGATCCTATATGACTTAATCTTCTGGACCAGCCTACCATGAGGTACCTTGTCAAATGCTTTACTGAAGTCCATGAAGAAACATTCACTGCCCTATCCTCATCAATCATCTCTGTCACTTCCTCAACAAACTCAAATCAAATTTATCACAACACTTTTCAATAAACTTCAAATGGGACACAGAGTCAAAGATCTACTAAACAGTGATGAAAGAGACGAATGACTTCTTTAATCTCACATTTGTTAAAGTAACATCCATTTGAAAAATTTAACATTCCTTCATGTTTTATGATAATTAATAATCTGAAACAGCCATTTTGCATATGAGGTACACATCCTTCCTTCTGAAATAATAACACTCCCACAGGTTCAAATTGCCTTCACCAAATGATTACAATTACTGGCCCAGAATTTCTGGCCAATGACATATCAACAATCTTCTGCTATTGATCAAGAGTGAATAGGAACTTTTTGCATGAATCACAGTAAGTTAGCAAGCAGGTACAGCAGGGACTTAAGAGTGCAAATGGCAAACTGGTCTTTATTACAAAGGGATTGGAATCTAGGAAAAGGGAAGTTTTGTTACAATTGTATTGGGTGCTGGCGAGACCACAGTTGGAGTGTTGCACAGAGTTCGGTCCCCTTGCTTAACAACGGTTACAGTAGCATTGGAGGCAGTCCAAAAGAGATTCACCAGGTTTATTCCTGGGATGAGAGGATTGTCCAATCAAGAGAAGCTAAAGAATGCAGATATAATCTGTTTAGAGTTTAGGAGAATGAGTGGGGATCTTATTCAAACATACAAGATCCTAAGGGGGCAATGACAAGGGAGATGTCCAGATGTTTTCACTAGGAGAGTCATGAACAAGGGGACCCAGCTACCAAATAAGGGGCTAGTCATTTAAAACTGAAATGCATTTTCTGGAATTCTCTACCCCAGAGAAATGTGGAGGCTAGCTCATTAGAAAAATCTGGTGGAAGTCAGGGGATTGAGGGCTATGGGGACAGAAGAGAAATTGAGGCCTGGGTAGATCAGCCATGATGATTTGACCTATTACTGCTCCTATTTGTTTTATGCTATTGTGTCAAGTAATTCTGATGCCATTGAGTTGGCTAACATTGAAGACTTTTTATAATTAGGAAACTTTTTTTTAATTCAACTTTTAAATATTACAGACTGCTAAGTAAAGATTGGTCAAAGTAGAGATGACATTTAACAGCATAAAAAATATAATACTTTGAATTATTCTCATTATGGAATGACAAGGAGCCACAAAATTAGACCTTTAATGCCATAAGGTTTGTTAAGCAATAATTACCACTTAGAACACTATCAAACAATTCACTCAGGAATAGAACAAAGGCAAAATTTTGGACGGCAACTCCTTCCTAAATGGCCTACCCATGCATCAGTTCAAGTGATTTTATTTTGACAATGATGCAGTTAGTTTCAAACAGCACGGTCTTGGGTCATAATGAATCATCACAGCAGTTCTGGAATTTTGCCATCATAGTATGAAAATCCTGAATTGTTACAGCTTCATAAAGTGATGATGGTGAAAGTCAGTCGTTTCACCGTAATTACTACTGAAAAATCTGTGCCTATTTGTATTTTCACAGTGAGCAGTAGGCTGCTTAACAATAAAGGTTATCACAACCGAGTTTCATTCTTTCTCAATTTCATGTGCGCGTGACAGCATTTCCAGTGTGGGGAAGTTTTACAAGGAGGGGGCATGTGTGGTTTCAGGGCACTGCAGCAACTGTGTTGTCTCTACTTCCACTCCAGCTGAATTGAACCCAGGACTTTCCCTGACTCGATTGGGTTAAAAACAGGACTTGACCTTTCACTCAAAGACAAAACAAGTTGCATTATTTGCTGCTTTCAAAAATCACACCATTACTTATAACTTTCAGTACTATAAGAAAATGCAACTACAGGGGAGCAGAAAATATCCAGAAATAGTAACTGAAAACCATGGTGGAAAATCAGTGATATTTTAAACACAAGTACCATTATATTGGTAATGCAGCATGTTCCAGCTGGCTATGGTTTTGCCAATATAGCTTTGTACCAAATTCAAGTGCTGTTAATAGTGGAATTAGACACTTATACTCCAATAAATGCTGCAACTACAGAAAATCAAATTTCACAAAGTTACGAAAGCTGAGCAGAGATCCTTTATCAATTTGGACTCTAATTTTAATATTACACAACTAAACAATTGTATTGTGCTAGAAACCATAAATCTATACACCTTTTTATGATTCTGAACAAGCCAAAAAAAACTGGGAAATAAAGCTCAAGTCAGATTTACTATCATCTGCAAGCTAACGATAGGTTAAGTCTTCATGCTGTAAAGAACCATTCATTCAAAAGGTAAACAATCATTATGTGAAGGGGCTTTAACTGCAATGGATGATTCCTATAATATTCAAAAAGTATACAATGCTTATGATTTGGGATCAAGTTTATAACTTGTTTATAATGCTAACTTACTTAAAATCTTAAATAAAGTTACCAGTCTACTTCATCATTTAATTACTTAATATTTATTAAAAGTACCATTTCCATTTCATATTTGTGATTGTGAATTCTGAAAGGATCATCTCCATCATAAGGAATTCAAGAGGCTGGACAGCATTTCTCAAATTTGAGGTATGCCTGCATGAAACATGGAGACTCCTTGAAATACTGTTAGACACACAAGTAAATTTTTTTCCCCTCTGTAACATTACTCGGTACAGTCTCTATAACTATTCATTTGAAGCAAGGCTTGCATTACCTAGTTACTTGTTTCATTCCTGCATACATGCAATTATGTTGACCCTAGTCTAGAAATAAGTGCCAGAAAGAATTTGGGTGAGAGTATTGGGAAAATGGAATTAGATTTCCTAAGAATCTGTCTATACTACCTACTGCATTACCAAGATGATCTTATCAACTGAAAGATTGTTTTCTGCAGTGCCAAGAAATACAGTTGCATAAATGTTAGGGCTGCAGTTATAAACATCAAACATTTATTTGATTGGTCTTTAACTTACACTGGAACCTATGAATGGAAAACAAAATCCAAGTATGACCTTTCCCTGACTTAATCACAGACCCCACCCACCCAGGTCATTCTCTCTTTTCTCCTCTCCCATCAGGCAGAAGATACAGGAGCCTGAGGGCACATACCACCAGGCTCAAGGACAGCTTCTATCCCACTATGATAAGACTATTGAACGGTTCCCTTATACGATGAGATGGACTCTTGACCTCACAATCTACCTTGTTGTGACCTTGCATCTTATTGTCTACCTGCAGTGCACTTCCCTGTAGCTGTGACACTTTACTCTGTACTGTTACTGTTTTTACCTGTACTACCTCAATGCACTCTGTACTAACTCAATGTAACTGCACTGTGTAATGAATTGACCTGTATGATCGGTATGCAAGATAAGTTTTTCCACTGTACTTCGGTACAAGTGACAATAATAATAAACCAATACCAATCCTGAAGCCATTTAATCCCAAGTGTAGGCAATTTACTTCCAGCTCAAAGAGATGTGATGCAATGTTGAGGTGATCCGAGCTCTTTCAAACTATATTCTAGATACCACCACTACCCGTTAACAGAAATAGATCTTAGCATTTCCCTTATGATAGTTATATTGAATGAGCCTGAACACTGTGTTTGTGTTCTGTATAGGCATATCGACAAACATTTTCAACCACATTAAAATTAAACTCTTTTGTTACCATTTTTTTTCTAACGACTGGACTCTGCCACTCTGGAGTTGAAACATGATGACAATAATGCTCAATTTGTCTTTCAATTATCTGTCTTTACTATAACACATAGGTATCAAATGCACTAGGGTTGAGGGAGGCTGAAGTGTGTTTTGATTGGTTCATTTGACAGAATTACATCATTACTTTTAAACTTGTGTGATAAGCTCATTTTCCTTTTAAAAATACCAAGCAATCTATAGCCAAACTGAAGCAAAGCCACCAAATAAAAATGGCTTGAATTAATCAAAATAATAGAGAAGGTATATATATTTTAAGTTCAATCCTAACCTCCAGTGCTGTCTGTATGAAGTTTACATGGTCTCCCCGGGTGCTTTGGTTTTCTCCAACATCACAAAGATATATGGGTTGGTAGGTTAACTGGCCACTGCAAATTGCACTTGGCTGTGGGTTAGAGGTAGAATCTGGAGGGAGTTGATGAAAATATGGGGAAAATAAGAGGATTAGTGTATCTGGGTGCTCGATGGTCAGCATGGACTCCATGCGCCAAAGGGTCTGTTTTCATGCTGAATGTCTCCAAATTGTATAAAAGTTACCCAATATAACTAATAAAAGCACTATCTGCACCAATATGCTTACAAAGTACCAATATACTTCATTTTAGTTGCAGCTATGTTGTATATTATTGTATAATTAAGCACAAATCATGAGTACACCCCGTTTTGCTTATAAAACAAGGAACAGACCCCAAACAACTGCTACAGCATGTCCATTTAACACTGTAACTGCACATTTATACATGTACATAAACAGAACAAGAAGATTTGGAATAAACCAAAATTATTCCAACACTGAAATACTTAGAGAAGAACTAACCTAAGGCAATAATTATGTATTTATATGTTACCTCTTTGGGTTTTTATTTGTAAGGTACTGCAACTTATGAGAAAACCTAAATATGTTGTAATGATTATTGGTTACAAACCAGTAATGCATCTTTCTTAAACTGTAATGTGAGGAATAACTGTTTCTTGGTGGGCATAGGAAAAAGTGAATAAGCCTTTTGAAGCTAGTCCATTAGAGGGCACTCTACAGCAAAAAATGATTTGAACCCATTACATGTGGCACCATAGCATATTATATGCAGTTCATTCTAGGCAATTTCTTGAACAGTCCAGATGAAGTGTCTTGAGCAGAAATGCCAACTATTCATTTCCCTCCATAGGTCCTGCCTGACCTGCTGAGTTCCTCTAGCGCTTTTTGTGTTGCTCCAGATTCCAGCATCTGTAGTCTCTTGTGTCTCCACTAGGCAATTTCATTTTCTTCTGCAATCCTTTTGTTTAGGGATGGCTTGCTTCCACTCCAGTTCCGTGGGTCCTGAGATGGTTGAAGAGTCCTTTGCAGGATCTACAAACTCTGCTACGGATGGAGCAGGTGGGTATTTTGAGACACTGCAGTTGGCTTCCATGTTGTAGAGACTCAAGATGCTCAGTACATTCCTGGATGCTCCTTTCCCATTTTCAGAAGTCATGGACCAGCAAATGCCATGAGCTGGAGATTGATGTTGCTTTTTTTTGCCCAAGGAAGCTTTAAGAACTTCCTTGAATTACTTTTTTTTTTGCCCTGGCCATCTTTTGCTGTGATGTAGCTTAGAGCAGAGTACTTACTTCAGTAGTCCAGTACCAGGCATTTGGATGAAGTGGCTCACCCAATGGAGCTGGTTGAATGCAACCAGAGCCTCTATGCTGGTGATGTTGATCTGAGGGAGGAAGCTGACATTGGTTTGTCTATCCTGCCAATGGATTTGGAGGGTTTTGCAAGGACAGCAGCAGTGGTACTTCTTCAGTGCTTTGGAGTGCCTGCTTTATGTTTTCATATCTCCAAACCATACAGGAGAACAGGGATTATCACTGCTTAGTAGACTGTGATCTTGGTGCAAATTTGAGGTCATGATCTTTATCTTGAAACACTTCTCCTCAGTTGAAATCTGTATTACATTGGAGATGCACTAATATATATTGTGTGCAGGGGCAGTCTGGTTAAGGACCTTTGTCTTCTGTTTGTTCAGCCACTCCTCTCATACACTTTACTAAAGGAATCAATGGTGATTTGGAGTTCAGCCTCTGTGTAGATTTGTAAGTGTCATTTGCTTACTGTAAACTGATGATTGAGGTTGGGCTGACCTTGGTTCTGGTCTGGAGATGATGAAAGTTGCACAATTTCCTCTTTGTCGAGCAGATTAACTGCAGTTCACTGGAGAGCTGATGGAAGAGAGGTACAATATGGCAGCAAGGAAGATTGAAGAGGGTTGGTGCAATGACAGTCTTACTTGGAACTGGATCTGTGGTGGACCCATAAATTAGGATTCTCGGTGGGGCAGAGCAAAAAAAGATGGACAGTATAAACATTATAGAGATACAAATTTGAACAAGGCTTTTGAAGCAACTCCATTAGAGGGCACTCTACAGCAGAAAATGATTTCAAATCCAAAAACAATGTTGTATCAATTTACAATATAGACATACAAAGTTCTTTAAACAATATTCTACATCAGCTGAAGCTTTATAATATTTATAAAATTTTATGGATCAACCCCTCTCTCCTCTGCTTCTCTTCCTCAGTCCAAAGTATAATCTAAACTTAAAATATATCCACTAATTGTCGCCAAATACTTTGAAAGAATCTGGGATTTCAGCTTTTTTTGTGAGCAGTCTCAATTTTTCTCACTCTTTCAGCTGAAGACTATTTGGATACAAGATTGAAAGACGATTTCAGATTAGGAATGGTACTGTAAAAACCTACAATAGCCCTGGCCTCATATTACATAGTATACTTGCAGAGCTGTAACACATGAATATTGAACAACGATCTGATCATTTGATTAAATGCTCATCAATCTTTACATATTTTCCTAATGTCACTCATTCCAGTATCAAGACAAAACCAAAAGACAGCGGTCAGCCAACATACAGCAACCTCACTCTCCCACATAAAACATCCACACAGGAAAAAAATATTAAAATTAAACAGAAATCTGTACCAAACAGGGGAATTTTCAAAAGTATATTCAACATTAACAGTTACTCTGTCTCATCAAGTTCCTTTTAATTAACTGTAACATAGGTTGATGTTAATCTGGATTAAAATATTGCACTCAATTGTTTCAGAACTTCATTTTCTTTTAAACAAACAAAATCATCAAAACATTCAAAAATCCACCATGAAACAAATGGAATGATATTATCAAAGTTTAATTAAGTTCTGAAAGTATACATATATTGAAACTAAATTATGAAACCTTGACAATAACAGTAGTTTATCAACCAGTGACACACTTACAAAGAATGCCGAGTTCCCATACATAACTGAGATCACTGTGACCCAAATTTACTCAGGGTTGTAAAAACCAGTTTAACATGCTTGTTCCATGAAAATAATCTTTTCAAACCTCTGGAATGAATACCTACAGGGGATATACACTACTCAGTTATTTTTGGAAACTGCACAATACACACCACATATACTGCAGACAATGCAAAAGAATCTGCCATCTGATTTATGCATTAATTACTGGTTACACTAAACTACACAAAAACCCACTTCAAGGTGACTGCTCTCAACCTTCCCCTCTCTAGCAGTGAATGATTTTGTAAACTACTACACTCACAACAAAGTCATAGAAAATATGTTGATTGCAGACATAAAGAACTGATTAAGAGTAATTAACAAATATTTAGAGAGAGTTATTTTTCCACACATACCTAGAATGTGCACAATAGCCAGGATGGGAAATTCAAAAATGTTGCTTTCTTTTAAAAAAAAGATAGGTCAATCTGACCTATGTTGGTGTTAGAAATTTATTACACTTTGATAGTCCACAGAAAATAAGCTTATATGCATTTGTTTTTCAAAAGCTAATTATTAGTGAAATGAAAAACAGGGGATTAAAAAAAATGTTAGAGAGGTTTACCAGCCTCTAAAAGCAGCAACACAATTGGAGATAGAACTAATCAAGGAATAGAGGATAAGACAGTCTTCCAGATCCTCATGAAGAGGAAACGTCACTCAAAAATTGGGCAATTGGATTTCAGAAGCTCACAAATATGAACTTTTCATAACAATAAGATGCCTTGGAAACTTATTCATACTTTAGAAGTCACAAATCTTTTCAGTAGATTCTCTCAGATGCCATCACCACGTGCACACAAAAACCAGGGTGAATTACTCAAATTTGCTTTGAGTCTGGAGATCTGATTTATAGTGCCACTTCCAAACCCAAACTCACTTCTGCTTTCAGAAACTGGTTATCACATACTGCAACACGGAGTATTGTGTTCAGTTTTGGTCACCCTGCTATAGGAAGGATGTTATTAAACTGGAAAGAGTGCAAAAGAAGCTTTACAAGGAGGTCGCCAGGACTTGAGGGACTGAGTTACATGGAGAGGTTGGACAGGCTAGGACTTTTTTCCTTGCAGTGTAGGAAACTTAGGGGTGATCTTATATAAAATCATGAGGGGCACAGATAGGGTTGGGGAATCAAGAACCAGAGGGCATATGTTTAAGGTGAGAGGAGTAACATTTAACAAGAACTTTAAGGACAACTTTTTTTTAAAAAAAGAGGGTGATACATATATGAAATGAGCTGCCAGAGGAAGTGGTTGAGACAGGTACAATAACAACTTTTAAGACAGTTGGACAGGTACATGGATAGGAAAGGTTTAGAAGGATATGGGCCAAACATGGGCAAATGGGACTGGCTTGGATGGGTAACTTGGTTGGCATGGACCAGTTAGGCTGAAGGGCCTGTTTCCATGCTATATGACTCTTTTGAACACTGTTCATCATCACTTTACAAAAAAAACAAGAATTTAGAACCCAGAACCCAAATTAAGCAAAATAATTTTCCAATTCCAAAAGCAATTGATAGTTGGATCTCTTTCTTATCAGGCATGTCCCTGATGATTCTCACCAAGTTTTACAGATATATCACAGTTTGGTATGGCAACTGCTCTGCCCAAGTCTGCAAGAAATTACAAAGAGTTGTGAACACAACCCTGTCCATCACACAAACCAGTCTCCCCTCCATTGATTCTGTCTACACTTCCCACTGCCTTGGGAAAGCAGCCAGCATAATCAAAGACCCCTCCCATCCCAGTCATTCTCTCTTCTTCCCCCTCCTATCAGGCAGAAGATAAAAAAAACCTGAAAGCACATACCACCAGGCTCGAGGACAGTTTCTATCCCGCTGTTATCAGACTCTTCAAAGGACTTCTTGTATGCTAAATATGAACTCTTGATCTCTTAGTCTATCTCATTATGACCTTTGCACTTATTTGCCTGCCTGCACTGCACTTTCTCTGTATCTGTAACACATTATTCTGCATTCTGTTTTTCCTTTTTGTACTACCTCAATGTACAGGAAGTCCCCGGGTTACGAACGCCCGACTTACGAACCGACCTCTGCAAAGCCTATTGTTTTAAAAAAAGTTACACACAATGGTTCGTACTAACGAACGGGCGGACCACTTTGCGCGACACTCAAAACACAGCGCATTTTAAGCAGTTCGTCAGCCCGAGGGAGAACTGTTACTGCATTATTATATTTATGACGTTTTAGGTAAAATATATACTAAGACGAACATTTGACTAATTGACACTAGATGTGAACTGTACATAACTGTTCCAACTTACATACAAATTCGACTTACGAACAGACTCAAAAACTGAACTCGTTCGTAATCTGGGGACTTCCTGTACTTGTGTATGGAATGATCTATCTGCATAGCATGCAAGCAAAACCTTTTCACTACATTTTGGTACATATGACAATAATAAACCAATTATTTCCAATTACTTGGTTGGTCCTTGCACTCCAAGCTTAGCAGTGCAGTGAAACATTATGAGGCTTCCAAGTTAAAGTTTGTGTGTAAAAACATATCTGTTCCGAATGTCCAAAGCTAACCGAACTTATAATTTTTCACAAATCCTGGATAGCTAATGCTGAAAATTAGTCACCAAAAACGTTATTTTGCAAGCTAAGTTATCTAGCCAGAAAAATAATTCTAACCATGCCATTTTAGAAAGTTAGCATTAACATTTCCCTGAACCTTGCAGTTAATAAAGAATGCTTAAGTAGTTTTTTTTTGTTTTAAATGCCAATCTAGTTATTAAGAGTCCAGAACGTGTCTTTTTTTTGGCCGCAATAGAATGTCAGCAATCTCCCAAATTTCTTAGTTGAAAAGTCAGGAATGTCAGCTGGGAAAAATGAGGCTTTTGTGCATTCAAGACTAATCAGATGCCCTCTTCCCTAGTCCTCAACAGGCCAAAGGTCCATGGATTTTAAATGCATTATCCTAAACCAGTGTGAACTTAATTTAAATGAACTGTACATTTTTGATGCTAGTATAGCACAAAATAATCTGAGAGAAATTTCACAGCATAAACTTGAATCAAATATTCCAATGTTATTAAGGGAGGGTCACTATATTAGAAAATGGTTTAAAAAATGCTTGGAACACAAATACTGTGAAAGTAACAAAAATATCAGTATATATTAATAGCTTAATGTATCCTGCTGTAGCCAATGAATTAATCTGAGAAGAATCTATGCCATACTGAGGAAGAAACATTAAGATTCAAGAAAATAAATATTTGTTCACTGAACATTTACGATATTTAATGCACTTTTAATGTGATTTTATGTGCTGAATCTCATATTTTCTTTTAACAACAGCAACATTACAAATATAAACATTGTGTCCAAACATTATATAATCAATAATTACATTTTTCTTCCAAATGTAGCAAAGTAAAATAAGAAAACACAAGTAACTTAAGATAATAAACTGTATCAAGTTACATCAAGGTGCTTTGCATACTTGGAACGAAGTAAATTTGTATAAAGCAAAGTAATAGATAAGGTATCAGTCTTTTCTCCAGGGTATGGGAGTCGAAAAGTAGGGGGCATAGACTTAGGGTGAGAGGGAAAAGATTTAAAAAGGGACTTTTTAAAAAGGCCGCATTTAGAGTATTGTGTGCAATTCTGGTCACCTCACTATAGGAAGGTAATAGGAAGGATGTCGAAGCTTTAGAGAAGGTGCAGAGGAGGTTTACTAGGATGCTGCCTGGATTAGAGGGCATGTGCTATCAGGAGAGGCTGGACAAACTTGGTCTCTTCTCTCTGGAGAAGTGGAGGCTGAGGGGAGATCTTTTGGAAGTGTATAAAATTATGAGGGGCATAGATAGGGTGGACAAGCAATTATCTTTTTCCCATTATTGAGATATCCAATACCAGAGGGCATGCATTTAAGGTGAAAGGGGGTAGGTTCAGAACAGACGTGAGGGGTACGTTTTTTTTTTAACTGAGAGAGTGGGAGATGCCCGGAATGCGTTGCCTGATAGGGTGGTGGAGGCAAATTCATTGGGGGCTTTAAGAGGGGCTTGGATGAGCACATGAATGACAGGAAAATGGAGGGATATGGTCATTCTGTAGGTAGGAGGGAATAGATATGTCAGCACAACATTGTGGGCTGAAGGGTCTGTTCTCTGCTGGACTGTTCTATTGAGGGCAACTTTTTCATGCAGAGGGTGGTGAGTATATGGAATGAGCTGCCAGAGGAAGTGATTGAGGCAGGTACAATAGTTATCATTTAAGAAGCACTGGGATAGGTACATGCTGGGGCGTGGCTTAGAGGGATACAAGCCAAATGCAGAAAATTGGGACTAGATGGGTGGGCACGCTGTATCCATGCTGTATTGCTCTATGATTCAAAATTAATAGTAAACCTTCCATGTCAAAATAATAGACACCATTCCCAGAAGTGTATTTTAATCCAGGGTTCAATGAAAATGATGAAGAACTTAGTACTAAGCCTAAATTTGATTTCCTGTAAACTATCAATCATAGCCACACAGTTGATTCAGTACTTCAACTTGTGCACCAATGCCAATAAAAGATTTAAAACAAAAATGAGCCAAGCAACTTACAAGATTACTTATCTGAGAAAACAAAACAAATGACATCTGAGGATTTTAATAAAGTTTTCCAATACTACAATTCCCTGCACCAGGAAGCAGACTGGACTACACAGGTGACTAATAACCAGTTCAAATTTAAAAAATGATGACGAATTGATATTTTCAGATATTCTAGAAGTGGATTAGGACACAAAAATGTAAACAGTATTTTAAAGCACATTATAAAAGGCATACAATTTATGATAGAGGATCATTATGGAGCCAAGTTATCTAAATCAGTCTGCAAAACATTCTCCACCTTTTCCCCATAAGAACTCTAGATATCTATCACCACTGGTTATATTACTGGAACTTAAATCCAGAGGTTAAAATAATGAAACAGGAAACGTGAATTCAAATCTCACTATTACAATTAGAGCATTTGGATTCATCAATAACTATATAAATAAGCCTAGATTAAAGTACTGATATTGATAAAACTGGTAAACCATTTGGGGCTTTACAATAATTCTACAAGTGTCTTTCAGGGAGGAATCTTGCCTTACTTACATGTTCTAAATGACACAGTCACCACATTGAGCTTGTTATGAGGGAACCAGCATGATGGAATATTTTAATTGATCTTGTCCTTACCAATCTATTAATTACAAATTGTCATTCAAAGTTGAAGTGATGACCATATGATCCTGTGGGCACCACATTCTCACTGAAAACAATGTCCATCATATTCAAGAGTGTGCAAGTGCAAACTGCAGGACTCAAGGTGCACCTGAAAATTATTTATTCATGTGATGAAGCTATAACATATGGACTACACACATTAAGCTATAGAAACAACATATTTAGAACAAAGCAATCCCTCAACCAATCACGTATGGCAAAGGACTACTGCCCAGCCACATCCATATGAGAATTCTTGTGGATAATTAAACAGTCAAAATGGAAAAGATTACTTCATGAAATGCCCCTCATTCTCAATGATACCAAACTGAAGTATGTGCAAAGATAAAGCTGAAGCTTTTGCAACCATCTCCAGCCGGGAGTGAATGATCCACTTTGGGTTTCTCTGGAGATCGCCTTACAAAGGAGCAGTTTTAGTCAAACAATTCATTTCAATGCACTGTTAGAAAACCATTGAGTGCACTAGATATAGCAAAGTCAAAGCCCCCCAGAAACAGTCCAGCTGGAGTCCTGAAGGCCTGGGTTTTAGAAGGAGGTAGAATATTTCCCAGACTTGACCTCTCCACAAAAAGACCCAAAGTCCAATTCAACCACCAAACCTATTAGCTCAATGTCTGATTTCAATCATCAGTAAAGCAACAAAAGTAGCAGATAACAATACTATCACTTTATTTACTCACCATAATAACATGCTCTCCATTGACAGCTTGAGTTCCACCAGAATCACTCCATTTCATTCAATCTTTGGAACTCAGCCCTTCTGCCCACTTCTGGGCCAGTGATAAGATAAGACTTCTATCAGGTCTCCCCTCAGCCTCCACCACTCCAGAGGAAAAAGCCCTAGTCTGTCCAACCTCTCCTTATAGTACATGCCCTTTAATCCAGGCAGCATCCTTGCAAACCTCTTCTGCACCCTCTCCAAACCCTCCACATCCTTCCCATAATGGGGCAACCAGAAATGAATGCAATACTTCAGATTTGGCCTAACCAAAGTTTTATAAAAGCTGCATCAAAACTCCCCAACTCTTGAACTCAATGCCTCGACTAAAAGGCAAGCACGCCATATACCCTCTTTACCAGTCTATCAATTTGTGCGGCCATTTTCAGGGAGTTATTGACTTGAACGCCAAGATCCCTCTGTACATCAATGCTGTTAAGGATCCTACCATTAGCTGTGTACTTTCCCTTTACATTTGATCTCCCAAAGTGCAACATCTTACACTAGCCCGGATTAACTCCACCTGCTATTTCGCTGCCCATATCTGCAACTGATCTATATCCTGCTGTATCCTTTGGCAATCTTCCACATTATCCACAATGCCACCAATCTTTGTGTCATCAGCAAACTTACTAACCCACCCATCCACATTTTCATCCAAGTCATTTATATACATCACAAACAGCAAAGGTCCCAGTGTGGATCCCTGTGGAACACCACTAGTCACAGGCCTCCAACCAGACTATGAACCATCAACCACAACCCTGTGTCTTCTATGGGCAAGCCAATTCTGAATCCAAACGGCCGAGTAACCATGGATCCCATGCATTTTAATCTTTCGGATGAGCCTACCTTGAGGGACCTTGTTGAATGCCTTACTAAAATCCATGTAGAAAATATCCACTGCTCTACCTTCATTGATCACCTTTGTCTCCTCCACAAAAAACTCAATCCTGCCCCACACAAAGCCATACTGACTGTCTCTAAGTAGGCCATGCTTTTCCAAATGCTCTTAAATCCTATCCCTAACAATCCTCTCCAACAGCTTCCTTACCACTGACATGAGACTATATAATTTCCAGGATCATCCCTATTTCCCTTCCTGAACAAAGCTACTCGCCAGTCCTCCGAGATCTTGGTCAAGGCCCCAGCAATCTCATCTCTTGTCTTTCTCAATAACCTGATTTATATCCCCTCAGGCCCTGGGGACCTATCCACATTAAGATTCTTCAAGAGACCCAACACCATCTTTTCTTCTTAAATCTCAAAATGCCCTAGCATATTTGCATCCCCCACAATGATCTCACTATCCTTCATGTCCTTCTCTTTGCAGAATACAAATGCAAAGTACTCAGTTAGGACCTTGCTCCCATCCTCTGCCTCCAAGCAGGCATTTCCTCCTTAATCCTTGAGTGGTCCTACCCTCTCCCTAGTTATCCTCTTGTTCTTGATGTAGGTATAGAATGCCTTGGAATTCTCTTTAATCCTCCTCGCCAAGGACTTTTCATGGCCCTTCCTGGCTCTCCTAATTCCCTTGTTGAATTCTTTTCTGGCTTCTTTATATTTCTTAAGGGCCTTGTTCGAGTTTTAGCTTCCTATACTTTACATACACTTCCTTTTTCTTCTTGACTAAATTCACAACCTCTCACATCATCCAAGGTTCCCTTGCCTTGCCATCCTTGTCCTTCTTTCTTACTAGAACATACCAGTCCTGTATTCTGTGCAGTTGGTCCTTCATCAACCTCCACATGTCAGATGTGGACTTGCCCAGAAACAGTTGTTCCCAATTAACTCTCCCTAGCTTCTGCCTAATACACTTGACCTCCCAATTTCTTACTTTCCCACAAGGTCCATACTTATCCTTATTCATAGCTATCTTAAAATTTAAGGACTTGTGATCAGTTTCCTAAATGTTCCCCCACTGAAAGGTTAGTCACCTGGCCAGGCTCATTTCCCAATGCAAGGTCCAGTATAGCCCCTCCTCTAGTTGGACTATCTACATACTGTTTTAAGAAACTCTCTTGGATGCACCTAACAAATTCTACCCTGGTTAACCCTCTTGCACTAAGGACTCATGTGGAACTTCAGAGACAAATTTTATAGCAGCAAGAATGTGTCATTGCAGGTAATTCTCCAGCTAGTCATACCTGGTACAAAAATGGTAGTGGTTATTGGAGGCCAAATACAAAACACCAGAGTATCATATTAAGAGTTCTTCAGGGCAATATCCCAGACCAAATGTGGTCTGCCTCCTTCATAAACATAGCAAAATAGGAACAAGAGGAAATCATTCAGCCCCTTGACGAGATCATGACTGATCAGTGGCATAACCTCAAACAAGGTTGGAACTGGGGCTGTTTGCTGACGATTCAATTTCATTTGTACTTCCTCCATTTGTACTTATGAAAGCAGAGCACACCATAGTAGCAGACCTGGACGACATTCAAATTTGGGCTGATAACTGGTAAGTAAATGTGAGAAATTAACGCTTTCAATCATGTCTGTTCAACAGTCAAAGGTATTACCCATGCCACCATCAATAACTTTGTAGTTGCCATTGACCAAAAACTCAACAAGACTGACTACATAAAGGCTATGTGTTATTAGAATGGAAGTTAGGTATTCTGCAGCAAGTGGCTCACCTCCTGACTGCACAAAACCTGTCCACTGCCTACAAGATGATTATTGGAACAATTTGCGACTTGGATTAATGCAGCTGCAACAACACCTTTCCATACCATCAACAATAGTCCAATCATCGCCCATCCAACATTTCTGCATCAACTACAGCCTATGGTACTGTACAGAGAATGCATCTCAGCTAGTGCCAAGATTTTTTCATCAACAACTCCCAAATCAATTGCCTACCCCCTAAGAGAACAAAAGTAGTAGGTGCATAAAAGCACATTCATCTCCAGCTCCCTGTACAAGTTTCACACTGTCCTAACTTGAGCATGTGTCATTATTCCTTCAATGTTTAAACAAACTTAGAGCTCCATAATTAACAGTATTATGGGTATACCTTTGCCACACAGTCTGCGGCAGTTCAAGTCAGTGATTCACTATTACCTCCTTGATAGATCTATTCCATGAGAAAATTAAATGAATGAAAGAATGAATGAATGGAAGAAAAATTTGCAACATACATGTTCATTTCAGCAAGGTTAATACAAATCTCATGTGTGCCTGGGGAACAATTTGATGGATGGGGTCAGTCCAATCCTAACAGTCAACAATCAGCATCCAACTTGCTTGAGAAGGGGTGGAAATGGTTGCAAATTATCTCATGGCTCACACTGCAGGGACCAACAAGCTATAAGCAAGTTAGAAAGTGAGTGTTGATTTTAAAAATAAGAAGAGAGCAAAGCTACCCTCACCCAATACACATGCAAATATTGGGCAAGGACAGCTTCGGCTGATTCTTCTCAGATTGCAGAATCCCTGTACCATTTCAACTGCTACTACCAATGAAATTACATATTTAAATAGGAACTTCAAAAGCAATAGGAGAAAAGCACAAGAAAATGGAACTAAATATGGGAGCACAGTCAAGCAGAAACTGGGCTATACTGTTCAGCACTGGGCTGCACTTCAGCAGTTACTTTCATAGCATTACAGAAGTGATCCTCACTAAAATTTCACTGCATTATTTAAATCAAAGATGTTTCAAAGTTTTGGTCCCTGGCTTACAATAGAAACTGTTAGACAAGTGATAATATATCTGTTTTTGCATGTAAAAGCAGCTTTATTCATGTCAACAAGCCATTTCCAGAAAGCATCCAACCATATGAAAACAAATGGTGAATGCAAATCAAAAAGACACCAAGTTCATTTGAACTGAAGTTTATACCATGAAACATATTCCCTATAATTCTTGGAGCAACAATACTGGCCAGAAGTTGCCTTGATTTCCTCTGGTGCACACCAGGACAGAGTGCATTCAGAGATGTTATCAGCATTGGTTAACCTCAGAGTGGTTTGGAAAGGAGCCAGTATTGAAGTCAAATGCAAGAATTTGACAAACTGACCTTAAACAAGCAGACAGCGGCTATCTTGCATCACATTTTTTTAAGTCTCTTGGGTCTGTACATATATTTACATCACAAAACTACAGATAATAAACAGTTTCAGTATTTTTCTTTTTTTAGTGCATGAACTGTGAAAACCTTCAGCTACTCAAAAACATTTTGGGAGAAGATACGATTCACCAGGCCTTTCCATGATCCATTTCCCTCCATATTCTCAGAGTGAAAACCAGAAGCAGGATAGATTAGATTTTCATTTAGCCTGTTTATTGTTTAGTGCAGACATGAAGTGCCCAATGGATTAACTACTTACAGTGACTTCACAGAGAGACAATAACATTAACCATTATGGCAAACATTCCTATCCCCACCCTCTTGCCTATATTTCAACCAAAAAAAATTTCTACCCTTAAATAGAGGGTGTACAGTTAACCCACTACGTCACTGACATCCAGTTTTCTATCATGCTGCAAGTTCAACAGCATGCACACTTTTTAAGAATGCAACACATTGTTTTCTCCATTTCTCCACTGAGCAGTTGTCAAAAGACCAATACAGTACCATGTAGTTGTGCAATTAGTTTTGCATAACTGAAATCAAGATTCCAGCTCTCAAAGCATGCCTGATCTTTAAAGAACACGACTAAAGACATTCTTGAGGCTACCTTGAGCTGATAAGAATAGATTCTCAGCTAGAAAGGAAGTGGGCCCTGGGATTCACAGACACTGACCTCAACATGTTAGTCAATGAATGGGAAGATGAAAGCCATGTATAAACAAGGGGAGTTAAGAGCCTACTTCATGCTAAGAAATGAACAGGGAGAAGGATGCTGGAGAGATCAATGGTAAGAAGGACCTGGGAGCAGTACTGGAAAAAATTCCATGACATGTCAAAATTACTGCTGGGGACCTCAAGTTCTTTCAAACAAGTATGCACCACACATCTATTCCACCATGCTATCACCAGCCAACACATTGAGTCACTTTTTCCATTGGCTTGCAGGATAAGATTGGCGGGAATAGATACCCTTTTCAGTGGAGTAGGATCCATTCAGTCCCAACCACTGATGCTGTCGAGGCTTGTGCTCCAGATCATTGGCTTGGTGCCACTGAGCCCATAATCTGCCCAGCACTCAAGGTTATAATGGGCATTTAGCAAATTTCCCTTTCCAATGCCTCCTCCACTGATTATATGTTCCCCTTCTGTCCATGTACATGTCTGCTGAACACTTCCCTTAACAGTGTGCTCCCTTCAGCATCATCTCACTTTTGCACCACCAATGGCAGAATCTACTGTCCTCTTACCACTGGCACTTTAGCAGTTGCCTCACATGCCCTATGGCTAATTAACCCTGACTGCTCCCAAGAGAGTTCAATCTTGGGCCATTTTGCTTTGATGTCACATGAGTCAAGTTTCATTGACATCTGCTGCCCATCCACTGCAAAACAACAGCCTTTCACCAGTTTGTCCACAACCACAGAGGATGCACTGTGTAGGCATAATAGGTAACGACCATGATCAGATTAGATCATCATTGGGAAATGTGTTAATTTCAATTGCTTTGAAATGTCATCTGTTTATGTTCATTAAATCTGCTGTCAACATGGATCCAGATTGGTTTAATTGGAGGGGTTGACATGAGAGGCCTCAAAGATAGAACATTTCATCTCATACCTTTATTAAATGTACAAGTCTAAACATAGCTGTACCGGGGAGGTGAGTTTGTAATGCAAGCTCAAAAAACATTGAATTCACCTGCATAGCAATGCAATGTTTGATAGAATTTAAAGCCCTCAAACTCCTACATTGCATTCAAGCGCAGGGAGCAATTCTGACCTGGAAAAATAACTTTTCATTCCCAAAGGAATATTTCTGTGTACGATAAATGAGTTGTTTTAACAATTTATGAAAATAGAACTGATGACTACACACAATGGATTGAAGAAAATTATTCCAACAACTCCTTTCAAAGATTTCTCTACAAGCAGGGCGGTTTCTGCTTAGCACATTAATCAAAACTGTTTTCATTTCTTGTTCTGCTCAATTATTTTTAGAATTGCTTGAAGCAAAATAAAACAGCATTCACCAATGAAACACTGCCTAGCAAAACGACTAACCTCAAGATTGACAGATCTTTCAGTAATGCATCCAAAAAAGAGTAATGGACTAATCTCTAATGTGCGGATTAAAACTAAAATAGGAGGTTTTGTTCTAATGGTAGGATAGTCAATACAAAAATAGAAATTAAGATCCCGTTGTAAATAATTCAGCTATTACTACATTCCAATTGCAAGAGCAGTGAAGGCCTACTCCAGGAAAAGAAATTACCTACCAATTAATATGATATGGTATCAACTATCCACAATTTTTACACCATTACTCATTCTCCCACTTACAAGCATGAAAAACAATACAGAGACTGGAATTCAGCGGTTCATTTGGGTTTTCCACTTAAAAGCTGCCAGGGCCAACTGGAGCACAGATTAAGGTGCAGCTTTCTGCTTCAACTCTCTGTTCCACCTAAGTGGCAGCCTGGGACACTTGCATTATTTTTATAAGAATTAGTTCATTGATTTTTAAATTCATTTCATTGTTTTTAAGTTTGTGTCTACCATTCGAATTTTTTTTAAAAGAACATTTTAGTATTATTTTAATAGCTGATTGAGTTTGAGTATTTTTGAGTTCACTGATTAGTCTAATGTTGACACAGCAAAAGACTAAATACCTTTACGATGACTTAAAAGCTCAAGCAAGTGATTGAAGTGAAGATTTTCTGGTCAACTATAGATGGTCTAACAGATTTAAACAGAGTGGTAATTTACATAATATAAAAGTCACTGGTGAAGCTGCTAGTGCAGATCTTAATGCAGCAAATAAACATTGGGCTGTTCTGGTTGATATTATTAGGGAAGGTATTATAGTGCTAAACAACTGGATTATTTTGGAAAACATATATGCATTACTAAGGAAGAATAATCAGTAACAGACTTTAAAAGCCATGAAAGATGGACTGAAGTTATTGCTTGGTGGCCATGCCTATGGTGAATGTACACGAAAACCTTTTCTGGTTTACCATGCAGAGAACAGATGGTCCCTCAAGGGCATCAGTAAAGCCTCATTTCCAGTTAGCTGAATACCTAAATTCGAAGGTGTCTGCAACCAAAGTTTTGTTCAAAGATTTGTGCAGAATTTCAAAGCATTTAAGGATATGGCAGGAAGACAGGTCTTAAAGACAGGTCTTGGCATTTTGGTTCACAGAAGTCAACAAGCAGGTACAACAAACTATTTGTGGTTGAATGTTCGGCTTCATTGAAAAGGCATTGAAGTACAAGACTACTGAAGTTTTGCTGCAAATGTGCAGGGTTTTCACAAGACCAGATGTGATGGAATGTGTGCAATTTCAGTCTTTATACCCAAGAAAGACTACAATTGCCTTGGAAGCATTATAGCAAGGTTCACTAGACTGGTTCAAATGATTAGGTAAATCATTCTACTATGAGATTAAGAAAGATTGGTGAACTGTTATTGGAGCTTGGAAGAGAATGAGCGATGAGCAAAATGCTGAGAGGGACTGAGAAAGCAGGAGGTGGTTTCCCCATGGTTGGAAAATCTATAACTAAGGAGTGCAGTTCCTGGATAAGGGGTCAGCTATTTGGTACTAAGGCAAGGAGAAATTTCTTACTCAAGAGAGTCATAGATCTTTGGAGTTCTCTACCACAAGGGCTGAAGATGATAAGTCACTGAGTACATTCAAAGCTGAGATCAATAAGATTTTTGAAAACGAAGGAGAATGAAATTATGTGAGGATCAGGGAGGAAAGTGGACTTGAGGTCCACAATCATGTGTGATTTACTGAATAGTGGAGTAAGCTTACAAGATAGTACGATTTATCCTTGTTATTTGTGGTTAACAAATGTATAAAACAAAGTATTCATGACTTTATCATGTGAGCTTGCTTGCTGAATGACTATGTTCATTATTTTATTAATTACTAATTAACATCATCTGGATTCCCAATTAGTGAGGGAAGTGTATTAAACAATATGTTCTATACCACTCCCTAATATCAAGATCAACACACATCTAGGTGAATAACAAGCATTCAAATATTATCCCAAAGTGCCTTACCAAATACTTTTTCATTGCTTCTGGCTTTCTTTCAGGGATAGAGTGTGTAAAGTTTACAGGGCCTTAATGAACATTTTTATGAAAATTGTGTGAGGTAATTGGAACATTCCACTGTTCTGCAGTATTATTAGCTGCAATTGGATTCCTTCACAGTAAATGGGAATGCAATAAAGCAAACCCATTATGGGCGATAACAACTGGAAGTCGTAAAGTAGATTACAAGCTACAAACTTGCACTGTTTAAATAGAGTATGAAAGAAAGATTAGTGAATAATTTCTAATCTTTTTGTATAGCAATGAAAAATGCACTGCCTGGATGAAAGTCACATTATAGCTTGGCATGCCAAATAGAATAATTCTCTGCTGATAACAAGATCCAAATTACAGAAGCAATTTTAAAAACCTATGGATTAAATAACCATACCATTTAAGAGTTATAACTAGTAGCTTGAGGATCAATGAAATAAAGTAATCCAAAATTTAATTAGTAAAGAACACTTGGGGTAATAATAGTGACAAAATCTGACATTAAATATGAATAACTGGGAAAAGATCTGAGAACTAAAGACTGGTAGAAAATAAGGTTTGGGATTGGCAAATGTTAACACATTGCTTGAGTAGTATGATTTTTACTCATATTTTGTAGCAATAATAGAAATTCAGATACCCTCTTGCTTTTCTTCCATTAGGCATACATTTTCTCCACTTGAACATCCTTAGAAGCATTTCCAGATTCTCTCTCAGAAACTATGCAGGTATGCATGGTGCTCTTTGGAGAACTTGGCTTGAAAGTTTTTTAAAAAGTAACCAACCTTACTTCTGCTCTTTGACCACTTGTGTGCATCAGTAAGAGCACAAATAATGGAAATAGTGTTTTCACAATAGCCTGCTTCTGTAATGAATATTCAGTGGTCTACTGCAGCATTGTCATGACCTACTTAGGCTATACTAGAATTCGAAATAAAGCACAGCACTAACTTCCAACCAAAGATAGAATTTAAGACTAAAACATAGTATTGAGCATCACCTTTGTTTAATTGGCAATATCAGCACATCTGAATCAGAAGGTTTAGAATTCAAGTTCCATTGCTCTTCAACACACAGAATGAGCGAGCAGGGCTGGAATGTTAAAGCTGCTAACTTCTGCATCAGGTTCAAGCAAGAGATTCCATGGTTTATTTAAGAACAATGACCAGTTACACTTGTATGGCGACTTTAACACAGCAAAAGGTGCTTTACAAGATTATCAAACAAAGTTAAGGCAAAAGAAATTAAAAGAGCATCCCAAATGGAGGAAAGCAATGAAGTTTAGAGTTAGGGCCTCAGGAGCTATAGGTAGTCACTGATAGTGGAGCCATTAAATTTGTGGATTGAGATGAAGAAATGCTGATATTTGAGGGTTATAGGACTGGAGGAGATGACAAAAGATAGGGTGGGGCCAAGTCACAGAAGGTGAATAAATTTAAAATCCAGACACTTGTTAACAAGGAGGTAACTAGATCAGCAAGCACAAGAATGACGGAAGAACGAAATTTACTGATTTACATGGGCAATAACATTATGGACAACCTCAGGCTTGCAGAATTAATAATGAGGGAGGCTGGCCAGTAGTGGATGAGGAAGCTGTGGCACTGTTGGGTCATGTAATATTACAGAACTGTAAACAGACAGTCTTATTGATGAGCTGGATATGTGGTCCAAAGCTTATCTCAAAACAATTAGGGAAAAAAAAGTTTTTTTGGTATCTTAGTTGGTTCTCCTCCCTTCAATAGTATGGAAAACAGTTTATCCACAGAACCATTCATTTACTTTTCATGGGATTTAGCTGTATCCAAATTGGCTGCCAGATCTGCCTTCATGACAGTAACTTTGTGTCAGTGGTTGTAAAAAGATCTGTACCTTATGAAATAGAATTTTGCCATTGTTGAAAAGTCAGCATTTCCAAAAGACCTTCTAAAATTCAAACTCAATTCAGTAAATAGAAGGTACAATGCCATTTATGAATTTGACAATTCATTAAATCAAAAGAAAGTTTTAAATGTTTAAAATATAGTTTTAAATATAATTTTAATCAATTACTTACTGAATTATACTAGACCTGGGATTAACCCTGAAATATTTCAAGATCTGGAAAAATGTAATCTCCCCCCCCTCCAAATAACAGAGCCTTTCACACTTTCAAATGAAATTTCACAGTACCACAAGTAGAATTATATCATTAAGATTAGTTTGCTTAAATTCAGTAATTCAACAGACTAAAACTAAGACCAGTGGTATGATTGCACAAGAACCTTAAAAGCTCAAGAGTACAGACAATGGAAGTTCAACAAGGTGTTGGTCAAGCTGTTGAATGTCCAAAAGATGCTATACCATTGCCTGATAAAATGGGAAATAAATTCTTCAGCACCATTGGTGGCAGAGCTCATTCTGGCAACTATCAAGACTAATACTTAAAGACATGTTAGGGAGAGACAGCAAGTCATGGCAGAGTTGAATATATGCAGGATAGTGCTTAAAAGTGTTGGAATAAAATTATATAACTTACAAAAGGGTTTTTAATAAATGGTAGCAGACTATTCTTGTTCCATGCTTCGATTGCTACATTTCACTGACACATTATTTGCATGATTTAGTTTGCAGACACGTTTTCAGAGGCAGTGGGCCAGTGAAGATGCCAGTTAGCAAAGTCAATCTCCATTGAAAAACAACACTAGGAAGAGCAAACTCTAAAGCCAGACAAATAAATGAAGTTTATCAGACCAAATTTTAAGATTTAATCCATATGCACCTAGAAATTTTTCAGTAAAATAATTACTTAGTTATACTACTGGAAATTATGACTTTTTCAGGTATTTAAGAAATCAAGCTATGTCTACTTAGTCAGCAGCAACAAGGAGAAGAAGGAAAGGGAGGGAGAAGAGAGTGAGGAGGAGAGAATAGCAAGGGTTAAGGGTGGATGGGGTGCAAGGGAACATTATAGCTTCTCTTTTTAAAAATAAGTTTTTCTACTCCACATTAAATGAAATAATCTCATATTTCCCTACATCATTCTCCACTGGCCACCTTCTTGACGTGTTAGTTGAGGGATAAATATTGGCCAGGACTCCAATAATAAAGGACCTACAGAATAGTGCCATGGGATATTTTATGTTTACCTGAGAGGACAAACAAGACAGGTTTAATATCTCTTCCCAGAAACAACACCCTTAGACAATACAGTCCTTCTTCAGCCCAAATCTGAAGTGTTAGCCTACATTTTTGTGTACATGTCCTTGCAGTGAGATTTCAATCCACAACTTCTGACTTGGAGCCAAGAATGTTATCAATGGAGCCATAATTACAATACAGAAAAAATGGATACATAACTCTGAAAGAGACTATGGAAAAATCAAATCTTCCTTCTTATCTTGCCCATTCTACATGTCTATACGTTTTTACTGACAATCTTCCTCACAAATTTCTTCAGCTAGTTATGTAGAGACAGATACTATCCTTTCCTCCAAGTCATTAACATAGTTTGTCAATATACTACAGCTATTAGTTTCCCTTTTATCTACACTGCTGGTTACATCCTCAAAGACTATTGGATTTGAATGTCTCTTTCATAAAACCAACTTTGAAAAGTTATCATGTATAAAAATACTTTGAAAGAATTAAAGGATTGATTTTATATAAGAGAAACAAACGACTGCAGATGCTGGGGAACTCAGCAGGCTTGATTTTATATAAGATTTAGATGACGGGGGGGGGGGGTGAAGGTAGTGTGGTGAAATAAACTTTGCATAGTATTGATTTGATTGTTCTGTGGCTTTGGCAAATAAATTGCTTTTGTAAGATGCAACATTCTTTTGCCATACATTAAGAAACTTAGTTAAAGCATGCTGCAATTAGGAGATACTTCAATAAAAATCTCTCCAAAAAGTAATAAATTGTTAAAACTGCAGCTCTATATTCAGGATGAAGCACAAAGAGAAACAAAGTGTTAAAAAAAATGACAAAAGCCTTTTTCGCTAGTTTGAGGATAGTCCCTCAGTTTAATCTCACATGATATACGACTTTCCAATGCTGATCCACCAAACTTGTTGCTGCCTTTGTCGTTGTGTATGACTGTGTTAGTAATCATGTGCCAGAAATTACCAATTATCTGTGAACTACAGTTTAAAAAAACACAGGAAATGGCGATATCGACCATTTAATCAGTCAGACGTGCGTAATACTTAAAAATTTAAAAAAAAGTGATAATTTTAGATGATAGAATGGCACTACTTTCTCGTTTTTTTGTGTTAGCAACACGTAAAAGACAACTCGTGACTTAATTTTATTTGAAAAATTAATCTTATTCTGAAAGATCTGATCGCCTCTTACCAGTGCTGGGCATGTGGTTCACTCTTGAGGGAGTCAACAGCTCAACTGACTGGTCTCGACCGGAAAGTCCATCTGTAAGTGAAAATAATTCAGTCTCGTAAATAGTCTGCAGCATCTGCTGTAGTTTGCTGAAAAATAAACTCAACTCCGGGATGGCCTTTTCCAGCCACTGTGCATTAAAGTTTACATGCAACGCACGCCCGGACTTGCAAGGATTATATTTTCATTCAAAGACAATCGAGTCGCCTCGGAATAAATACAGTTAATAATAATTCATTTCGATGGGTTAACAGTATTCACATTTTGTTTGAAAGCTGTGTCCAACATACACTTTTATTTGGCAAACTCTGAAAACACCTCGTCAATCTTTTACGGGACAAAAAAGGGCCGGACGAAATTAATTTTCAGATGATTTACCGACAATGGAACCCGCTGTTGAGAGAAACACAACCCTGGGAGGTGGCAGCTAAAAATAGACGGAGCGCTGCAGGAGATTAAAATGCAGAAACTCAAGAGGAACACCAGTATGCAAGGACTCGAGACCAGTACAAATCGGCTCGATTGCTGCTCGGGCCACATCGTTCAATGAAGCAGACTGCGAACAAAATACTCACACCAAAATAAATCTTATTTTAAAAATTACTTTATTAATGTACGTATTTTGCGCACTACAGATCCACTTCTTCTACCTGCATGATACTCTATTTTGCGTTCCCTACTTAAAGGGGAGAAGCTTAAACTTTTCTGACCCTACACTGCTCCAGATTCTCTTCAGCTCTGCGCATCAACAAAATTATCAGCCGCTTAACTTGACTTGGGAGTCACTTCCCATCGATCAGAACAGTTTCACATTCTCTTTCGCATTCTTTTAAGGGGAGGGGGTGCTCCATTCGATTTGCCGCTTTTAAAAGGAAATATAGGAAAGCCATAAAAACAGTTGTGCTGCTAATTACCGACGAGCGGTTAGACATAAATTTCGGAGAATTAAAGATAAACGGGGGGGGGGGGGGGGGGAGAGAGGAGGAGGAGGAGGAAGGCTTTAATTCTCTTGACAAACAACGAAAGCTTCTAGCTGTTCTCAGCACGACCACTGGCTTGGATCCACAGTAATTGGAGCTTTTCAGTATCACTTAAGATGACACAGGAATAAGTGTCCACTAAACGCCCAACGGGGACGTAGAAACGGAATCAAAATAAAAAGGGCCCGAACAGAGAGGTGCTGCATGATTCTAATCTGCATACTGGATCGCTTACAGTAACTCCGGTCCACTGCAGGCGCTTAGCAGGCGGCTCGCAGAATGTATCCATATATTGCGACTGCACCAAATTCTCTACATATCTAAAGCAATTTGGCTTCATTAACTATAAATGATGCAATACATTTCGTTCAAAAATGCAGAACGTTTCGGCTGCCTGGAATATCCTTTCACACGCCCGCCCCACTTGTTCTGACAGCTCCTTTCCAGAAATCATGGTTGAAAAAGGCAGCTCCAGTGTTTAATTCAGTGTTTTGCTCCCATCAGAAAGCGCCTCAATTCTCATGCGTCAATGACGCAGTCAGCGAGGAAATGACCCAATTTCATTCAATTCTTTTGAATAAAGTCATTGTACATTCTGCAATCAGAGGGGCAATGCTCAGTCTGGCTCTGGCAAAGTCAAGCTTCGATGCCATATCATTTACATTCAAATACTGGTGGAAAGGGGGAACAATTGAATACCCGTTCAGTTCAGTGGTGTGTCGGATTTCCGAACAGCGCGTAACTTTAAAAAAAACTCTAATTTGCATCGTTGTGCATGTATTTTGTTTAAAAACTGCCTAGGTTGAATAACTTTTCTCCTCCACAAAATGTTCCAGCGAATTAACTTTTCATACCTGCATTTTGTGTGTTTTTGGAATAAAAATCAGAAACGACTTTTCATATAGTTACAGAAATTCCTGTTCAAGGAGAAGCTTAACTTCTCTCGTTTCTCCCGGAACCTCTTTACGCACGCATATTCGATTTCGTAATTTAATGCTATGCTGTAAGTGCTCGAACTGACAGGCTCTGAAAATACTGGTTACAAACTTCCTGCTTCAGAGAAATTCCCCGTGTCAAAAAATGGCTGCGCGTAGTCATCCATAGCGCCGATAATTAACTAATAGATAATAATTTACACTTTACGATCACACTCAGATTGTCAGCGGTTATTACCACCTTTATGGTAAAGTATTAAAATAGGACTGATCCTATATATGAGAGAGTTTTACTACACTTGGCTTCGTGAAATGAATTAAAATCATTATTGGAGTGGTGGAACAGATTCCATTGGCAAATTACCATTATGCATCCTCACAATCGAAGTTTAATGGCATATTTCACAAACTAATTTACTCCTCATAAATAGAATCTTAATCTGTACACCAAAGATAGTAATAAAGAACACATAATAAGGTAGATCGGGTACAAAGAAATGAGCCAGCGCAAGTGCAACTTAATACTAAATGGTTTTGTATTTTGCTGTGCTTAAGTAGAGCAAATTTAGAAAACATATAGAAGTCTCAATTTTCCATTAATGGGACTATGGCTCAAATGACACAGCAACTAACCTTCAAAGCATACCAAATGTAATAATTAAAATTAATTATTAAAACTGATTTTTACGTGATTGATATCACCATTCATGAATCAGCAGCCAGAACTAAAAAGGTATATTAACACAAGTGACAGTTTTTGTCATGTAAAGAATGTTGCACAGCAAGTCACAAATAGACAAAGGCTAGAGCACAGAAGTTAGGATGGCTGACTGAAAGCTTAGTCAGATGATTTTCAGAACTGCTTACAGCTCAAAAATTATCCACTGAAGCTCAGACGTGAGTTATTTGCCACACCATGGCTGACGGCAATATATCCTCCTCATCCAGAGCCTTTAATATTACATTAACAAAAAATAAATAACCATAATCAATGCAACTCATCCCAAGTCTCAAAAGATTTAGCTGAACTCTTGATTTTCTCTGCTCTTTAACTCCTTTCAAGTCTGATTCCTCCTCTCAAAATGTATCATCTTATACTTCTGTACATAAAATTTCAGCCATCATTTTCCTGCTTACATTATCAACTCATCTTCACTCAGTTGTCCTCAGTTATTTACACTTTAACTGGAGATTTTCATACAGCGTTTTTAGACATGTCTTGATCATTAAAATTTATCAAGGGTAATATTCCTAATGACAATACTGTGAACAACCAACCTATTCCATAACATAAACACTATTTATCCTTTTAACCAATTTCCTAGCCAATGTTCACACTCTTCATACAATGGGTTTTATTCAGCTTCATGTGAACAACCGTATCTTTAATAAAACTGAATTACCTTTTATAAGTTCATGCAGGCCGTTCTGAATTAGTCCAAATCTTTCCAGATCATATTATGAGTCCCTCTTAAGTTTACCCATTGTCAACGGATGTTGGAATGCAGCTACTGGGGTTTCCCCATTGCAGTATTATGTTTGCATTTCTGCACTACAATTTCTGTATCCAAGGATGATTGAAAGATTATGCTAAGTTTCCACTATGTTCTTATCCAGTATTCTATTTCATCAGATCAGTAAAGTAACCAGCAACTTGAATGTGAGATGTTTCTATTTTCACCAGAGGATTCTTAAAGTACAACAAAAACATTCCTAAGTGGAATGTGTATTTTTAATTCCAGAAATATTTTGGATTCAAAAATTTACTCGGTATAAACTTAAGAGCTAAATATAGCTAAGAATGTCAATTTATACACAAGTTTATTCAGAAATTTGATTACTATCAGCCAGTAACATGTATTGTTCAATGGTCCCTTAAAAAAACTTTCCGAAAAGAGCACTGTTATTTAAAAAAAATTGCTTTCATAAATTTTTCAACTGATGTTCTATTAAGTTCAAGAAATGCAAGTTTTGTTTAGTCACAGACATGCCACAAGTAAAATCAAACTTCCACATTAATGTGGCAATTTGCAAATTCTGCCATTTAACCCAGTTAGTGCTGCAGAGAAAGAAATTAACATTTTAAATATATCTTTGTTATGCTCTGCTCATGTTATCCATTGAAGCCCATTTTTTTCCACCTGGATGATACAGAAGGTACATTTATAAAAATAACAAGTAAAATTAATTTCCAAAGAAATCTTAACACAAATTGAAAGTTCAATGGCTTTAGCATTTATGCCACTGTAGTATTCTGGTTTTTCATCTCCATTAAAGAAAATAGAAGAGATAACATAATTCATTTTATAAATTTGAAAATGTTTGCATCATTGTGTTTAGGCCAGCTAACACAACAGAAAAATCAAAATTAATATAAGCCTTAATGCCATAAACTAATTGTTATTTCTACAGGATTTTTAAACAAACTGACCAAAAAAGTGCTAACAGAATTTAAGCTTGCTCCAATCAATTCATAAAATATTCATTTATAATTTATATAATATCCACATATGCTTTGATGGAGACTTCAATATCTTATTTTAAAAATAATGCATCCTAAAGTCTTAAACTCTGCAAAAGTTTAAAACATTTCTGTTGCTCGCAATTCTCAAGTCAAACATTTTGCCACTTTTATGAAACAATTGTCATGATGGATGGTGTTCATCTAGCCACAGAACTCCAACTTGGATCATAAAAAAGATGTTTAACTCAAGAAAAACAGGCAGAATATTTGGGGAAAACATACAAAATAGGAGCAAGAGTAGGTTGAGAATCTCTCTCAAGAATACAAGAAAATAGGAGATGTAGACCACCCGGACCCTCAAGCCTGCCCAGTCATTCAATATGATCATCGCTGATCTATGCTATCTTCAACTCTTCTATGCCAGTTCCTCATAACCCTTAATTCCTCAAATGTTTCAAGTATTTATCTTAAATATATCTAGTGATCTGGGCTCTATCACCCTCAGGGACAGAGAATTCCAGAGATTCACCACCATCTAAGAGAAGAAATTTCTATGCATCTCAGTTTTAAATGACCAGCCACTTATTTTGTAGCTAGATCCCCTTGTTCATGACTCTCCCACAAATGGAATATATCAAGGTGTACCCTGACAAGCCCCCTTAGGATGTTATATGTTTGAACAAAGTCACCCCTCATTTCTTCTAAACTCCAAGGAATACAGACCCAAACTGTCTAGCCTCTCTTGATAGAGCAACCCTCTCATCCCTGGACTTATCCTGGTAAATCTCCCTTGCACTGCCTCCAGTGCTACTAATATCCTTTCGTAGGTAAGTAGACCAAACTATGTAATACTCCAGGTGTGGCCTCACCAATACCTTGTACAACTGTAACAAAACCTCCCTATTTTTAAACTCCAACCCCTCTGCAAGAAAGACCAAAAGCCTTCTTAACTGCATGTTGGACCCGCCTGGTAACTTTTTGTGATTAGATAATATTAGATAATATTACACCTTTTGATCCTTCTTACAGAAGTGCATGACCTCCCACTTCCCCACATTAAGCTCCATTTGCTATGTCTCCCCACCCCCAATCACGCAATCTATTGTTGCAGAATCAAAATGTCCTCATGACAATATACCCTTCCCATCTATTTCATATCATCAGCAAACTTGGAAAACTTACATTTCTTTCCCTCCATCAGTCATTCATGCAAATAGTAAATAACTGAGGGCAGAAAACCGATCCCTGGGGTACTTCACTAGTTACATCCCTCTAGCCTGAAAACAACCCATTTATTCTAACTCTGTTTTCTATGTGACAAACAGCTTTCAATCCACGCTAACACATTTTCTTCAATACCTTGGGCTCTTATGTGGCACCTTGTCAAATGTCTTTTGGAAACTTAAATACACTTTATCTACAGGTTCCCTTCTATCAACTGTCCCTGTTACATCCTCAAAAAATTTGAGCAAATTTGTTAAACACGATTAGTCTTTCATAAAAACATGTTGATTAGGATTGATTATATTTAACTTTCCTCAATGATTTGTATTTCCTCTTTGATTATTGACTCTAACATCTTGTCAACAAAATATGTTAAACTAACCAGCCTTCTACTTTCTCACCTTCCATCTTACTCACTTTTTGAACAAAGAATTCACATTGGTTGTCTTCCACTACCCCTTTATGCCTTTGCTTCAAGAAATGTATCCATCTCATTTTTTAAATATATTCAGCAACTCAGTGTCTACAGCCTTCTGCAATTCCACAGGTTCACCATCTTTTGCATGAAGAAATTTCTCATTTCAGTCCTAAATCACTTGCTCATTCTAGAAATCCCACCTGGAGAAAAATCCTCCCCATGCCTGGTCTGTTCAGATCTCTCAGAATTGTACAAGTTTCAATTAGATCCCTTCTCATTCTTCTAAATTCTGGTGAATACAAACACAGTTGATCTAATTTCTCCTCATATGGCAGTGTCTGCTACCCAGGAATCAATCTGGTGAACCTTAATTGTTCTGTGTTGCAAATGTATCCTTTCTTGGGTAAAAGCAAAACTTTCTCAAAAATAATCCAGGTTTTCCCAAACATGATTTCCCTATGTCTAATCTTGTTAATATTTTCCAAGTGTCATGTTATCTCATCCTTTATAATAGTCTTTAACATTCCCCCCCCACTGACATTAAGCTAACCCGTCTGTAGTGTTCCGTTTCCTCTCCCCCTCCTTTTTTCAATAGTGAGGTTACATTTGCCCTCCTCCGATCTGCAAGAATTACTCCATAATCTACCAAATTCTGGAAAGTAATAACCAATGTGTCCATTGCTTTAAACTCCTTTACTACTCAGGGACACAAATCATCAGGATATGTGGTTTTATCAGTTTTCAGTATCATTAATTTCCCTAACACTATTTTCTTACTAATACTAATTTCCTTAATCCTTGCCTTCGCGAGATTCTTGATTCAAGTAACCTGGAGAGTTACTTGTATCCTATTCTGTGCAGACAGAACCAAAGCATTTGTTTAGTTGCTCTGCCAGTTCCCCACTGCTCATTATTAATTCTCAATTTCTAACTGTGTGGGACCTACACTGACATCACTAATCATTTATTCCTTCTTTTAAAAACATATCTACAGAAGCTTTATAGTCTACTTTTGCATCCTCTGCAAGTTTATTCTTGCTCTCTTAATCCATGTTTGTCCTTCATTGCTAGAATCTAAACTGCTCCCACTCCTCAGATCTGCCACTCTGACTGGCAATCTTATATAATTCTTCTTTGGATGTAATACTACCATTAACTTTATTTGTCAGTCACGAATGGTCCCTTTTCCTTTTGCATCTTCATGATAGGCATGAACCAACAACTGTTAGAGCTCCTATATCCACTCCTTAAATGTTAGCCAATGTCTAACCACTGTCATAGCTTTTCGGAAAGAAAAGGCTGTAGATAGTATGCAGAAGAGATTTACTAGAGCAATCTCATGAATTAACTATTTTAGTTTTATAGATATATTGAAGAAGTTGGTGTTGCTGGGTATGTCTTCCTGCTCTGCATTTCACAACGCCTACATTATTTTGTCTATGTTCTTGCTCTGCAACTGCTCCCATCAAGTCTTTGACCAGCTTATCTCCATGGTCACTCCAGTTTCACCCTATCAGAGACACTACCTACCCCACCCTCCCTGCAGCTTAACAGGCTTTTGTCTCCTTCCCAGTTCTGACAAAGGGTTTTCAACCTAAAGCTTTTACTGTTTCTCTTCCCACAGATGCAGCCTGGCCTGCTGAGTATTTCTAGCATTTTCTGTTTTTGTTTTAGCTTTCCAACACCTGCAGTTTTTTTAAGAAAAATTATTTTCTTAGAATATATTTTTTATATCTTAGAAGATTATTTTCTTAGAATCTCTAGAAAGGTCTAGAGATTTAACATAATGGCACAGATTCCATTGGCAAAAGGATCCAGAACCAGATGACTTAGAATAAAGATAACTGGCCAAAGAACCAAAAGTGACACAAAGAAAAAACCTTTATGTGGTAAGTGGTTGGAATCTGGAATGGATTGCTGGGAGGGAGCAGTGGAAGCAGATTCAAACATGGCTTTCAAAAGAGAAACAGTTTAGTACTTGAATAGAAAATATTTGCAGGGCTATGGAGAAAAGGCAGTGGGAGAGAGATTGTTTTTATACTGAGCTGACTAGGTATCAATGAGCCAAATGGCCTCCTGTGTTTTTACCAATGAATCTGAAAGAAACACATCAAAAGTCTGTCTTTATAGATTCAACTGTCTCAGCTTCAGTGGCCACACCAGAGTTGTCTAGTTTCTAGGCCATCTCATTTAAAACCATTCTTAAACTTTTCCTTTTTCACCAAACTTTTCATCATTGTGCATAGTATCATCCTTGCTTGGTATCTGTTTTAAAGGTGTTATATTTTGTTGGTTAATATGGTTACTGGGTTCGCAGTGCAATTTATCATTGTCATTGTGATGTTTTCTTCAGTAATTAAGTGTACTTACCGTTATTCAGACAAATGCAAGTTATTACATCTACTACAAGGTTAAACAAAACACTGAAAAGGCCCCATTTCTTCAGATAATATTGAATACAAACATACAATTTCAGCTTCTTTTCTAATTTGAAAGTCTGCACCTCAGAGTACTGAGTTGAACTGAGGTATAAACTCTGATTAAGTGCTCAAGTTCTTCAGAAAAGTGTGAATCCACAATCTTCTGATACAAAGCCAAAGTGCTATTGCTGGAACAGGTTGTTGTTCAGAAGCAGATAGACAACCTCACTATTGAGTACATATCCTTTAACTTTAGAACAAAATTATTTTGGCCTCAACCCACTATTTGCTGTTGTCCAGATTTTTAGCTTTGCTACTTCAAATCAAGTTACCAAAGAAAGCAAACTAAAATATGCCCCATTTTTCTACTGGTGCTGTTTGAATTCATGCAGTCCTGTGCTCATGAACCAACAGCTGCACTGTTTACACTACAAAATTCTGCTACTGGAATAACAGAATAATGTAAGCATGAGACATTGGCACAGAATCCAAATTAAAACATACAAATATAAAGTGGATACATTCACCTTATACACTCTATATTCACTCTATTATTCACTCTATACACCTTAGAAAGGACAAGAAACTCAATGTAGGGAATCTGAAGTGCACAAGCCCAGCAATCAAGTGTTACAGCAATATCATTTTGAATAGACAATAGCTCTAAGTACATTTAGAATACTGTTAATGTTTAATTTTAAGCTTATTGAGAACAGAATGTGGCTTATAAACAAAGGCAGACAGTAACAATAGCTTATTTTATAAAACTACCACATGAACTTTCTTAATATTCTTGGCAGAATACTTCTTTTGTGACAGCAATTTGAACATCTTTTTTTGGCATTTTTATCATCCAGCTTCAACTACATTTTTATGAACAAAATCACAAATGCCAGCCTTATATCCAGATACAGATGATAATCAGAACTGCTGCATTAATAGATTAATACCATGCACTGTACTTTCTAAAATAAAGAAATTGAGCACGACAAAAGGCAATAAATCTGGACATCTTCGTGATACTCAAATCAAAGTCATCATTTAAGATGTCTCTAAAATGCTTTAAAAACAGATTTTCTTCTTAAACAGTGGAGTGGGCAAAACCCTCTTTTGATCCAATAACCCTGGGGCATATTATTGGGAGTGACCTCATTCCTGTTTACAGTAACACTTACTAACTGAACAGTAAGAAACAATGGTAGATTTAAATAAACTATAATTAAGGCAACATAAATGACTGCATGCCATTGATTATAGGACTACATTCATAGAAATTCTATCCTTTTGACCTTTTTTTGGAAATATTTTGTGTTGGGTTAGATCAATTCTAAAACACAAGTTAGGAAGCTTTAGTCGTCAAATACTAATCTTGAACTAATGGTATTGGTTTATTACTGTCACTTGTACCAAGGTACAGTGAAAAGCTTGTCTTATAATCTGATCGTACAGGTCAATTCATTACACAGTGCAGTTACATTGAGTTAGTACAGACTGCATTGATGTAGTACAGATAAAAACACTAACAGTACAGAGTAAAGTGTCACAGCTACAGAGAAAGTGCAGTGCAATAAGGTGCGAGGTCATAACAAGGCAGATCGTGAGGTCAGAGTCCATCTCATTGTATAAAGGAACTGTTCAATAGTCTTATCACAGTAGGGTAGAAGCTGTCCTTAGGTCTGGTGGTATGTGCCCTCAGGCTCCTGTATCTTCTATCCAATGGAAGAGGAGAGAAGAGAGAATGTCCCGGGTGGGTGGGGTCTTTGATTATGCTGGCTGCCTCACATGCACAATCTTGGAACAATGCTTCATTACATCACTAGATATTAAACATGAGATATGTTTTAAAAAGATTTCAAGGTACTACCAAAAGAGGAGGCAGCAGCTCTTCCACAGTCTTTGCTAACATTTTTTCTTCAACAACTGGCAAACTTGATTAACTGGTCATTTGTGTCCCTATTTGTAGGAGCCAAATGTACACCTGCTCAACCACAGTGTCTGTAACCAAGAATTATTTTGTATGCATAACACCTTATGCAGTGTTGTCCATCAAAAAATGCAAACTATCAAAGGCATGGACATAATGACAAATTTTAGGAGAAAATGCCTTGTATGCAATACAGGTAGAGCTACATATGTATATTTGCTAAGTATACAACCACTACTATTCAGTCAAAAATTCTATTTTTCTTTCACTAATTTTGGATTTGACATTTATTAGGGCAGTTTCTAGTCTTTTGTCAAGTAGTTACATAATGCTTGGCTAGAAACACTGCTGACAATTTAAAATGCCAAACTTACCCCAGTTTGCTATCTGCTATTTACCCCTTTCCACCATATGCATTGTTAGTGCTGCTCATTGTAGGGTGAGCATACATTCTTCTGTTGTGTGGCATGGCCACATCCCCATTTTTGACATCATCCCCCACTAATAACAAACAGCCACCTATGTCAGGAAATAGTGCAAACTATTTGCCACTACTATAGGCCTTAGTTACAATGAGCCACTGGAAAAATAGTAACCAAGCCGGTTATTTGGACAGTAAAGGACAATTACTGATCATTAAGTTCTAATCACATACCACAACGTTGCATACCCTCCCTCCGAAACTTCCAAACCCTAACATTTCTCTAAAAACCCTAAAAGCCTTACTGAACTAGACACAGTAATGATTAATTTTCTGCCTCAATGAAACATACTGAAGCTAAGTATGTTCCAATTTAAAAATAAAAAAGAATTGAGGTAATGCACCCTGCTACAGTCAGGTGGCTGTTCTGGGGCTTTATTCTCAAAGTTGGTAAATTCATCACTTTCCAATGTAGGCTCCAGCATCATCCCCCACACTCCCAACATTACCTAGAATTCCTTTATACTTCCACTACTTTAGACCATGATTTGCTTGTTACTCCAGTTACTGTACAGAACGTAGTGGCACATTATATTTTGCAGGGAGGTCAGATTGACACGAATGCACAAGTCACAAACTTCCCAAGCTGACCTTGCTGCTATTATTCTGACCATACTCCAACTGTGGACTCCTGGAGCTTCTCCAGATTGATGCTGAGAAATCCAGACAAAAACACTGCCCCAGGTTAGCAGGTTCAGTAACTCCATTTATATCCATGGAGAGAAATTATTTCAGCACAGATAAGCATATTTACCTTTTTCCCCCTATTGAAATGAGTTAATGTTTTGACTTTTACCATTTGCTTTAAATTGATAACTAAAAATTAACTTTGACAGTATGATTAATTTTAATTTTCTCCACCAGTTGGTGCACTGTGCATCAGCAACAAGATGTAATGCAGTTACACACCAAGACTACTTCGACAGCACCTCCCAAATCATAGTCCTCTACCAACAAGAACAGCAGATGTATGATTCCCATACAGGCATCCCTCCAAGATCATGTCATGCCACCACAGAACAATATAATTCTGGAACCCCCCTCCCCAACAGCATCGTGAGAATACCTTCATTCCACAGATGCTATCTCACCTGCTGAGATTTTCCATTTGTATTTCAGATTTCTGGCAGCCGTAGGTTCCATTGGTTTTCATTTATTCTCTCCTCCCACTCTCTGCAACTTAAAGATCATCTGCTTTCTCAGTTCTGGTGGAAGGTTATCAACTTGAAGCAGTAATTCTATTTCTCTGTCCACAGATGCTACCTGAGGGGCTGAGTATTTCCAACATTGTTTTTATAATACAGTATACTCTCAGCCAATCCACAAACTAAGCAAGTCTTTGTAGCTGTAAATGTCCCCTTGGCTTTTCATGCATATTTGGAATGGTACATAAACATACTCCAGACTATTTGCGCCATGCAGATGGGGGAAAAGAAGGGCAGTCAGAAGGGAAATTCCTCACTGTACGATACCTGGCCTCTGATCTACTTGGAGCCATAAGATTAATGTGGCTGCTAGTTTCTTGTCAATGATGATATGTCCTTACCTAGGATGTTGATGGCAGAGTCTTGGACAATGCCAGTCAATGGCTAGTACAGGTGATTAGACCCTTTCAAAAAGCAAAAAAAAAACTTCAGATACTGGAAATATAACAACAGAAAATACTGGAAACACTCAGCAAGTCAGGTAGCATCTGTACAAACAGAATTAATGTTTCAAGTCAAAACCCTTCAAGTTGGGCTTTCTTGTTGGAGGTGGATCTAGCACTAGTGAATGTTACTTGTCAGTAAATACATGCCCGAATGTTGTCCAAGTCTTGTTTGCAGCCACCAACTGCTTCATTTTCTGAGTTGCCGCCAACTGAATACTAGTCAGCAAATATAGGCACCTCTGACCCTAGAAGGATAGAAAGGTTATTTATGAAGCACCTAGGACATGACCTAAAGGAATTATTGCAACATGTTCTGGGGCTGAAGCGACTGATCTCCAACACTTCCTTTGTGTACCTGTATGACAGGAGGTATACAAGTAACAAGTATTGTCAATTAATAAATAATCAAATAATATCCTTGATTATTGAACACACAGAAACAGAACAATACTATATTGAGTGCTTTCCTCAAAACCACATTCCTATATCAAGCTGCAAAATATAGAGCTGGCCCCGGTTGAGGAGGCAACATCTTGCTCCACACTTTGAATCCCTCAGGCTTAGCTGAAACATCTACCCCTCTTTCTTATCCAAAACATCAGACACACAGGGTTGTATTTCCAACATGTCAACTGGCAATTACCACTGTGTTTCATATTGGGAGGTTGGCATCTCAGTGGAGACATATGCTGATTGCTAAACCACCTGCCTCTCGGGTTTCCCCGAATGTTGACCCAGACGATCCTTTCGTGTGGCACTGAGCACGCATGGAGATAAGTGTCACAGTGGAATCAGCAAGTGTATTGGCTGCATTATTGACGATCCTGCTAACACTGGTACAAGTTGGCACCCTGGAGATCAGGAAGGATTTTGAGACAGCTTCTGTTTCCTAGCAGGAGAGCTTAATAAAAAGATGAGGTTCAAAATTGTGGATTGAAGATGAATTCACATTTATGAATTAAAATTAATCAAATGTGCTTCAGTCCACGCAACTTTGCAGTCTATGGTTAGAGACAGCTACAGTAAAGAAAATTACATTAACCAACATGATTAAACTGACTGAACAGCCTCATTTTACATTTAAACCAAAATTATTTGGGAGTTGACCTCTACAAAATGAACTTTTGGAAGCTTTTGAACATCCCCAACCTAATGACAAACTTATTTCCCCACTCCCACCATTCCCCCCAAAAAACTGTTGAAGCAAAAAGAATTGCAAAATGGAATAAATCACAATTTTTTAACCAATGGCAACTACTTGCTTCAAGCACATAGACAGGTAGAGTAACAGAAACTAAAATGTACCACACACAATCAGGTAATTTCAGTTACAATGGATTCCAGGACTGGCTTTGGTTACTCTTACTGTGCAAGTTGTCATAGCTTTAGATAATGCAAATATTTTGTAAGTGACCATTTTTAATTTCCTATTTATTTAAGTTGTTATGTACGATACAAGGCATAAGAGGACAGCTTTACAATGAACTGTTTTGGCTCTGCCTTCTTCCATTTTCATTTGTAATACAAGGTTAATCAGTTAGTCATAATAGGCACTGCTTGAGTTTATTAATTGCATTGTTCAAGTTTATTAATGATTAGTAAATTCTAATCATTATACCAGTGACACAGAAAACAAGAACAGAGAAACATTAGAAAAGGTGCACATCATTCAATCTCCTGGACCCAAACCACTGTTCAATGAGACCATGGATTATTTATGACTGGATTATTTGGGTTTTGCAACAAGATTATAGATAGGTTAAGTAAGTGAGCAAAAACGTTGGCAAATGGAGTTTAATGAAGTAAAGTGTTGAGGTCATGCAGTTTGGTTGAAGAAATCAAAAGGCAGACTGTTTATAAAGAGAGAGACCAAATAAGTGGAGAGTTGGGAGATCTAGGTGTTCTTGTGCATGAAACAAAAAGCTATTAGCATATACTGTAGGTGCAGCAAGTAATTAAGGCGGCAAATGGCATATTTGCCATTATTGCTAGAGGATTGAGTTTAAAAATAGAGAAGTACTTTGCAAATGTACAGGGTGTTGGTGAAGCCACACCTTAGGTACTGTGTGTAGTTTTGGCCACTTTAAGAAAGGATACAATGGCATTGAAGGCAGTCCAGTAAAGTTTCAACTAGGCCAATTCTTGGGATGACAAGGTTGTCCTATCACGAAAGGCTAAAAAAAAGTTATTCCTGTATTCTATAGAATTTGAAATGAGAAACACTATGGTGCTGGAGGAATTCAGCAGGTCAGGCAGCATCCGTGGAGAAAAGCAGGTGGTCAATGTTGAGTCAGGACCCTTCTTCAAGACTGAAGATAGGAAAAGGGGAAGCCCAATATATAGGAGGGAAAAGCAAAGCAGTGATAGGTGGACAAAAGAGGGGAGGCGGGTGGGCACAGGGTGGTGAGAGGTAGATGTAGGATAGAGATAGAGATCAGGTGCAGGGGAGGAGGGGAGAGCAGATCCACTGGGGAATGGGTCAAAGATAAGGAGAGAAGAAAAAGGGGGGTAGAAAAAAAGAGAGAGGCTAGGAAAGGGAAGAAAAGAAGCACAGTTGGTGGGGGGGGGGGGGGGGGGGGGAGTTCCTTAAGGTGGGAAAATTCAATGTTCATGCCATTGGGCTGCAAGGTTGCAAGACGGAAAATGAGGTGCTGTTCCTCCAGTTTGCACTTGGAATTCTCCTGGCAGTAAAGGCTGAGGACTGACATATATGTGATAGTGTGGGAGGGGGAGTTGAAGTGACTGGCAACTGGGAGATGCAGATCGCAGTTATGGACAGAGCGCAGGTGTTATGCAAAACGGTCACCTAGTCTACATTTGATCTCACGAGGTCACACTTAGAGCACCAAATGCAGTAGATGATCTTGTTCATCTAGATTCCAGCATCTGCAGTCCTTTGGTTTTCTCGAATTTGAAATGAGGGTGCTCATGTTGAAACGTATAAAGATTCCAAGGGGGCATGACAAGGTAGAAGTTGACATGTTTCCAGTTGGGAAAGTCTTGAATGAGGGGATATAGTTTCAAGATAAGGGGACAGTCACTTAAAGCTGAGCTGAATAGGAATTTCTTCTCAGAGGGTGGTGAATCTCTAGAATTCTTTACCCCGTTGCATTGTGGAGGCTAGAACACTGGGGGTATTTAAAGATGAGCCAGGTAAATTTCTGAACAAGATTTGAGAGCTGTGTGGAACTGGCGCAGAAGGGATGATGAGGCTTAGGGCAGATCAGCCATGAACATCTGGAATGATGGGACTAGGTTGAGAAACCAGGTGGCCTACTCCTGCTTCCATTTTCTTGTGTGTATTTTGGCTTGCAACTTGCAACATAATTGTGTCCTTGCTTCTCCAGTTGGGATGAAGGCTTCAATGACGTAGCCATTAAATCCATTTCTTTCTGCACAGAACATCGCCTGACCTGTTCAGTATTTCTAGCACATTGTCCTGCTGAGTATTTCCAGATCTTTTTATTTCACTTGATTTATACTCACCTGCATTACATCAACTTTAGTGCCATCTATGGAACTAAAGAAATCATGAACTCATATCAATTTATGGTAGAGGTCGCCAATTGTAAGAAGTTGTAATTGTGGTAAAAAGCTGCAAGGATAAATTGTTGAATCGACATCAGCAAATTGCATGTTGACTTTTAATTAGCTCATGTGTATCCAATTTAGAAAACTCTCTTATAAATGACCTTTACGGAAAGTTTTCCAAGATTGTTTGACCAGAATAGTGAAATGTTGTTAAAACTTTAACCTGAATAGGCAAGTTATAATGGCTAAATATAGGACTAATGTTAGAGCAACAAATCCATGTTCAAGAATCTTTTCAACATTTACAATTGCTCCACAGCAAAACCAGTGACCCGAATCTTTCTCTGATCTTATAGAACTCCTATTTGAAATGGTCTCACTTTTCCTTTCCCTGAATTGATGGTGTTCATCATCAGATCATGACTGGTTTTAATAGTGCATATAAAACATAAATTTGTTTTGTCCGTTGCCATTTTCTAAATCAGTCCTATTGCAACTCCCATATTAAGATAAGAGATTCATTCACTTTCATCGCCACCCAGCTGACGTTTATTCACAAATCTTTCTGATCAGAAACTGCAGAGAGTTGTGGACACAGCCCAGAGCATCACAGACACCAGCCTCCCCTCCTTGGACTCTTGCTGTCTTGGTAAAGCAGCCAGCATAATCAAAGACCCTACCTAGCCGGGTCATTCTCTCTTCTCTCCTCTTCCATCGGGTAGAAGATAGGGGAGCCTGAGGGCACGTAACACCAGACTTAAGTACAGCTTCTACCCCACTGTGATAAGACTATTGAACGGTTCCCTTATTGGATGAGATAGACTCTGACCTCACAATCTCCCTTGTTGTGACCTTGCACCTTATTGCACTGCACTTTCTTTGTAGCTGTGACACTTTACTCTGTACTGTTATTGTTTTTACTTGTAATACATCAATGCACTCTGTACTAACCCAATGTAACTGCACTGTGTAATGAATTGATCTGTACGATCGGTATGCAAGACAAGTTTTTCACTGTACCTTGGTACAAGTGACAATAATAAACCAAGACCAATACTGAACAAATATAGTCAACAATTTTCTGCATTTTGCACTCAGTTGTGAACAAATGCTCTTGCCATTCACTGCACTTTTATTTGCCTAAGTCTCTGGACCTCTGCACTGCAAATTTGCACTAAAATGGGTGTCAAAAGCCCAGCCCTCTCTTCAGAGGATTGGACCTGTGTGAACAAAGGAAGCAACAGAGTGGAGCTCATTGACCAGATTATGAAATCCTGACTGAGCCATACAGAATCTAAAACAGGAAATGCAAACGGGAAACACAGGCTGCAGATGCTGGAATCTGGAGCAACACACAAAATGCTGGAATCTGGAGCAACACACAAAATGCTGGAGGAACTCGGGGGATCAGACAGCATCTATGGAGGGAAATGGACAGTTGATGTTTTGTGTCGAGACCCTTCATCCGGACTGAAAGATGGGGGGGGGGGGGGGGGGAAGAAAGCCAATATAAAAAGGTGAAGGGAAGAGGCAAAGCAAGAGGCAGGTAGGTCCAGGTGAGGAGGGATGATAGGCAGTGGAGTAATGGATTTCTTGACATGAAAAGAACTTAAAAGTCACTTTCTATTCATGATGAAATGCAGAAAGGAAACTAGGATCTGGCTAGTTGATGCCAACTCCTTGGCTACAGTAATTGAAAACAAAATAATGCAAATAAATAAGTAAATAATGCTTAGATTAACAAACTGCCAGTGACTGATAAAAGATATAAATAGTGGATTATTATTAACAGTCTCCATTTATTAAAATGCCATTTAGACAGTTATTCTGAAACTGATTAGCAGTGGGATCAAAAATGATTTGACAGATCTATTTAATGCTAGATATTTAAAATTCAAGCCAATTTTGGACATTGCTTTATAGCATCCATTGACCAATTATGAATAGATAGCTAAGTTTTAAATAATATAAAACAAAGGAAATGCTCGAGAGACTCAGCAAGTCAGGCAGCATCAGTGGAAAGAGCAAAAGTCATTGTTTCGGGTCTGTGACCTATCGTCATAGAAGATATAAATAGGTTTGTTGTATGGCAAAAAATAAAACTCAAAACCTTTTTAGAATTGCATTACTTTAAATAATTAGTGATTGCACAAACCTTGACACAAAAGATGCAACAGCATACTGTCAACCCTAACTGTAATGCTACATTTTAATTTTCTGTATGTATCAGTTCCGGGCACTTAAAATACTGGTCAATGTTAAATCTACTAACTTAATAAATGACTACCGGCAGATTAGGAGAAAAAAATCAAATGGGAAAATTATGAAAAATACAAACCAAGTCAGCATCCTATTTTCTAGATATAGCTCTCAATGGAGAAATGCAGACGCCAAAAGGTACACACTACAGTCTTTGATACAATGAAGAGAATCGATCTGTTCAGAGGATGTCATTTTCAACTGAATGATTAAGGAAGGACTCTGGAAAACCTTTCAATGACAAACTTTCTTTAAGAATATCATGTTAGATGCCAAGATACATTTCCCCCTACCCCATACCCACCTTGGTGAGTCAACCACCTCTGAAATAAATTGCCAGAATGTTTTGCACTTATTGACTACAGAACTTTAAAAAAAGAATTCTGTAACTTCTTGTGGGTGGAAGGCAATGAACTACATAAGTTGGAGAGTTGTGACTAGTGATATTTATTACTGTAGCCTCCTGAATCTTGCTGGACTCTCACACACACAATAGCTAAGAGCAGTAGAAATGGTATCACTAGCTAGACATACAGAACCCTGAAGTACTAGAAATCCACATTGCACAAGGCTGAAATTTATAAATGCACTTTCCATCATCTCTCATTTATTCAATGCATTTCTATGTATAGTTTCTCCTCCTTCTGCGGTCTGATTCTGAATAGAATCTTTCCCTCATAACTTTAATCCAGTACTGAATTAAAATTAACATTACAGCAGGATTGGCATACAAGGAAGTGGCAATTGTCTCTGGTAATTCCATTTAGGATTCATCTCACTGGAAGAGTAGAGAAAACAGAATTGCAGATGGATATCACAGCTACACTACTGAATCTTGATCCATGCCTTTGCATAAATTTTACTTCTTAGGATAAACCTTTGATGGATGATGTGACGCATGTACCGTGCAACCTCGTTCTACCTTTACCCCAATGAGGAAAGTAAATGTATCAAAAATAAAGTTAAAAACAACTTGGTAAAGGATGACCGATGCTGAATGAAAAGTTGTCTATTCGAGGCTTTTGTTTAGAAAAATGTTCTATGATAATCATCAGATAATTTCACTGACTAGATTATTTTACGTGGAGCACAAAATGCTCTAGAATAGAGACCCACCCAAAGAACAAATCAAAATAAAACCCATTACATACAATTTGCAAGTACTCTTCAGAAAAAGCATCTACAGGTTAGAAGGATTAACTAGATGAGCAATTTGTCCCTTTGCAATAACTTTACTACAACCATCACATCAGAACATTAAAGGAAATACATCAAGATACAACCCCTGTAAAACTATCAGAGATACCAAGAGACAAGACCAGTCCAAAATTGAGTCCTAGACCAGCCATCAGTTGTGGCAGGGCTTACATGCTACACAGGCTACAAAACGAAGTAAGGCAGCATCGTTGACAACAGCACATCCCTTCCTGATGAGCTTAACACATCCTATCATGTTTTGAACATCAGGGGAGTGGAATGTCACCACGCGCCCCGACAACCTCCAATGCACCACAACACACTGCGGATGTAAGATCAGTCTTCCGGATAGTGAACCCATGGAAAGCAGCTAGCTCTGACGGTGTCCCTAACCGTGTCCTTAGATCTTGTGCAGATCAGCTGGCGCAGACATTTTTAACCTCTCCCTGCTTCAATCTGAGGTTCCCACTTGCTTTAAGAAAACCAGCATCATCCCAGTACCCAAGAAAAACAAGGTAACGTGCCTTAATGACAGCTGCCTGGTGGCTCTGACATCCACCATCATGGTGGATCCAGCCACTTTAAGAGGCTGGTCACGGCTCACATTAACTCCAGCTTCCCAAACAACCTCGACCTACTGCAATCCACCTACTGTCATAACAGGTCTACAGTGGATGCCATCTCCCTGGCCCTACACTCATCACTGGAGCATCTGGACAGTAAAGACACGTATTGTTTACTGACTACAGCTCCACCTTCAATACTATACTTCCAAGGAAATTCATCTCCAAATTCATAGACTGGGGACTCAACACTCCCTTTGCAACTGGATCTTTGACTTCCTGGCCAACAGTAAGGATAGGCAGCAACACCTCTGTCACGATTATTCTCAACACTGGTGCCCCACAAGGCTGCATCCTCAGCCCCTACTCTACTCACTATATACTCACGACTGCATGGCCAGATTCTGCTCTAACTCCATCTACAAGTTTGCAGATGATACCACCATGATAGGCCGTATCTCAAATAACAATGAGTTGGAGTGGAGGAAGGAGATAGAGAGTCTAGTGGTGTCATGACAACAACCTTTCCCTCAATGTCAACAAAAGAGCTGGTCATTGACTTCAAGATGGGGGGGGGGTGCACATGCTCCTGTCTACATCAATGGTACTGAGGTTGAGAGGATTGAGAGCTTCAAGTTCCTCTGAGTGAACATCACCAATAGCTTCTCCTGGTCCAACCACATAGACACCATGACCAGGAAAGCTCACTAGCACCTCTGCTTCCTCAGGAGGCTAATTTCACATGTCCCCTTTGACCCTCACCAATTTTTATTGATGCACCGTAGAAAGCATCCTATCTGGATGCACCACGGCTTGGTATGACAACTGCTCTGCCCGTGACTGCCAGAAACTGCAGAGTTGTGGACACAGCTCAGCACATCATGAAAACCAGCCTCCCCTCCATAGACTCTCGCTGCCTTGGTAAAGCAGCCAGCATAATTAAAGACTCCACCCACCCTGGACATTCTCTCTTCTCCCCTCTCCCATTGGGCAGAAGATACAAAAGCATGAAAGCATGTACCACCAGGCTGAAAGAAAGTTTCTACCCGTCGTTATAAGACTATTGAACGGTCCTCTAGTACACTAAGATGGACTCTTGACCTCGCAATGTACCTCATTATGACCTTGCACCTTATTGTCTGCCTGCACTGTACTTTCTGTATAACTGTAACACTTTATTCTGTTATTGTTTTACCTTGTACTACCTCAATGCACTGTTGTAATGAATTGATCTGTATGAATGGTATGCAAGACAAGCTTTTCACTGTACCTCGTGTATGTGACAATAATAAACCAATTTACAAATCACTTGATCAACAGCTATAAAACTGTTCTGTACATGGTCATGAGAGGTAAATATTTTCATTGTTCAATTTATTTCAATTTTATTAAATTAGAGAATGGCAGGCTTGTTTTTGCCCCTAAACAGCTCAGATATAACAAAATAAGAGATAAGCAAACCAGTTCCGTTATGTGTTTTTAGAATGCTTTGCATGTATACTTTGAAGTTAGAAAACATGAGAAGGAAATGGCTAATAGCAGCAAAGTCTGCACATTTCCTTTTAAACCTAGACTCTGTACAATAAACATGTCCACTGTTATTAAAACACTACCTAGCATGCCAAAACAGCCTTTTCCTCTAAATGAATGATATGCTAAATATTACTGCTTTCAATTTAAAAGAGATTTGCTATTTTATAAAAAGATTAACAATAAATCAACTGTGGCTTTTAAAAAGGTTTTCAAATCATAATCTGAGAATGTAGCGCTTTTAACTATTAAAGCATGTGAGCACAAGGGGTTAATACATGCAGCATATTTGTGCAGTTAATAAGAACACATTCAATGATTTAAAATTAGATTTAGTGAACTGTTTTTTCTGTGTTGAATTCAGACCTGGAAGCCAGGCATCATGTCTTTTAAAGCCACCTTTGCCTTGATGAAAGCTCATTATGGCTGTTGTTTGTAATGAATTTCACAGAATCAATCAACTTTCATACATAACTTATCACTACTTTGGATTTTTTTTTATCAAATTGAAAAGGTTTATGTTGGTGAACAAATGCAGAAGAACAGTATAATAATTTCTTTCCCACATGTTAAATATCTAATCTTAAAAATCTGGAAAAAGAGGAAGGAAGTGACTAGATATATTGGTAGGCTTAGCAACATTAAAATGATGCAAGGGAAGAAATTATCATGTGGACAAATACAAATGAAAATTAATAACGATTTCAATAACCTATTTGTAGAATATTTGCCATGTAATTGCAACATATTGCAAATACCTACTGTTATGACAGGAAGATCTATACTAATTTAGTATTTTGAAAGCCAATGAAGACTTATTTTTCTTGACTGACCTTGGTTCTATGCAATCTCAAGGTGCTTGGTGTAATTAAGTAGTCTTTAATTTCAGAGAAATTAATGGAATGCATCTCTAAACTGACTTGTTTCTATCTCACTATGTCGCTCAACCCTTACTCTATATCGAAATTACCATGCTGTTTTTCCAACAGTTAGTAATGAATGAACTGTAATTCCTCCAATTTAGAGCTTTTACACGCAGCAGCAAGAGAGCAGTGATACGCCAGTGTCCATTAGCCGAAGACCCCAAGCTTATGCTCCGCCAAACTTGGCTATTCCACGTTTTCCAGGGCAGTTCTTATTTTCTACTCTCCAGAAAATTAAGCTATTTCAAAACTCTGCTGCACCAGATTCTCTGCTAAAGATGTCATCATCCTTGTGCCCCCATGATTGAGAGTCACTACAATTAACCATTAAAAATTTACAACACAGAAGGCAGGTTTCAGCCTATACTTTTTTTTATATACAAAATAAACTTTATTCATAATAAAAGAAACTATATACAATTACAAAACAGTGCAAGCCTTTACATTCTTGTACACATCATTCATTAGTGTTACCTTTTTATATAGAAAACAGCATCGATGCCACATGTGTGGCTCCCTGGAAACTACCTGGTCCCATATTTACAATATTTAGGGGCTTTCTCGTCTGTCCCCGCCCCTCCCTCCCCAATGGCAGAAGAACCCTAAACTGTAGTCCTTCCCCACTGAGCCTTTGCGTTGGCTGTACCCAGCTTCAGTGCGTCCCTCAGCACGTACTCCTGCAGCCTGGAATATGCCAGCCGGCAGCATTCCCCTACGGACATCTCGCAGTGCTGGAAGACCAACAAGTTTCGGGCAGACCAAAGAGCGTCTTTCACCAAATTGATGACCTTCCAGCAGCAGCTGGTGTCCGTCTCTGTGTGTGCCCCCGGGAACAGCCCGTAGATTAGAGAATCCTCTGTTACGCTGCTGCTGGGGATGAACCGTGACAAGGACCCTTGCATCTTTCGCCACACCCTCCTCGCAACCCTACAGCCCGCAAAGAGGTGGGCGACCGTCTCGTCCCCAGCGCAGTCCTCCCGGGGGCAGCGCGCGCTGGGAGTGAGGTTCCAACCATACAGGAAGGATCTGACTGGGAGGGCCCCTCTCACCGCCAGCCAAGCGAGGTCTTGGTGCTTGTTGGTGAGTTCTGGCGATGAGACATTCTGCCAGATGGTCTGGACAGTCTGCTCAGGGAACCACCCCACAGTATCCATTGAGTCTTTCTCCTGCAGTGCCTACAGGATGTTCCGTGCATGGACTTGTGGTCAAAGGTATTGGTCTGGAAGAACTTTTCCATGAAGGACAGGTAGCACGGCAGCGTCCAGCTGACTGGGATGCCGTGTGGCCAGGCCTATCCCTTGCAACAGCAGGGACAGGTGGAACCTCGGTACGTAGTGACACTTGGTGCCCACATACTTGACTTCCACGCACAGCCTGATGCAGCCACAGACGAAGGTGGTCATCAGGAGGAGGGCGACATTGGGGACACCTTTACCCCCATTGTCCAGGGACTTGTGCGTGGTGGCCTGTCGGGCCCGCTCCATCTTGGATCCCCAGATGAACTGGAAGACGGCACGGGTGATTCCCAAGCCAGAGGAGCGAGGAACAGGCCACATCTGCGCCAAGTACAGCAGCCCTGAGAGCGCCTCACACCTGATGACCAAGTTCTTCCCAGTTATCGATAGGGAGCGCTGTTCCCACAGTCCCAGTTTCTGCTTCACCTTCCCAATGCGCTCCCGCCAATTTTTGTTGCATGTCCCAGCCCCTCTGAACTAGATCCCCAGCACCTTCAGATAGTCAGGCCTGAAGGTGAAGGGGACGATGGATCGGTCAGGCCAGTTGCCGAAGAGCATGGCCTCGCTCTTCGCGCGATTGACTTCAGAAGTATCTACCCGACTTAATCCCTTCTTCCATCACTAGGCCTACTACTTTCAGATCAACTTCACATCCAAGCACAGTTTAAATGTGATGAGGGATTCCTCCTCTACCACCCTTTAATAACCAAGTTTAAAAATCCTTCCATTACGATCACTTAGGCATGTTAAAGATAAAAGTTGTTGCAGCATTGCTCATGATGACTTTGAAGGATTCATGTATGCAGCTTATTCTCCAATTAACATTCCAAGATCTGACTTGAATCAAAAAGTCTAACTGAAGTGACTATTTTCCTCACTAATATTTCATGACCTCTTGTTTTGTTTTTTTCTCCTTCCCATCTATCCCACAATTGTTTTCCAAAGACTTGTTTACAGTTACTTCATCTTCCCCCTCTTTTTTTTTTGAGTGTGATATGTAACATCAGAATGATTCATCCCCATTCCTCACCCCAGCTTTTTTCCCCCAAATTTCACCATGATTCTGGCATCCTGCTTCAATATTGCAATCTTAATTTTAAGTCCCCAAAAGCACACTTCCACTTCACTTAATAATAATCCTTGGATGGCCCATAATTTATTTTCTATCTGGCCCCATAAACATTTCTCGCAACTTCTCTCAAATATTTATCCAAACTTTGTTTCACTGTATATTCATCCCATACACATTTGCAGTTCTTGCACTGATTTCGCCTTTTGCTAAATATTGCACCTATGATCCACTACATGTCAACATTATACCGCATTCTATGATTTTTTAAAAATTATTTACTGTGCTTTTTCATCAATTAATCATTGGGCAGCCTTGATCCTATTACCTATCATCCCTTACCTCTTTGTGGCTACTGTTACAGGCTGAACTAAAACATTTGTAATTTCTTATTCTACATGCTAGGGCTAAGCTTCAGGTTTCATATCCTCTTCATCACCAATTCTCTGCATTCAACATCCATAATAACCGCAGTCTTCACCCCTGCTATTTGCTGCTGAAACCCTCTTCCAAGCTTGTGTTAACAGCAGACACAACAGTTGCCAAGATCTCCTGGTTCTTTCCCTTTTCCTGCCACCATTCAAAATTTGCATCTTAACTTGCACAAGGCCCCGCTTATTTATTATCTGTGCTCACTCGATCACCACAACATCATTTATTAGGAACTCGTTATCAGTTGGTAGCAATACATGGCCAAGAATATGTATTTATCTGGAAATTCATTCCATTAACTTTAATACAATGAATTTTTCAAGCAAAGTACAACTCACTGATGTAGCACTACCAACCAGGAATGAACCTCTAGATACATAATTTTACAATCATCCTGGTGTTCATATCTAAGCTCACAATCTTGCTTATTCTTTCTATAACCTTTTGAATCCTGCAACCCTCAGACAACACATTATTCCTCAATTCTGGCACCTCTATGTTCACAACTACCCAATATCCACACCCCCCCCTCCATATTGTTATTTCCTCAGAACTCTCCACTTCTTCCTCCTCTTGTAAAAGGTACTCCGCAAAATCCAACTCTTTGACTAAGCATTTATCATCTGTTCTAACATCACCTCCGAAGTCTCCAGGTCAATTTTTGTCCAATTACATTCCTTTGAAGTGTCCTGGGTCATTTTAATGCAGTGCTTACAAAAAAAATGCACTTTAAATTTTTGTCTCCTCTCCCTTTTCAAAGCTAATCTTTTCCCCCTCTCTACCATTACTTTATTTCTCCTTCTTAGACTTGAAATTGAGTGCAGTACAGAGACAAACCGCATCACCAGAGAATGTCTCTTTCAAATGATTTGATAAAAAGGTTCCATCTGGCTGTTATACAGACATTTAAAATGTTAAAACGGCTTCCTTCTAATCATTTATTTGGCGTGGGTTGAACAGTACCGAGTACAAACTGACTTCTGCAATTGTCTACATAATCATAATTCAAAATAATTTCTTAGTGATTTTACATTTTGGATTTGAAAAATGCTGCAATAAAATTCAGTGCTAACGCATTACAGCTTTTCCCCCATCTAGCCCATTCTCAACTAACTTCTTCATTTACTTAATCACATCAAACTTCATAGACTAACCTGCTTGCATCTTATCAAACTTCAAAACATTTTATCTGCATTAACTGTGCCAACCCGTACACCTCATCAGGTGATATATTACTTAACAAAACACTCATTAATTTGGACTTGTCAAGTTGGTCTCTGAAACTGTATATTTTTTCCTTGCACTACTAATTTAAACAGTTAAAGAATGTGTAATTTATGACTACCATTATGTACCTTTATACCATACGAGTATCTACTAACAAGATCTCCGTGGCATTTCCACATTTCTTTCTCCTTAATTGTTTTCCTACATTTAGAAAAAGAATGTTTCATAACAGCTCACTTAACCCAAAAATATTTTTTTCATTTGTTCATGTTAATATTTATACAATTATTGAAATATAATAAAAAGGTACAAGTTAACCTGCATGATTAGATTAAAATAAATTTAAAAACTGCAGATGCAGAAAGTCTGAAATAAAGACTGAAAAGGCTGGAAATGCTTAGCAGGCAAGCAACATCTGTGGAATGAGAAACAGAGTCAACTTTTCAGGTCAAAGACCCTTCTTCAGATCTGAGAAACAGAGAAAACAAGTTAGTTTTAACTTGCAAAGTGGGTGGGGGAAGGATGGATAGGGCAAAGGGAATATATCTTTCATGGGGCAGGGCCAGGGATGCCATGAGCTAAGTTGTACACCTGGTCAACAGGTTAACATGGGCAGAGAGCGAGAAAATGAACAAAAGCTATGAAATGAGGTCCGTCAGGAGAACATAAATTAAGGAACATAAAAAGCTGCAAAATGCAGGTCAGGCATGAATGGGCGAGAATAAAACTAAATGGAGAGAACAAAACTGAGCCAATATCAGAGATGAATAACTTACAACAGAAATTGCTGGTTCTGGTAGAAACAGAGAAAGCAAGTTATCAAAAGTGGTAGAATTTGATATAAAGTAGTTTAATTGCATATAATAATGCAGTCCAGTGCTTGCATGTGTTTTTGTTTTCAATTTATTAAAAAAAGGTTCGAAATTACTCAATTTTAAAATTTATCAAAATAATGTGTAGATTTCTTCTAAATTCAGTTTTACATTTGTTCCAGAGTTGACAACTCTCACTTGTAGCACCAATACCATTTTCTTGACATGAAATGTTTTGATCTAAAAATACTGAACTGAGCATTTTCTGAATTTTCCTCAGAAAACTTTGGGTCTTGAAATTGTCATGAGAATCCACAGGTACAACATGAAATGGCATGAACTTTAAATATTATATCTACATTTTTCCCACCGGTTGCTTTTGGCTGTGACCAGGCAATTCTAAAAAAAATTCCAGAACTAATTCTCCAAATTATCTGGTTGATATACAAAATATTACATACATTTATTCTGTATTTTAAATGCACGACATAACAAACTTTACTGCAGTTTTATATATAGTCTGCACATCATTAAGCTCATGCAAAATTAGGTCAAGAATGAAATCACATGAATGAAAGTAGTTCAACCTTTACAGCTTGGTAGCGTTCTGCTCCAGTTCATAATGAAGGAAAGGGATTTCAATCATCAATTGCAAATGAATTAAATACACAGTTTAATTAATTCAGGAATATCTACAGAATGTAGTTAAGTGCTTAGAAAAACACTGCAAGCAGTAAATATAGTTGGCAGGCAGAATATTGCTATAATGTTGCAATTACTGATGGTACTTCATGCCATGGGGTAACAATGCAAAATATGTACATAATAAATGATTATTGGAGAAATACTATGAATTAATGGAGTATTTTTCTATTACAAAAGCCAAAAGCTGGATGCCAGAAACCTGAAATAGCAACAGAAAATGTTTGAAATACTCAGAACAAAGAATGTTTTGTGTCAACAACCTTTTAGGCAGAACAGAGTTCCACTTGTGTTTCTTAAGTACCAAGGCTGAAAAAAATACAAATCATTTTGTAACTTCTTATTGACACACTAAACTATGTAATTGCCCCCAAATCTTCCTGGTACATTAACTGAGATTCAATGGTGTTGCAATGATAACTTAAACACTTTGCAAGCAAAATGGGATTATCATTAGCATCTGTCAATTTGTTTACTTCAGTTGCTCACCACATTCAAAATTGTATTTATACAACCAAGAGTTTTTGTTTCCAGATTAAAGAACAGGTTTGCACAATACTTGCATACAAACAAACAAACAATGTGATGATAATTTATCTCAATGCATATTAATTCAAGCCCAGCTATACTGATCGCATACAGTTGTAAAAATAAATTTCTTAGATTGCACCATAACAATCCACTACTGAATGTAAATTTGAGATGACCTAAGTAAACATTCACCAATCGCAGGTGTAATCCACTTTGTGTAGAGAACATTCACGTGCACCAGCTATTATATGCGATGAAGTTTTCATTGCTGGTGGCACCACGGTATGAATTTGTTCTGAAAGTTGGCTTGTGCAGGGACTGTGATCATCGAAAAATGTGCTTGTGAAATTAAGGAATCTATTAACTTTATATCCAAGTTAATACAATTATAAAAATTAAATTCATATTTTTCCTCTCACGTATTTATCTTCAAAGTGAGAATGAAACAGCTTTACATTTTTTGTACCTACAAGGTATTTGGAACTGCTGGAGTTTACCATGGATATACACATACACAGTAAGATTTGAAGACTGAACATGTCACTATGTTCTATCATGGGACTTCCTAAAGAGTCCAATATTAGGACCCAGGATTGCTGGGATTGATCACTGCTCAAATCTGATCCGTCACCAGGTAGGACCCGGCACAGAATTCAAATCCCTAGATTTCAATGGGGATTTCAGGCCTCTAGACTAAGGACCAAGGGTGAAGGCAAATCATCTTAATTACTTTGTTTTAAATGTTTTATAATTATTTCTAAGTAATATTGGGTCCTTTTATTAATGTTGCATTTTTAAAAACTTGCTTCCCAATTTTTAAAAGATTATAGTTTTGTGTCATCAAGTGTCAGAGACATTTAAAAACTTCCAATAGCAGCTTTCACAGACAACAAAACTACATCCCTAGCTTCCTTCTGCAAGTGCTTTGGAGGCAGGGGAATCTTTGTACTACACAATCCTAGGGCCACACAGACCTCATCGCCATCTTGAGTATGCTGAGGGCCTGCAAAATGGGTTCTCTGCATCCCATCCAGGTATGTGCTGGTATGCCTGGACTTTGCATGCTAACTCCAGCTGGCAGGACCATTCCAGAATCACATGGCCCCATCAAATGCAGCATGATTTGGGCTAGTGCTGCACAGAAGATGCTTGGGGAAAGAAGAGCCCAAAGTGGGAAGTTGAGGGGGAATGCGTTTTTATGATGGGGATTGCCTTACAGCGCCAGAGACCCAGGTTCAATCCTGACCTTGGATGCTACTTGTGTGGAGTTTGATCAGTCTCCCTATGACCACGTAGGTTTCCTCTCACATTCAACAGATGGAGGTTGGTCCGTTAAATGGCCACTGTAATTTGCCCCGGTGCGTAAGTGAGCAATAGAATCTCATAGGAGGGTGGGGGTAGTGTGTGGGGAGGAAGAGTTGATGAGAATGTGGAGAGACCCTTAACAGTGTTGAAGAGCAGAGCGACCTTGGGGTGCAGGTCCATGGCTCATTGAAAGTGACTACACAGGTAGATAGGGTGGTTAAGGCGGCTTATGGAGTGCTTGCTTTCATTATCGAGGCATTGAGTATAGGAGTCAAGAAGTTATGATGCATCTCTATGGAACTTTGGTTAAGCTGCATTTAGAGTATTGCATGCAATTCTGGTCACCTCAATATAGGAAGGATGTCGAGGCTTTAGAGAGAGTGCAGAGGAGGTTTACTAGGATGCTGCCTGGATTAGAGGGCATGTGCTAACAGGAGAGGCTGGACAAGCTTAGGCTCTTTTCTCTGGAGCGGTGGGGCTGAGGGGTGATCTGTTGGAAGTATATAAAATTGAGGGGCATGGGTAGGGTGGACAAGCAATATCTTTTTCCCATGAGTGATCCAATACCAGAGGGCATGTATTTAAGGTGAGGGGGGTAGGTTCAGAAGAGATGTGAGTGGTAGGTTTTTTTTAACTCAGAGTGGTGGATGCCTGGAATGCATTTCTTGATAGGGTGGTGGAGGCAAATTCATTGGGGGCTTTAAGAGGGGCTTGGATGAGCACATGAATGACAGGAAAATGGAGGGATATGGTCATTCTGTAGGTAGGAGGGAATAGATATGTCAGCACAACATTGTGGGCTGAAGGGTCTGTTCTGTGCTGTACTGCTCTATGTTCTGGCAGCATCTATGGAGGGAAATGGACAGTTGATATTTCGGTTCGAGACCCTTCATCTGGACTGGAAAGAAAGAGGGGAAGAAGCCAATATGAAAACGTGGAGGGAAGGGGTAGAGCAAAAGCTGGCAGATGATAGGTGGATCCGGTTTGGTGGGGGGGGGGCGATAGGCAGATGGGGGCTGGGGGGAAGAGCAGGAATGACATCAGAAGTTGGTAGGTGGAAGTGACAAAGTGCTGAAGATGATGGAATCTGATAGGAGAGGATGGTGAAGCATGGAATCAAGGGAGGTAGGTGGGGAGGGTAACCAGTGGGAGGAGTGTGAGAGTGATGAGAGAGGGTGGGGGAGAGGAAAGATAGGGTGATGGGAGCTGATTGGATCAGATGATATGAAAAAAGGGGGAAAAGGACAGAGGGGGAGCAGTTACCAGAAGTTTGAGAATTCGATGTTCATGCCATCAGGTTGGATACTGCCCAGGCAGAATATATGAGGTGCTGTCCCTCTAAATTGTAGTTCACCCATACCTGGCCAAATAAATATCTTACAACCTCAGTCAAAAAAACTTCCACAATACTCTTCTAACAAACTTCAAATAAACAACTTTTTTTTAAAATCTCAAAAATAGATGCATGATGCCAAACTACCCTAGGCAAAACCAATCTTAGTACTCACACTTTTAACACACTGCAACATATAGAGAAACCAGTGAAATTACAAACACCCACTTTAGAAATCATCGAATTGAGGTTGACCATAAAACACATATTCCCAAGCTCCTACACAGAGAATGTTTTAATTTAAAAGAGGAACAGTTAATTTTGGCTCTATTTTAGATGCCTTGAAGTTAGGAAACAAATCAGCACTAGTGATAATTAACCAGAAAAAGACTATGATTTTTTTTTAATTGTACAGGATGAAAATATAATAGATTTAATAATATCTAAATATAGTATAAAAACCTTTATACCCACTTTTCCTATAGCTCCCTATTACTCCATCATTTCCTTGTCCTCAAACTTGTCTCTATCAGATAATTCACCATCTGCTCTAACAATCATCTTGCCACATAACCACATACTAACCAGCATAGTTAATAGCCCCCTGTCGTCTTCATCTCTTCCTTTCCACTGCTTCTGTTGATCCCAAGATCATCTATCCAACGTCAGATTGGCTGCCAACATTAGTTCAAGTTAGTATTTAATCCCAGAGTTGCGTTACGACCATGCTCCCTTCTGTGCAACTGACTTCTTCCCCAGGCTCCAGCTAGCCACTGAGCAACCAGAATGTTCAAAACCATTCAAACTAATTTTATCCAGAGCTCACTTTCAAACCCAACATCATTAGCATATTTGATCGTTCAAGCACAATATCTGTGAGAGTGGCCTGAGGCAAAGTTGGAGGCACAAAACTCTATTCTCACTTCAATTACTGCTGGAACAAATTTTCTTACAGTGTACTTTTCTTACCTTTCATCCTTCACTTTTCACAAATCCCAACTAGTCCAATTTGGACAGAAAAAGAAATCAAAAATCTACAGGCAACCTTGGGGGGGTGGAGGGGAAAAAGAGGTGGGTGTAGAAATGAGTCGTATCGTGACTTTCCATAGTACGAAGCCGCATCATCTGGGCATGCGTCAAGAAACACAAGGACAAATTTCTGTAACCTGCATGGCTATAATGCGAGGTTTGCCTGTACTTAAGCTTATCTTTTCTATTCTCTACTTGAACCAATATTTTGGAAATGTCCGTAACTTTTTCTAACTATTTACAGTTCTGGTCTTCTCTCAAAAATTGCTTTCTTCATCTGTTTCAAATGTCATCCTTACCATTCGCACATCCAATTACTTTCTTGTGCAGCTGACGTTTACAATTTATTTTTTTGCCAAGTTTCATTCCAAGATTCATGTTTCATGCACACCACTCTCTCTCCACTAAGAGAATTTCCAACTTGAACAAGAGGAATATCATTATTTCTGAGATAGAAAGATTGTTGATCTATATATGTGTCAAAAGTTATAAGGGACAGGTAAGTAGATGGCTCTGATGTCAAGAGCACGTCATCCATGATTTTACTGAATACCAGAGCAGGTTCAAGGGGTCATGTGACCTACACCTGCTCTTTCATCTGGTTCAATCTTGTAACAGAAACTAATGCCCCATAAATTTGCAAAGTTCTTTCACTTTGGTACTCCCAACCAAAGGTGCCACTGCACAAAATTGGCATTCTAGTCATCGTTAGTGTTAAATTATAGGATCATTGTGGTAATTTAATGAAATTTATTTCAGTTAATTCTAACACCAAAATATTAAGTGCATTCCATACAGAGATGGCAGCATAATAATTTCTTTCTGGGGACCTGAAAACAACCAGTCATTAGATATGAGAGTATAGGGGTTAGTTTTACAATCTGTCCTTTCCAAATTATATTTTCCATCACTTTGTGATCAGCTACTAAAACAGTACAAACAAAAGCTAAGTTCTGGTATTGTTCAATTTTACAATTATTCTGGAATATCCACAACTTTGGAAACTATATGCACATAAAAAATCTGCACCCATATAAAACTCAAGAAAGCAATGACAGATTTATAATTTATCTTAGCAGTTCTACCACTTTCAAAATTATCTCCCTATACCTCCTGAACATGCATTATGGTGCAGTTCGATGACCAATTTCCTCATCTAAACTTTTCTTGTCTTTCTGCTGGGTAAATGTGTTGATCAGTTCGCTGTTTGTAGTCCAAGTTTATAAGAATTTGTTGATTATCATCTTTCTCATCCCAATTTGAAATGAAATCAATACTCCGACTGGCAAAATGTGACAAGACCTCCACAAATCTGTACTGAGGCCATAGATCTTCACTATGCGTGTTCATAAACTTAGTAATGTCATGGTATATCCACATCTACAAATGATACATACATTGGATTAACATGCACAGCAAGATGTTCAAATAAAAACAGGAAGTTAGCCTTCTCTCTTATAGGAAGTGAGTGAGGAAAACAATGGGAGGTGAAGGATAGAAGGGTGATATAATTCACTCTGGAAAGTGAAATCTGTCCTTTTTTTTAAAATAAACTGTCAAACTGTTAGGAACAGTGGAGCAGCAAAGTGATGTGGGGGTCCAAATTCACAAACACTAAGAGTTAATATGCAGCTTGAGTGGATTATATTTATATGGAATATAGCTTATATCAAGTGATACATCAGTTAAATAAAGCCTTGGTTAAGGTCTTGACTGGAATATGATTTTGTTTGCTATACTTCAGAAAAAAAATCGACCTTAAAAGGGTACAGTGCAGTGATACCAAGGTAAAAGGATCAGTGACAGCGGGGAAAAGGGCCAACTTATGAATAACCCTTTGATTAATAGACTGAATAAACAGTTTATTGTCCTTCAAGTTTTAGTATTATAATCCAGGTCATTAAAATAATTAGATGAAGTAGATACAGTTAAGCTATTTACTCTGATAAAAGGTACAATAACATTGAGGTTAAATTACTTGTCAAAACAGCTACTAAAACAGTACAAACAAAAGATAAATTCTGGTATTGTTCACTTATACAATTAGTCTGGAATATCCACAACTTTGGAAACTATATGCACATAAAAAATCTGCAGCCATATAAAATCTCACCATGGTAGCTAAGGAATACAAGTTCATTAAAATAAACTTGAAATTAAAAACTGACCTCAGTAATGACGACCATAAAACTATAGCACTGTTGTAAAATTCCATTTGGTTCACTAATGTCTTTCAGGGAAGTTGGACAGGTACACGGATGGGAAGGGTTACAAGGATATGTGCCAAGCACAGCAAATATGATTAGTGTAGATAGGCATCTTGGTTGGCAGGGATGAGATGGGCCAAAGGGCCTGTCTCTATTCTGTAATAACTATGAATCTATGAAAGGAATCTGCCATCCTTACCTAGTCTGCCACATCAATGCCTCAAGGCCCACCGAGGTAATTTGTAACTTGCTCCTTAACTCGGTAGGCATTTATTGCCTACCCTTAATTGCCTCTAAGCTGGCAATGTCCACATCTGGTGAACAAATAAATATAATAAAATAAAACAAAACATGAAATGAGAGCCAAGTTATTCAGAAGTGAATACAGGAAGATGATTTTCCAGAGACAGGATGGTGGAAACCTGAAGAGTTCACTCCTGGGAGATTGCAGTTAAAAGGCCAATTCAAATTTTTAATACTGAAACTAACAGAACTTTGCTAAATAAAGGAAACAAAGCATACAATCAATAACAAGCAGGTAAATGAATTTAAGGTACAAAATATCCATGATCCAATGGAACTGCATAACTGGCTCAAGGTGAAAAAACTGGAGTAGGTCATTTTGCAATTCAAATGTTGCACCTATCTTTAATGTGCCAATTCACTAAGCCACAGAGACCATCTCACCTATCTCTCCCATTCCCTTGCAATTAGTTGACTGTTCCATCACATTGCTATGTTAAAGAAAGATGATCATTTACCTTGCACCTGATATCAACATGGGGCAGGGAACAAAGCCTGGTATGACATCACAAGTTAAGGTCAGCCTGAAATCAGAAGCAACATGGCAGACTGACGATGCAACCACAGTTTGGAAAGACCTACTGATATACAGACACACCAGTGTACATCGAATCCTTTTTTGGACCCATCACAAAATTCCTTAAAATTGACATGCACCAGATTTTATAGCAAGTATTCTATACTATGGTCACTACTGTAAAAGTAGGAAACACAATGGGCAAATAGCACTCAGCGACATCTCACAAATGGCACTGTGATAGTGACCAGATAATTGCTTTGGTGGTGTTAGTTGAAGCATGACATTGGCAAGGGCGTCAGGGAAAACCAAAATTTCAGTTGGGCTGTTTGTCCTCTTACGTCCATCTACAATTACAGATAGTTCAGTTTACAGTCTCATCCAAAGCACAGCACTTCCACATTGCAATGCTCTGTTTGTACAATACTAACTTGGATTTTGTAATGGAATGTCCAGAATGCAACTTGAAGTCTACCTTTTGATTTAAGAAACAAGAGCACTCCCACTGAATTGCTATGGTGAAGAGACTTCAGGGCTGCCATCTCATTACGCATTGAGTAAGTCTGCAATGGTGAAGTGAACATTAAAACAAACGAAGTAGGATTTTAATAAAGATAAACTAAACAAATTTGGTAAGAAAAATGTATTCCAGTCTTGCATTCCCTCAAGTACTTTGGGAACCTCTGTTGTACTGTACATGCAAAGCTTTCATTGCCTTAAACACATTTTACTTCCAACCCAGCAGTCATAATCTTTAGTTCATTAAATATCTCTCCTCAAACTATTTTGTTTCCCTTTCTAGCTCTTCATCTGATTAACTGTAGGGAAGGCAAGTTGTTGAATGTGTTATTGTTCGTGAGCTGGTTGTGAAAAGCATCAGGCTACAGATGGAGGATAGGAATGTGTAGGTGCAACCAACACATTCTACATATTTCACTTTCTAATTTATATGGTTGTTGTTTCAATGGTTCTACCATCTCAACATTAAATAAATTCTGACTATACTTAGAGAAAGTGTTTTAAGTTCTTCCAAAAAAGTCACAAAAATTATTGAATAAATTTATTTACAAATTTATATTGTGCATTGCTATTTTACAGGCAAACTTGTGACACATTGCTATATGATCAGTATAATCTACTACACCTTAATAAAATTGATAATTAGTATGCTACTCAGTTCATATCGCAGGACTGCAATTTGCTGTCATGTGACACAATATGGTCAAATAAAATGATTTTAGGCACTTCAAAAAGAATGTAATCAGTTAATCAGCCACATGATTAGGACAGTGATCTAAAAAAAAGCCAGCATTGTAGCTTTTGAGAACACTATCTTTCTATTCCCATATTCTTTATCTCCCCCAACATGCTAAGAAATTAGGAAATTTGTTGAAATTATTATAGCTTCCATTAACATTTATTCCCCTAAATTAAAGTTTCTGCTGAATAAATTGTTAAATTTGGGTGCATTAAAAAAAAGGTGAGTCTTTGTTGCTAAGTGACAAGCAGTTTTTAAACTTTTGACCTCCAATGCTGCAGATGCCAATAATTGATTTTCGAGTCAATTATATGGGAGTCAGTAAAAGATTTTCTTTTGTCTCCCCACAGGGATGCTCTTGTTTCTCTCTTCCTCACTCAAGCAAGCTGAATAAAAAAACCTGAGAAGTTATTTCTAGATCAAGGGAACAGAAAATGTTAACTTTATCCTCTCTGATTACAAGACATTGGCAACTGTAGGCAAGCCTCGACTGATCAATTGGGAACCAGCCTTCTGACCAGGCTGAGTTTTCACAAGTTTTACAACAAATATTCAAAAGGTGCAATACATGCATTACTACAATAAGATCCAAGACTAAGTTAATGAAAAGCATTGATGCAAATTGCTACAAGAACTAAAATCCTCAAATAAGGACACAAGCTTTGACAACCTGTATAAAAAGGCAGAATAGTATGCTGTACTTCTATGCTTAATTACATTTGGGGTGATAGCACTAAAAAAAAATTACTTTACCTTTTCAAGCACCCAAAGTCACATTGCACAAATTTCTCCACTATTTCTGGCATTTCCATCTTTTATTCTTGCAGTTCACCAACAGTAAATAGAAATGCCAGTGGAATACTAATTTAAGCAAGCTTTGAAGTTCCTTCTAAAATTAGCTAAGGATGAAGAAAACAACTTACCCGAGGTTTTCATCTCACCAGTCTGGACTGGATCTTGACTCACACCAGGTTTAAAGTGTTTAAAAAAAATAAGAATTTATTTTGTGTTCAGGATGAGATAGATCACTATCTAAGAATGGTATACATTTCTGCTTTGAATAGATCTATCAGCATCTCATTACATGCATAATGAAACTGCCCAATTGCATGGCTGAATGAGAGCTTCTTTAAAAAAAGCTGTTTGGTTCGAGCACACAATTGTGATTTAGAGAAGTTTTACTCCAAATCTAATCAGTGAACCCTTAAAGACAATTGCCAAGAAATTTGGTCAGTGTTGTATTTTACAGTAATCTGTAATTGAAAATTGATTTGCTCCAGAATAAATTGCACTTGCGGCCATTTCAGGTTTAAATTAAGCCAATCATGGAATTCAAACAGGCACTTCCTATTTGACATTCACGTTTACGACATAGGTGATGATGTTATTCCTCATGTAAAGGTGCTTTTGGGTGTTGCAGGGGAATTTGGACCATGTTGCCAGGGTGCCTGTCGCTAGGACAACATGATGTTAGTTCTGCTAGACTGAACTGGAAGCCCCTCAGAGTAAGTGGAAAGCACTCTTAAATCACTGGGTGCCTCTCCCAGATCTAAATGGCACACCAAGCCACCATTTACCACGTTCTCTCCCCACCTACCCCCACCCCACCACTGCCAATTCCAACCACAATGCCATTGGCCACCATTCTGATGATAACTTTCCCCAATTCCACCTCTTTCAATGCTGCTTGGCCAGCATATCTCCCTCAAAGTCCATGGACTGTACAATCCCAACCCACTCACATGCTCTATCCTGAGCCTACCCACCGATGCCACCACTCCCACACCCTATCAAACCTGACCAAGTCCACAGCCAACCTCCCAAGCTAGCTCTGAAAGAAGAATACCAGGCAGAACATTGTCAAACACAAAAACCTATAATACCAAATAACCATCAAATGGTGAGAAGTGAACTTCGATGTGCTGGGACAACCAAACAAGGCTTCCGATCCACTGTGCAGTGGCATTTCCAGGCATATATTCTTCCACTACAAGCCAAAAGACAGTACCAAGCAATCCCACAACCATTAAATCAGAACAAAGCTCCACACAATTTTACTACTACTAGTTGTGAATGGCAGATAGTTAAACAATTAAAGAGAGGAAGAAGCTCCAAGAACAGTCTCATCCCCAATGACGATGAGTCCAACATTCAAGTGCTGAAGACAAAGCTGAAACATTTGCAAACACATTCAATCCTATCTTCCATCAATTTGATTCACTCCACATGATATGAAGAATAGGCCAACATCACTGGATACTGCAAATACTGGGGGACAAACAATATCCTAGCTATAATACTGAAGATTTGCGCTACAGAACGTGTCACATCTAGCCAAACTGTTCTAGTATAGTTATAACACAAACTACCAAATAAATATGGAAAATTGCTCTGATATGCACTGTGCACAAAAAGGATAAATCAAATTCAACTAATTACAACATAATTAATCTTTTGCAATCATCTGTAAAATGATGGAAGATGTCATCAACAGTGCTATCAAGTGGCAATTTTTTTTTCCACTAATAACATGCTCAGCAATGCCAAGTTTGGGTTTTCCTTGGACCACTCAGGTCCAAACCACATCAGTCTTGATTTTAATAGGGATCCAAGAGCTGAATTTTAGAGGCAAGAAATCAGGACAGCATTCATCAAAAGCGAAATCAGGTAGCCCAGGTAAAATTGAAGCCAATGAGTACATAGGGGAAAGCACTCTAAACTTCAAAGTTGTATCTCAGACTAAAGATGGTTATGCTCACTGGAAGTCAATTATCCCAGCCCCAGGATATCATTGCCAGACTTCCTCAGCCAAGTGTCCTAGGTGCAACTATGTTCAGAAGCTTTATCAATGATCTTCCTTCCATCATGAGGTCAGAAAGCGATGTTCAGTGGTGATTCTAACAATCAATTCCATTCCCAATTCCTCAGAAAATTAAGCGGTCTGTGCCTTCGTGCAAGAAAATCTAAACAACGCTCAGGTTTAAGCTGATAAGTGGCAAGTAACAGTTGTGCCATAAGTATCCAGCACCTATTGTAATAAGAAGAGTGTAACCACCTATCTTTAACATTCAATGGAACCACTTTTAGAGGATACCATGCCCAGAAACTCAACTGGATCAGCAACAGCATAAAGCCTTCCAGAAAACCTCAACCCACTGCAATTCACCTACTGCTGAAACAGGTCTACAGTGTATACCATCTCTATGGCTCTACACACATCTCTGGAGCATCTGGACAGTAAAGACACCTACGTTAGACTATTGTTCATTGACTACAGCTCCGCCTTCAATACTATAATTCCAAGCAAACTCATCACCAAGCTCCAAGACCTGGGACTCAACACCTCCCTCTGCAACTGGATGCTTGACTTTCTGACCAACAGATCTCAGTGAGGATAGGCAGCAACACCCCCAGCATGATTATTCTCAACACTGGTGCCCCACAAGGCTGCATCCTCAGCCCTCTACTCTACTCCCTATATACTCATAACTGCGTGGCCAGATTCTGTTTTAACTCCATCTACAAGTCTGCAGATGTTACCACCGTAGTAGGCCATATCTCAAACAGTGATGAGTCGGAGTACAAGAAGGATATAGAGAGAGCTTAGTGACATGGTGTCATGACAACAACCTTTCCCTCAATGGGAAAGAGCTGGTCATTGACTTCAGGAAAGGGGGCAGTGTACATGCACATGTCTACATCAATGGTGCCGAGGTTGAGAGCTTAAGTTCCTTGGAGTGAACATCACCAAGGATGGTCCTGGTCCTGGTCCAACCATGTAGACACCACGGCCAAGAAAGCTCACCAGCATCTCTACTTCCCCAGGAGGCTAGAGAAATTTGACATGTCCCCTTTGACGCTCACCGACTTTTATCGATGCACCACAGAAAGCATCCTATCTGAATGCATCACAGCTTGGTATGGCAACTGCTCTGCCTGGGACTGCAAGAAACTGCAGAGAGTTGTGGACACAGCCCAGCACATCACGGAAACCAGGCTCCCCTCCATGGACTCTGTCTATACCTCTCACTGCCTTGATGAAGCAGCCAGCATAATCAAAGACCCCACCCAACCGGGTCATTCTCTCTTCTCCCCTCTCCCATCAGGCAGAAGATACAGGAGTCTGAGGGCACATACCACCAAGCTCAAGGACAGATTCTATCCCACTGTGATAAGACTACTGAATGGTTTGCTTATAAGAGATGGACCCTTGACCTCACAATCTACCTTGTTATGACCTTGTACCTTATTGTCTCCCTGCAATGCACTTCCCTGTAGCTATGACACTACTCTGTATTCTGTTATTGTTTTTACCATGTACTACCTCAATGCACTGTGTAATGAATTGACCTGTACGAACAGAATGCAAGACAAGTTTTTCCACTGTAACTCGATACAAGTGACAATAATAAACCAATGCCAACATAAAAATTGTGACGACAAAAAGATATCACAGGCTGGGTACCCTGCAGCAGGTGACTCATCTTATAACGCTCCAAGGTCTTTTCATCATCTACAAGGTAGAAGTCAAGACTGTGATGGGACACAGTCCACAACATTCAAGATGCTTGATACCATTCAGGACAAAGCAGCATTCTTGACTGGCCCCCCAATTATCTTAATGCTCATTCCCTCCATCACTAGCACACCTTGGCTGCTATGCATGCCATTTACAAAGTATGTTGCAATTAACTGTCAAAGGTACTTGAAAATATTCCCAAAACCTGCAACCTCTATCACCAAGGACAATGGTAGTAGATGCGTGGAAACATAACCAACTGAATGTCCCCCTCAAATTTAAACACCATCCTGGTTTGGAAACATATTGACATTCCTTCATTGTTACTCGGTTCAGTCCTGAAATCCCTAACCCAACAGCATTGTGGAAACATCTTTACCAGAAAGACTGCAATAGTCCAAGAACCATTACCTACTCAAATAAATGCTGGCTTGCCAATGATGCCCATATCCTGAAAAAAAAATGAACTAAACCAAAAACATAATGCCTAAAAGTTATAGAATATTCTTGGAATAATTTGTAGGTTTGCTCCAAATACTACAAAATATGAAAGAACTTTATGTGCTGGTGACTCATTCATACTACTTGGTGGGAAAACAAATGAAAACACAAGCGTAGGCTAACATAGGGAGCAACTCATGTGATACCAGACAAAACAGTTCTTCCAAAACAGTTCTTCCAAAACAGTATTATTACTCTCATTCATTCATACTTAAAAACCTATGTGTCAAATTCTCTGGAAACTACTCTACTTTTATGTTTTAGGTATTTATACTAAACATCTCAACACCTATGGGAGAGTTGTGGTGACTCATCACCAATTATTAGTATGGACGGAAGCAAGTACTAACAGGTATTAATGACTAATCTTTTCTAAAGCTACACAATATTTTTGTGGCAGCAGGTGATATTACAAGGCAGTGTATGCGCAATAGTGAGATTACACAAGTTTCACCAGATATAATTACTACTAAAAGAAAGCAAAGAACATCCAGCATGTTACTGATTAAAAAGTAATGTTAGAAACAGTACTTGCATAACAAAACACGAGCTGCAGGGACCTTTTTCACATCTCTACTGCCTTCCTTATCAAAATCTAAAAAGACACGCACACTACTTTGATTTTGCAATATATACAGACATACAGCATTGAAAACAAATAGCAGGCCAATTTGATAAATTTTATACTGGACAGAATGAATTCTGAGAAATAGACATAAAGGAATCAATAAGTCAATGTTAACACGAACATTCAGTTCCTTTATTCTAAACAGCAAACTTGATAATTGCAGAATTGGACCTTAAAAGGTAGGTAATGCATAAAAGTTGGAATCCATCAAGGATTCTACCCAATTATTAACAAAAAAATTTTAAAAGAGATACCGGAAATTTGAAATAAAAACAAAAGTGCAGAATGCATTCAACAGTTTAAGAAGTATCAATGGAAAGGGAAAGAGTTAAGGTTTCAGGTCTCACTAAGGGCCTTGGATCTGAAATATTAACATCCTTCCACGGATACTGCCTGAGCTGCTCAGTGTTTCCAATCATTAGCTGGCAGTTTAGACGGCACTATACAAAAGGTAACACACCTGATACTCTTAATAAAAAGAAATTCATTCTTGGGATGCAGACATTGCTGTCTAGACAAAGTCTTTAATTACCCATTCCTAGTTACTCTAAGATGATGATGGGGCACCTCCCTATACTGCCTAGTGAGGAAAAGACTGCAAATGATGTGCCAATCATGAAGAAAAACCACTGAGATGTTTCCCATTGCGCTTCTCACCTTTGGAAAGCAACAATAATAATAACAATAACAATCGCACAAGGAAAGAATCAGGAACCCTCTCTTACAGTAAAGATCACTGAGCACTTTCAAGGATTTGCCAGTGCTTCCCCACCCCCGCTACAATCTACGGCTTGGAATCCTTTGTCACAATTCTACTGTCCTCTGATTAGATATCTGTCAAGAGACAGAAACATCTACTGTTTATTTCCCTCCATAGATGCTGAACTGCTCAGTTCCTCCAGCATTTCGTGTGTGTTGTGATAGGGATCAATGCTGGGACCTTAAAAGAATATACATCTTCATGTTTGCTAAAAGGGTCTCGGCTCGAAACATTGACTGTTTATTTCCCTCCATAGATGCTGCCTGACCTGCTGAGTTTCTCCAGCACATTTTGTGTATTGCTCCAGATTCCAGCACCTGCAGAATTTCTCGTGAACTCATTTTAATGGTTGTGTTGATAACTTATCCCAAGCAAATGCTATTCAGTAATGTAACAGCTCCCTACAATTCAGTAAAAATGTGGAAAGTTTTACTTAAAAACAATGGTAGCAACAATTATAAATCTGATCAGATTTTAAAAAACAGTATGATCTAAAGTATTTTGTGGTAAACTTCCACGTCACTTCCAACTCAACTAAATAGGACCCAAGAATATGATAAAGCAATGCAATCACTGGATTTTGTATGGAATATATCCTTAGAACTAATCAGTCAAAGCAATTATGTGAAAAATACAGAAAAAAACAGGCACGTGAACAACAAGCTATTCTGCAATCAGCTGAAAAAACAACTATTTTTGGTCCATTTTTCATTCAATAAGCAGTGTGAGAAAATTAATGTTCTTTAGATAAAGCAAGCAAATGTCCATGTAGTACTGTTGTATCAGACATTCGATACATATTTAAAAATCAGGAAATTCTGCAGTATTATCTTGGTGACAAGTTTATCAAGGAAATGTTTAAACAATCACTATATTTGATTGCCTAATAATTTAACAAGTTAATTATGAACTCTGGACACGCACTTCTCTTTCTCTGCTATAATAATGTGATTTTGCAAACAACAGAATCCTGTGGTTCTACAATGCCATTCTAGAATACATTCAAGTACCCCCCACCAACCCAAAATGTGATAAATTTCTCGATTGAGTATTCTCTCCATTTGGACAATTCTATCGAAAGACAGCTAACTAATCTTGAACTTATTGGTTAGATTTTTAAAAAAAAGTATCAATTCATCTTTACAGTGACTTCCAAAGTCCAGAGCACTAAATGGTCCACATCACTTTCCTTCACCTGCTCTGGTTAGCAATTTCCAGCCAAGTGTATTTACAAAAGATTTTGCTTCCAGCCAGCTCAGATCTGCAATTACTAAAAATAGACAGTGAAGTCAAGACAATCTGATCATAACTACTCCTGACTCTATAAGAATAAAAAAATCCAGCTGATAATCTACATTGCAACAGTGACCATGTAAAAACTACCTTTTTCATTATAATCAAATTAAAAACAATGGAAGCACATTGCAAACCATAATTGCATGCAGGCCACATTAAAAAAACAGTTGGCATTGTTGTTACCCATTCAAAAGCATAGGTACACTGCAAATTTTAAAAGCCACTGTATTACAAATTCTGTTACACTCAGAGGACAGCCAAAATGGACCATTCATTATCAATAGGTGTAAGAATTTTATGAATGAGGATTACAGGAGCTGGCCACCTCTAAATTTTCACTGAAGGCAATCCTCCAGTAATCTCAAGAATTGAACTTTACATTACAGAGAAGGCTGGAGGTTACATTGAAGTCCCCATACCTCCTTTGGTGAAAATAGCTTAACAACAGCAATCTTAAAATGTTCAAATCCAAATTATAAAACTATTACAAGTCCAGAGGATGTGTATGTCAGGGCTTACATTTTACTGCAATCATCTGTTTATTAATGTGGTAGCAGCTTGACTACCATAATTTTCCATAAACAATAAAGAACGAGCAACTATCTTTTAGTGGTACTAATTGTGGGAAGAATGTTGGCTAGTATAATTGGGAAAAACTCATTGCTTTTCTTGAAAGTACTACAAGGTTCATTTATAAAATTTTCCCCTGAAGCAAAGAAATAAGCAGATGACATACTTAAAGGAAGCAGCAGCTGTTGGAATCTGAAGTTATTAGAGTCAAGGACCTCAAGGAGTACATTTGCAGGGAGAGTTTGGAAGATGTAGGAACTTCTGAGTTGTAAAAGTCAATTGACATTAGTTGTTGCTTCTGCAGAAGGTACTGCCAATATAATGCAGAAGAAGAAGAAGAAGAAATAAAAGTAAAAATAAGGAAATGTATTTATATTATACTATAATATATATCTGAAAGTAATGGGAAATATTTTTTGATTTATGAATTGGAGGCTGCCATTCAGCCCCTTGAAACTGTTCCTGCATTTTGTACAGCAGTTCAGTCATATTCCCCTATTAAACTGCTGATTTTTTTTCCCCACCTTCAAATATTTATCCAATTCCCCTTTGAAAGCCAAAACTGAATCTGCAGCTGCCACAAGTTCAGGCAGTGCATTCCTTACTGTAATTAATCACTGTGTAAAAAAGTGATTGGCAAAAGGTTCGGGGGACAAGCAAGCAATCACTTCAAAACCATCCTGATCCTTGAAACATCTGCTACTGCCTTTTCTCTATTTATCCTAGCCAAACCTCTCATGATCTCGTACACCTCTAGCAAAATTCTTCTGAATTGTTCCAAGAATAAGCTAGATTCTCCAGTCCAACCATATAGCTGAAGTGCCTCTCACTGGAAGGGTTCTAATGAACTTTTCCAATCACTGGAAATATTCTAATAAACCTTTACTGCATACTTTCCAAGGCCTCACATCCTCCTTAAAGTAAGGTTTTCTGAGTTGGGCTCAAGACCCCCGCCGTGGCCTAACCAGGTATTTTATAAAGATTCAAAAAAGCTTTCCTTTTATACTTCTTGGCTCTTCTTATGAGCCCCATGTGCTATATTCGTAATATTCCTTAAAATTACATCTTGCAACCCTTTTCCAAATTGTATCAAACGGTCAATACCATCTCCCCTGATTCTTCCAGCCAAAAATGTACCACTTTGCATTTCTTTCTCCATCAAAACTCCATCAAATTCCTCTTGTCTGTCAAACCCATCTCTAGTTCTCCTGAAACCTACTACTATCCTCCTCAGTATTTGCACACTTCCAAGCTTTGTGGCAACTGCAAATTTATTCTGCATTCAATGTCAAAATTATTAATACATCAAAAATAGCCATGGATCTAACTCCAATCCTAGGGGCACATCACTGTCCATCTCCCCCTAGTCTTAAAAAAAAGATCATTTATAACAACCCATGCTTTGTCTCCAAGCCAATTTATTATCCACGGATCCTTTTATTGCACAAGCAATAATTTTCATAACCAGCCTTTTATAAGAGATGTTATGAAGGGATTTATTTGAGAATATCATTTGGTAAAACAATACAGCAATGCAGAATATTCTATAAATGAAGAAACAGCAAAAAGGTTTGGTGTTCAGAGGGACATGGGTGCCCTTTCATGTGAATGCTTGAAAATTAGCAAGTGGTGCAACAATCAACCAAGAAGGCCCTTTATTGTAAGAGGATTTGAATAGAGGAGTAAAGACATTTGATGCAATTTTACAGGACTCTGGTGAGATTGCCCCTGGAATAGTATAACAGGTTTTATATCCATAACCAATGCAGGATAAAAACTAAGCTCTCATTATCTATTAGGGAAAGGGACATAGACTTCCAGAGGATAACAAAAAACACAGATCTCTCCAAGGCACTAAGACTGCAATGGCATACAGCGGTCAACCCCTCCATCGGTATAAAAACTTCTTAGTAAGTTTCAGTGTGCAAGTTTCAGCTTGTCAAAACAAGTGCAATTTGATTTCAATTTACTCCAGCTTTACAGGAGATTGAAAATGTCAAGACATTTCTCACCTTTCACAGCAGCTAGCAGCTTGCAGCTACTATAGAAGCAGCAGAGTTGTCAGCACTACTACCCATGTTCCTGACCCTAGCACTGGCCACCTACCTACCCAAGTCCCTGACCCCAGTTTTCCCCAGCCCAAGCCTTGCTCCATCTGCACATCTGGCCCATACTCTGGCCATAATACTAGTCATACATCAATGTAGCTGTTAGTTTAACTTACCAGCTAAAACAATGGTGATAACAAGACTTTGAAAGACACATACATAGAAATAAGCAGCAAGGCAAATGTTCATTAATATATAAAATAATGTGTTAACTACAAAAACAAAACACCTGGCCCAGGTTACTCATCCCAGCTCCAGAAGCACAGCTACTACTGATGTTCCACTACTTGTGAACCCAACATATCAAATGCAATCCATCTGATGGTAAGCAGGATTCAAACCACAGGAGAGGGCCCTGGAGAAACGTTTCTCCAACACTCCCAGTAACACACAGCCGACCTTGTAAGCACTCAGATCCATGGCTAGTAATTCAGCAGATAACGAGAACTTAGTATATTCATGATAGAGGGAGTACAATGCAGGTTGACTGGATTGACTTTTGGGATTTGGGAGGGGAAGGCTGGGGAGAATTGTCATAAAAGGAAAGGTGATTAAGCAGACAGAGCCTGTACTCCAGTTTGGAAGGTTATCTCATTGAAACAAACAAAATTCTGACAAGGCATGTAAGGGCAGTTGCAAGGATAGCGTTTCCCTTAACTGGGGTGTTTAGAACTGGGGGGTTACTCTCTCAGAATTATAGGGATTGGCAACTCAGTAGTCAGACAAGAAGAACCTTCTTGACTTAGAGAGTAGTGAATCTTTTTGTTACCCAAGGAAGATGTGGAGGCTCAATCATTTCATATGTGCAAGACACAGATTTTTGGATACTGGGAACAAAGGGATATGGAGCATGTGCAAGAAATTAGCACTGAGGTAAAAGATCTTACTAAATGGCTGAATGGACGTGAGCGGCTCAGTGGTTTACTTTATTTCTTACAATGTTATGTTAAAAGCTTTCTGAAAATCCATATATTCATCAACAGCATTACATTCATCCCTTGTTACCACAAGAAACTCAAATCAGGTTAGTCAAACCCAATTTACCTTTAACAAATCCATAGTCTTGTGAACCCCTGCCATTTGGAAACAATGCGTTAACATATAGCTAGATGCCTTGGTCACAGGCATCAAACCAGCATAACAACCTCATGTACTTCAACAAACAATGGTGTGCAGCTTGACCACAGGAGTGCAGTTTGTGATTCAATGCAATTATCAAGGCTGTAATAGAATTGTTTGTGCCCAACACCTGTGCAAAATGAGGTGGTGGGTGAGTGGTTGGCCCTGTCTTCTCTTGTCCTGCTGCTTAGAAGCTATTTGGCAAAACTGCAGAAAGTAGAGTCCAACTTGTAGCAGCTCTCATCTCCCTACAGATAGAAGCCACACCATCTGTCGAACCGCTTTTATTGTTCAGTAAGACCATGGCTGATCCTTGACCTTGGCTCTCCTTTAGGGTCTGAATTACCCTCTACAAAAGCTTGTGGGCATGTCCCACCAGGTTCAAGGACAGCTTCTACCCTGCTGTTATCAGACTCTTGAACAGACCTCTCGTATGCTAAAAGATGAACTCTTAAACTCGATCTCCCAATCTACCTCGCCTGGTCCTTGCACCTTATTGTCTACCAGCACTGCATTTTCTCTGTAACTGCAGCACTATATTCTGCATTTTGTTTTGCTTTTTACTGCCTCTATATAATTATGTATGGCATGATCTGTCTGGATGGCACACAAACAAAAGCTTTTCACTGTATCCGTATTGTACAAGATGTCGGTGAGGCCACATTTGGAAAATTGTGTTCAGTTTTGATCACCCTGCTATAGGAGAGATGCCATTAAGCTGGAAAGAGTGCAGAGGAGATTTATGAGGATATTGCTAGTCCTCGAGGGACTGAGTTATGGAGAGAGGTTGAACAGGTTGAGACTTTATTCCTTGGTGTGTAGGAGAATGAGGGGCGATGTTATAGAGGTGTATAAAATCATGAGGCGCATAAATAGGTCTTTTCCTCAGGGTTGGGGAATCGAGAACTAGAACTAGAGGGCATAGGTTTAAGGTGAGAGGGAAGAGATTTAATAGGAACCTGAGGGGCAACTTTTTCACCCAGAGGGTGGTCTGTACATGGAATGAGTGGTCAGAGGAAGTAGTTGAGGCTGGTGCATTAACAACCTTTAAAAGGTACTTGGACAGGAAAGGTTTAGAGGGATATAGGTCAAACATGGGCAAATGGGATTACCTTAGATGGGAATCTTGGTCAGCATGGACCAGTTGGGCCGAAGGGCCTGTTTCCATGCTGTATGACGCTATCTCAGTACTGCAGAATTAGAAATGTAAGAAATTCATTCTTACAAATCTTGCAGCAATATAATAGAAAACCAAACAATCATGAATGCACAAATAGAACTGGAAAGGATTGAATTCACAACATATTTTTAATTTCAGTTTAAGAGATCACTCACCAAGAGTTTTTTGGCATACTTACACAACGATACAGTTGTTATTTTATACAGATGCTTGGATAAACAGGCAATCATTTACAGTTGAGGCCGTATGTCCATATTGTAATAGAGGAATAGGCTTCCATTTGTGAAGCACCAAAGAACTCAAGAAATACTCTTGCATATTAGTGGTTTAATAATTTATGGTGTAATTATGGTATACGAAATATGACTACATAAAATTAATTGTTTGGAAAGGATATAACATTAGATTCTCAGAACAGTTAGCAAACAGAACAAAAAATACATTACAATGCATTCCAAATATGCCTTGAAATGAATTTGCAAGAATTAGGTTAAATGCTTTACGAGAACACAAATTACATTCAGTGCAACAACACAGAGAAAGACCATTTGAAAATGACGCAAACATAAGCAAAGACCATTATGGCAACTAACCAGAAACAAATCAAAAGAAGTCATGTTAGTGCAACAAAAGTATCTCAACACATTGCTGCAATAAAATACCATTTATTCTGCTTTCCTTTTTAGAAAATATATATATACACACAGGACAAACACAAATACAGCTCTAAAATGCTGACCAACATTTGTTTCTGTTCTTAAACCATTTCCTTCTTTAACTAATGGGATTAAGCCTCAGCCATGTGTTAAGAGTAGGAGCTGATAGTTCTTTATTAGGATGGGCAAGGGGAAGGTTGGGCGGGGGAGAGAAGAAAGGGCTTTTCAAATCCTTACTCTACACCATCAGGTGTCTCTTCTGCATTCCTTAAGTCAACTTTGCCAAATCAATACTTGCATAAAAAGTCTTAGCGCAAAAATAATTAACACAACTCATTCTAGCACTTAAAGTGTAATTCTTCCCCAACATACTTGACACTTCTACCTCTGTTTGGTAGAACTCAAGCACTGTACTGTATGTGAGTGCTAAGTGAAGCTTTTCTTCAGCTGCATATGCCATCAGCTGTGCTCTCTGAACAACAGTTCAGTTCTTATTTGTTGGCAGCCCTAAGGGGAAAAAGGTTTCAATCTAGTACTTAGGGACAGATGCCCAAGTGCCAGAACAGCTGGGAGCCAATGGTTTTCATTCAATTAAGAGACATGAAGATTCACAGAGAAATATTAAATCATGAGAAGGTGGGGGTTGTGTACATAAAATAATTGTTCACCATCCTCCTCTAGACAGCAATCAATAACAACTTAACAAATTAGTCTGCAGAACTTCAATTGTAATGGTGCTAAAAGCAACCACCCTATAATTAAACCAAACAAAGCATTGTGCTGTTTCTGTAACCTGATCTGTCGAAAGAAATCCTTGCACCTCACTTTGGATATATCCACAGAAGTACATTAAATAATTAAAATGCATGTAAAGAAACAAATAAAATGGTCAAAGCTTAAACAACACCTTTCTGAACTACTGAAATAAGGTTCCTCCCAGTTTAAAAAAAAACAAACTTACCCAAGATTATCCAGTACTATTAATGTTGCCTCGGAGGTGGTGATAAATGCTCGTTTATCAGTAATAAAAGAGGGAGAAGAATGAGAGTGGTAGGAGAAGGGAAAATGCTAGAGCTGAGATGAAGAATACAGCGATTACCAGGAACCTATAATAAAAGAGAAGTGCTGAGTATCCCAGAAATTGGGTTGGAAAGAGAAACACTGAATTAATGTTATTGGTGGATGACCTTACGTCAGAATGGCTAATTCTAACACAAACAGAAAAGGCTGGTTATCTGAAATTGTGGAATTCGGGTGTTCAGTCCTGTGGACTACAGAGTGCTAGATGAAACACAAGGTGCTGTTCCAAGCTTAAGTTCGGCTCAACGTATAGCTGCAGTAAAATGCAATTACTTTATTCTGCTTTCCTTTTTTGAAAAATTATATACAAGACAAATGTAAATATACCTCTAACACGCTGACCAATATTTGTTTCTATTCTTAAACAATTTTCATCTTTAACTAATGGAGGCCCAAAAATGCAGAGGTCAAAATGGGAGTAGGTTAGGGAATTAAAGTCACAGCCAACTGTGAGCTCAGGGTCATCCTTGCATTCTAAACAAAGATATTCTGAACAAAGGTCACCCATTTGATGTTTGATTTCTTCAATATAGAAGCCAACACATCATGAATATTGAATGCATACACAAAATTGGAAGAAATGCAAGTGAATTGCTACTTCACCTGAATGGCAATAAGGGAAGTCGTAGTAAATAGCAAGTTTGCGACTACTGCACTTGCATGGTAAAGTGGGGTGTGAAAGGGGGTGGCTGGCAAAGATGGAAAAGCAAAGCAGGCAGTTGTGGAGAAACACACTGTTACATTACCCCATTGCTAAATGTCCATGAGAAGGTCCTGAAGAGCTGCCTGCTTTGCTTTTCTATCTTTGCCAACTGCCCCCCTTCTGTTGAAGGTACTCCAGAGTGCTGTTGGGTAGGGTGTTCTAGGATTTAGACACATCAACGATAGATTTCTAAACAAGGACTGTGTGCAATTTGAAGGAAATCCTGCAGGTGGTGGTGTTCTCACGTACCTGCAGCTTTTGTCCTTCTTGATGGTGGAAATTGAGTTTAGAGATGCTTCAAGACCTGTAACTGCAGTGCATTTTATCAATGGAAAGCATTGTGGTCATTGCATTTAGACTGGCACACCAACCATTTATCTGGTAAACTACTTCGTCCTGGATGGTGTGGAGCTAATTGAAGTGTTGTTGGAGCTGCATCCATCTAGGCAAATCAAGATTATTCTATCACATTTCCTGACTTTTGCCTTGCAGTTGGTAAACAGGTCTTTATAATATCAGGAGGGGGACTCACTCCCAACACTACATCCAGCTTCTGATTAGGTTTTTGCAGCTAGCATATTTACGTTCCAGTTGAGTTTCTGGCCAATGGTGACCCTCAGGTTGTTGATAACAATGAACTCCTGCCACTGAATATCAAGTGTAGTTGGGAAGATGCTCTCTTGTCGGAGAAGGTCATTAAATGACACAAGTGCCATTATTCTCGTTTAGCATGTATCAGCCCAACTGTTGCCTTAGTCTTGCTACATGCTGGTATGGACACTCATTTCTTGTGGATTTGACAATCACCTATGTCTCTCATTCTTTCCCCAAAAATTAACTGGCATAGTCTCCCATGCTGTTATCAAACACAGAAACCCCATCCTCCTTAAACCCATGGGGCCCCTTGCCATTGAATCAATATCGTGCCCTATCAAATCCATGTGCTGACTGGTTGCGATAGCCATCCCACACTGAAAAAAAACAATTGATGCACAGGCATCTTTTAATGCTTAGACATGGAGTGGTAGCAAGTCATCTTTGACCTCAAGGGACTGCCTATGACACCGAGGAGCATCAGCAATAATCACTGAAAATAGAAGTGTTTTCTACTTAATGTTCATTGATGTCAATTTTAAAAGAGTTCCTTGAAGTCAGAGAGTCAAATGCTGTTTGTTGTTAAGGGTGATCACTCTCACCTCAACTCTGGAAGTTCAACTGTACTCAGAAATATTCCAAATGTCAGTATGTTTGGGCTCTTCCTTCAGCAAAAAAAACTTGTGATGGAATATTAATGTCAGTCTCATGAAGAGGTTTATAGTGGTAGCAAAGAATCACGTTCTGTGAAATTAACATTGTTTTTGCTTAGCTTGTATTTATTTTTAAAATAGTCAAAAGTACATATTTTCATAGTTTGGAAAGATATGAAGTTGACAGACTACTTGTTATTGAGGGCACTTACATCACAATGGAATTGATAAATCATTGCGGTTTATATTTCTGCATGGTAGTTCATTGTGAACAACACTAAATTCATACCTCCAACCCACAATTACATCAGCAAGCTGTTAAACCAGCCAACTGATAACCAACCCATTTTATTCAAGTTCATACTGGTCTACATACTAAAAAATGTGAAAGGAAACCCACATTAATCAGACAACCGAATCACAATTTACATCATCACCTCAGAGTTTAGTAACGGATGTAGGCAAGAATTTTTGAGAAAACAAGCAATCATTTGGATTTCTTCTAGCCACTAGATCTTTATTAAATCAGTTATTTATACTCAGTATTTTTCTTTTAAGCATTGGTGCTGCAGATTTAGCATTCTAAAAGGAAAAACTCAAATTCAAAGAAGAAATAGGCACATTGAAATTTGTATTTCCTGTATTCAAAAAAACTAAGCAAGCAAGTAGAGGAATTTTCTTCAAAAATTCATCTTCCAAACTCGCCAGCTAGTCTTTAAGTAAATGAGCAGTGTCTAAAAATCAGTATTTGTACCACACCAGTGGACAAAGGCCCTTCATTGTAGTATTAACCCTCAGAAACCAGAAGCCCCATACTTAATTTTTTAATATTCTTAATTTTCTGAGTTAGTTGGTGTCAGGAAAAGCAACATTTTAAACCACTAAATGGCCAGGTGCATTTGGGTTAGAAAGTGAAAAGTCAGCCAGGTTTAATTGCAGAATTTCAGTTCAGTGATCCCTGCTGGGAGTGCAGATGGGAATACTGGCTGACAGCAGGAATGGGTATAGTTATGAATAGCCTGGGCTCAAAATATGAATGCACATTTATCTAAGGTTCACAAGAGTGGCCTGCTCCTGAAGCCATCAGGATCTTTGAGATGAAAACTGGGGAAAATTCAGACTTCCTAGTGGGTCAAATATACTCATGATCACATAGCAATAGTTTTATTGCATAAAGTTTTTTTTAATGTTCACATAATTGTTTCTGGCATCAATATGTGATAAAGAATTCACTTAGTTCCTTGGAAAAAAACACCAAAAAATGTCTAAGACAACTTTTTTAAATATTTTTTTCCCCTCAGAAAGTAATAGCTTGTAGCCTTTATGCAAGGATCAGTAAAGTGAACAAACTAGTTAGATTGTACCTAACTCGAGAGCAACCAAATTCTGATGAAAGATCATCAACCCAAGACATTGCTCTCTCCAAGTATGCTGTCTTGCTTGCTGAGCATTTCAAATACTGACTTATTTCAGGAATTCAAATTGTGTTCGAGAAGGGAGAAGGCCAATCATGTAACTTGTTCTTTCAAGCTGCAAACTGCTTGCTGAAAATCAGTTCTGCCATCTGGAATGCAGACAATGGCCCAGATTTTTCTAGGTTTTGCCAGCAGTTCAAACTTGCCAGCCAAATCCGTTCTCAGATCCTATCCATTCATTGCGAGGGAGAATGTGTTACTTTTTAATTATTTGTGTTTGCAGTTAATGTTTTTTGTAAATTATTTGTATTTTGTGTAAAATAATTTACACAAGTGTTTACTGAGATTTTTTATATCATTTACAATATTTTTATTGATTTAAAATTTAAATGTTTATGAATATCCACAACATTCAGTGAAATGAATAAAAACTTGAGAATTGTGACAGCCGGTAAAGCTAGACATAGTTTTGCTGTCAGTCACAGTTTTGCCAGAGAAATTTCACTGGTATAATGCATCTTGGCTTGCTCACATTTCAGTTACATTGCATGGTTCTAACACCAAGCACCTCACCACTCAGTTTCAAGACTAATCACACCCAGCAAAATTACCTAAACAAAGCTAAGGGGGCCCTCGAGCATTCTTGCCTCCCATTTCCAGGGTATAAACTGAAAAATGATATGGAACAGCACAAATTCTGTTGCACCAAACAATGTCACAAAAATGCTATGATCCATGAATATTTCTGCATCCATTAATTATATATGAAAATGGAAAAAAAGACACCTGGAAACTAACATTTGTAGATCTGGGACTAGACGCACAATCAAAGTAAAGTTTTCACAGAAAGTTGTTGTGGGCTCTTCCTTCAGGAATGTGCACAATTTGTTAGATGAGAGGGCTTTTAGCACTTTTCAAACTTTAACTATGACTGGTGTTTGGTAAGGTTGAAGGCCCAAATCATCTTTCGCTTCAGAGGAGGCCTCTTTGACACATGTGGACCATTCAACTACATTAGGCATTTTACAATACAGTCAAGCCCAATTGTGCTCAGTTCCCTCCTTGCATTTTGTTCTTGAGCAGAAATATAGCAGCAACTATGGAGATCACAACTGACTCAGAAACCTGGAAAATACATCAAGTTTGTTGGAAACATCCAAGCAATGGAATAAGAGTGAAAACTTCAAATTTTTTCCAACACTTGCAATATCCCTTGAGGTAATAAATTTCCGAACCAGTTATTGATGAATGGTTTGAAAATCCCCAATTTAAATAATGGACTTAATCCTGCCCCAAGTTCTATTGCTGCCTATCAACAGATGCTTTAATGTTCATAGGGTGTGAGGTTTCCTCTTGCAATAAAATTTTCAGATCACCTTTCTAGTTTGTTAGCAGAAGGGAAAATAAAAATCAGCCGTTTCAGCATATCCCTTTTACTTTAATAAGGAGTTGCTACAGTGTCTTTCTTTTTTAGCAGCATCAATGGATGGCAAAGATTCTAGCATGAATGCATGTGGAACACCTTGCCATTCATTCAGAGACCCGGTGAAAAGGCAACTTCAAATCTGTAAGTAACAAAAGGAGGCTTTAAAATAGATGTTGCTCAGTGTCCGAGAAAAAAACCAAACATTATCCCAGGGAGTTATTTTTGAAGAAAGCTGCGAAAGGCAAGGTAACACAGTGAGTCATTAGTTCACTGAAGGCAAGAAGTCCCCTTACTATTTCTTCATTGGTGACTAAGTTTACTGATATGGAGTAGGAAGATAGTGAATCAAGATTTTTAGAAAATTGTGTTACTGAGAGAATATTGCATGATAGAAGACATTTGCTTTACAATTATATCATTTTCAAAGTTTGCCTGGAATTACAAAAATATCTAAATATTTACTAAAAGAATTACTAAATGTCTATAGTAGACACAAATAGCATATACCTTTAAAGAGAAAAAAAATCAAAGGAAATGATGTCGTTATATTACAAATATTTCTAGGTCACAACTCCACAAAAAGCACCATGTGTAAAAGTCTAGTTTCCAGGTCCTACTGAGTCTAATAAAATAGATTTCCTCAAATCAAACATTCTTCTACTCATGGTTCTTGTCCTCTCTAACCATGCCCCCCAACCCCACCTAATTTTTTTTTAAATATAGGTAGTCCTTCAGACTCAAAGATGACTTAATGTTTTTTCAAACTCAGTTGTCCAGTTGCTTGGACTATTCTTAACGCTATGCTCATTGCCTTCATGCATAGCTCTTAAGAGGTTATTCAGCATTAAACATATACACACACGTATATATATATCAGATATATATATACATACATACACACACACACACACACACACACACACAGGGCCTTTTTCCATTGCAGATGGAATTTTTCTATGATTTTAAAATATGGATCGAACCGTATCGTTCTTGTTTCTGCCATATATTCCTGTTCATCACCTTGTGGGCATTTGAAGTTAAACTGGTGAATTTCTGAAAGCAAGTCACCCACAGAATAGAGGGAGGATAGAGAATATATGCAAGGTTACATATTTTAAAATAAAAAGATCTTTGAAACATTTGTATGAATAGGCAGGTGAACTGGGAATTTCAAATTTTTTTAAAAATTTTTAAATTTTATTTACAGCGTGGTAACAGGCCCTTCCGGCCCAACGAGTCCGCGCTGCCCATTTTAAACCCAAATTAACCTACTCATACGTCTTTGCAATGTGGGAGGAAACCGGAGCACCCGGAGGAAACCCACGCAGACACGGGAGAACGTACAAACTCCTTACAGACAGTGAATGGGAATTGAACCACAATCGCTAGTGCTGTAATAGCGCTGTGCTAACCACTATGCTACTGTGCTGCCCCTAATGGGTAAGATTGACAATCTAGTTCTCTAAAGAGGTAACACAGTGTTCTTAGCCATGGTTTAAATCATGTTAACTGTTGAACTATGATAAAAAATAAATTGTGCCCCAATTATTCAAAACCTGCTTCAACATTTTTAGTGATGGGATAAAATCGAACATTCCCATATTTGCTAATGACACAAATGTAAGTGGAAACACAAGTAGTCATGAGGATGCAAACAAACTTCAAGGGGATAAAGACAAGTGTGCAGGCAACAAGAAGTCAGATGGAGTGCAATGCATAAAAAGGTGTCTATCCACTTTAGTAAAACTAAAGAAATTCTGAGTTTTTTTTAAATTGTAAGAAAATGATGAGGGATGTTTAAAGGGATCTGAATATTCCTGTGTACAAGTCAGTGAAAGCTAACATGCAGCTACAGCAGGGAACTGGGAAGCAAATGGTATGTTCACCATTATTGCAGGAAGATTTGAGTACAATTATATAGGGCTTGGTGAGACCACATGTATAATATGTACAATGGAATACCATGTACATTTCTGGTGTCCTTACCCAAAGGAGGATACACTTGCTATAGAAGGAGTGCAGCAAAGATGGAAGCACTCAGATCAAGCAGCATCCATGGGGAAACAGAAACAGAGTCAATGGTTCTGATCTGAAAAACTAAGCAAGTAATTTCTAAGTTGAAGGGAAGGCAGGGTGGAGACAACAGCTAAGATAGAAAGAGGGAGTTAATTGATTAAATCAGGTGTGGGGAGTGGGAGTGGGAGTGGGGTTGAGGGGAGGGGGAAGACCTGGTCCTAGATTATTAAAAGTCAGGAAGGGAGAGAAGTGGCTGTTAGTTACAAAAAGGTGACACTAACAGAATATCACCTCCAGAAATGCCTCTGATCAGATCATCAGGTACTGATGATATCCGAAATGTCCCCTATCATTACCCTCAAACAAAAGGACTCTGAACAAAAAGTCTTCAGGAGGTTAATCCCGTGAAATTTAGCCATGATCTATTGGACACTAGGGGCTTATAGCCACCTCTCTACGCCGGCTGGCAATATTGGAACTTCCTTCCTTATATCAATGACCATAGCAATGAATGAAGCAACCCGAAAAAAATAAACTGGACCACAGGATGTGATTTCAATCTCACAAGGGGCAGAAAGAACGCTATTGGAGGTACAGCTAATGGTCGATCAAGCATTTTAAAATAAGGAATCATGTCCCTAATTCCTGTTTGTTGTATACAAAAATCCATTTGAGAATGATGCCGGATGATTTGCAAACAATTAACATTATTCCTATATTTAAGAAAAGTAGATAGAAAAGAAAATGACAGAAACTGCAGGTCTGCGATTTTAACTTCAGTAGTAGGCAAGACAGTGGAACTTAAAAATATTTTAAGAATATTCAGCAACAAACAAGCATTTACAGCTTATGGAATCAGACCAAAATAGCATCTAAAAGTGACCCATTAACCTCCCTTATATAATGAAAAGAGAAAAATGCTGGAAATACTTAGCAAAGTCAAGTAGTATCTGTGGAAAGAGAAACAGTTAAATGTTTCAAGCCCCTGACCCTTCATTAGAATTGGGGAAGCAAAAGAAAAGTTAGTTTTGGGTTGCAGTGATGGTGGGGGAGGGGGAATGAGTGGAACAAAGTGAATATCCCTGACATGGCGAGACCATAATGTGCAAGTTATGGAGTAGTTAAAGTCAGATTAAACTTTTGTGTAATATGTTGCTAATGGTAAGGCTGTGGGACATGTTCAGCAGGGGCTTAGAGCCATCTCACTCTATTCCAGCTGGCAATATAGAAACTTCCTTCCTTATATAGAAAAATAAAAAAGGAAAAATTGAGTCAAAATGTTGACGACAGGCAGAGGTCAGTCTAATAATAACAGAAACAGCGAGTTACATAAAGCTAGAGAACAATAATAACGCCTGCAAGCTGCAATATGCCCAGATAGAAGATGAGTTGTTATCTCAAGCTTGCATTGGGCCTCTATGAAACAGTGTAGGAGACCACAGACAAAAACATCAGAGTGGGAGTGGGATATGATTTGAAGTGGTGGACTATCAAACTCAGGGTCACTCCTGCAGACTGATGTGCAGGTGCTCTGTAAAACTATCACCTAACCTGTATTTGATTTTTCCAACATAGAGAAGGCCACATTATGAACACTGAATGCAGTACAACAGTTTGGAAGAAATGCAAGTGAATCTCTGCTTCACCTGGAAAGACTTTCTGGGTCCCTGGATGGCAGGAAGGAAAAAGGCAAAAGGACAGGTAATGCACCTCCTGTGGTTGAATGGGAAAATATTGTAAGACAGGGAGTGGCAGGCAGGAACAGAAGAGCAGGGAGGGAGTCAAAAAGGGAGAAATGCCTTCAAAATGTTGAAAGAGGAGAGGAGGGGAATAGGGGGGGTTGGGGAAAAAAAAGAGTTAAGGACCAAGGGAACTCTGTTCTTGCTCTGTCCAGAAGGGGGTGAGGGCAGAGATGCAATCAAGGACACTGTCCACTAGCATACAGGGGAAGCCATAATTTAGGAAGAAAGACATTTCAGGAGCACTGTGCAGGAAGTCTCATCATTGGAGCAAATATGACAGATGGAGGAACTGGGAGAACAGAATGGAGCCAATACTGGAGGTGGGTTTGGAGGAAATGTGATCAAGATAGCTGAGAGTTTATGGGTTCATAGTGGATGGTGGTGGCTAGCTTATCCCCTGAAATGGAGAAGGAAGCCTTAGTTAATTTTACCTAAAATAAAAGTTAATAAAAACTGGAATTCTGGAAATAATCAGAAACATCAATGGAAATAGAGTAAACATTTCAGATCAATGGCCTTTCATGAGAATCATGAATCCCGATAGTCATGAACCTGAAACATTAATTCCTCACATGCTGCCTGATTGACCAAGGACTTCTAAAACCTTCTGGTTTAATCTCAAATTTCCATCATTCACAGTATTTTGCTTTTACACGAGAGATGGCTTGAACAGGCAAAAAGACTTCAACTACAAAAAGTTCATTAAAAATAAACTGTTGGGATGGAGACAAACAATTTTTAGAAGCAGAAATATTTAAACATCTCAGCTAGTGGCCAGCAGCTGTCTGAGATGAAGTGCTGATAGGGGAGACAGAATTGCTGCACTGTTCAGCAGATTCCACTTGGTCAGAGACTACCCCTCCCCCAAACAAATCTTTAACTGCCTAAATCAGTTACGCATACTCCTGTCATTACTCACCAAGGAGCAGTTTTTTGCATCTTCATTTATTCATTTTCAACCAAATTACAAAAGATCAAAGTTTGCAGTATCCCAGGGTAGAGATTGGGGGGCGGGGGCGGGGGGGGTGGAATCGCAAGTGATTTTTGTTTTTTTCCATGCAATGCTAAAGGGTCTAAGATATTGAAGCATAATTGCTCATAACATCACATAACACCTCATTTCCTCGTTTTAGAAGAATGCACTATTAATGCAACTAATTATGGTTTTTCTGTTAGTTCTCTTACATTTCTCAAGGTTTAAATTTCCACCTGGTCTTCCCCAATTTTGCATAGGATACTATTACGTAATCATTAAAGTTGCACAGAACAGTTTATCACCTTCATCATCACTTAATTATAAAAGCCTAAGAAATCAGAGCAGAAGTAGACATGCAGCCCCTTTTGCCTGCTCCACTATTTGATAAGACCACATCTGATCTTTTACCTCAGTGCCACTTTAACTCCATATCCCTCAATTCCATTAATATCAAAAAATATCAATCTCTGTCCTAATTATGCTCAGCAAGTGAGCTTCCACAGCCCTCTTGGATAGAAAATTCTAAAGAATCACTTTCGTCTGGGTGAAGAAATTTCTTTTCATTTGTCCTGCAAGGCAATCACCTTGTTTTGAGATTGCGATCTCTGGCTCTAGGCACCCCAGTCAAGGGAATCATCAACTCTGCATGTACCTTGTCAAGCCCTGCAAGAATTTGGTACATCTCAATGAGACCACCTCTCTTTCTTCTAAGCCATGGTGATTAGGCCCAATCTTCTTCACCTCTCTTCAGACAACAAACCTACCATCCTAGGAATTAATCTGGTGAACCTTTGCTGTACTCACATTGCAATAAATGCAGTCCTCTGGTACAGAGCCAGACAGCTACACAATAATCCATGTGGTCTCACTAGGACTCTCTATAATTGGGGCAAGATGCCTCCTGTACTCAAATCCTCTTGCAATAAGAGGATTTGAATCAGAATCAGATTTATTATCACTGACGCATTGTGAAATTTGTTGTTTTGTGGCAGCAGTACAGTGCAAAGATATAAAATTAATATAAATTACAAAAATAAATAAATAGAGAAAAGAAAATGAATAACAATGTAGTGTTCATTGTCTTCCTGTTTACTGTACCTTCACATTAGCTTTCAGCAACTCGTGTACAGGGACATCCAGGTTCCTCTGAACACCAACACATTTCAATCTCATACCACTGAAAAGAAATGTACTTTGGTTTTTTTGGTACCAAAATGGATGCCCTCTCAGTTTTCCATATTTTATTCAATCTGCTAATAGAACCCCACTGGTCACAGCCTTCTAATCTTCTCTAAGTGACCAGATGATTTATTTTAGGATATTCTTAGCAAAGTGCTCGGGATATCAGTAAGAATTTATCTGTTGTTTTTCCAAATATTGCCATAGAATCTTCAACATCCATATAAGAGCACCCAAAAGGCAATATCTCCCACAGTTTGGCATCTCCTCAGAAATTTGTTTATATATTAGTCCAATTTTTATACTCAAGTGTCCAGAATCAAATATGAATCTTCTTAAGAGCCAAAAGAAAATGCTGCCATGATAGCACTCAACACAAAAATTTTCACCCTCCTATTTCTGCACTCCACAAATACACTTTACTCATTTCAACCAGTGCGTGCCTGACAGCTTCACATTTAATTAGCAGCTTTTCTGCCTCATTCTTATTGCTGATCCAAAATCTTTTTTCCCCTCAGCTGTATATTTATACACAAAAAAAAATCAGCTTTTGAAAACAACTAAAAATAACGAGGAATTGTGCTAAACCGTCATTGTGAATGGAACATAGGCATTCATCCTTATGAACAAGTCTGTCCTACCAGTTCAATGAAAATTTGCTTTCCTGATGAACTTTAGTGAAGGCTTACTCAGTAGATTCAAATACTAGAGACAGAGACAATCTACCACAAAAGACAGAGCAAGATTTCTAATAGACAAGAGGAATCAATATCCATATTTGGAGTTACATGGCCATTTAAATACCAGAATTCTTAATGAATGGCACAACTGGTGGAGTTGATGTCTCTCAGCTCCAGAGAACCGGGTTCAATCCTAACCTCTGGTGCTGTCTGTGTGGAGTTTGCACGGTCTCCCTGTGACTGGGTGGGTTTCCTCCAGGTGTTCCAGTTTCTTCCCAGATCCCAAAAACATGCAGCTTGCTAGGTTAATTGGCACAGTAAATTGCTCCTAGGTGTGCAGATGAGAGGTAGAATCTGAGAGCTGAGGAGATTGAAGGTAGAATAATATGGATTAGAGCAAATGGGTGCTTGATTATTGGCAGGACTGTGTGTTGATGTGCTTGTTTCCATACTATGTGACGATGACTGTAACAGCTACATTGCATTGATATTTACTCTCAGGAGGAGAGCCCAGAATCTTTGGAAAAATTGGTTTGTTCAGAGAGAAACTGAATGGAAGACCTGCCAATGCACAGACAAAAACTGTTTTACCCTGAAGTACATTTTAAAACTTTAATTATCAACCTGAAAGTCTTCCTGCAAGCATGCAGTCTGATGAAATAGTTCTGTGGTGAATTTACGGTTGCTGGATCTCAAATAATATACAGAACCTGTCCTTGCATATTTTCCAACAGTAAACAGAACAATACAGTAGAAGTAACTAAATTGAGGATGTTGGAGTAAGTGGCCGAACATGGTTCTTAACTATTAAAAAAGTTAAAATTTCCCAGAAAAAAATCTTACAGATCTTGTTAACATAAATTACACCCAGAATATATCCTCCCATAAACCAATAATGTTACTTCTCATCTTTATCCATTTTACCCTTAATTCTCAAGACATCTGGCAGAGTGCCAAAATTACAGAGCAAGCTCAAAAACTCAACAGCACAAACCTCTCTCACTCACGAGCACACCTTCCTAGCAATACACACAAATTCTGATTTCTTTTAAACCAAGAGAAATTGTTTATACATTTTGCTTTTAGCTTCTCCGGGACCCAGTCAGTTGCAGAGCTTGCCATTCTAGGCACTTTGATCTTCAGGATAAAATTGGTCGTAGCATTTCTAAATTAAGAATGGATGCATCAGCCAGGATTCCCATTCTTAGTCACTATTCTGCCACAAATATCTCTGTATAAGCACAAGATTGGGCATAACAGTGAGCATTCTTCAAAGAATATTTTTCTAACATGACCCATTAAGACAAATGGCTAGTGTTGGAAAGTTATTCAAATCAAGGGATCACCAATGAATAATGTTCACATGGGTTTCCAAACTGCGAGAGCAGTGAAGACAGAATGCCTTCCTCTGTAACACCCCCCGCCCCACCCTTAAAAACTAACTATACAATCAAGCAGGTGCTCTTCAAGGTTTCTAATTTGTGTGCAGAAAGAGTGCGGAAGGCAGCAAAGTTTGGGAACCTCTGATCTGTATGCAACACTGGAGGGAAAAGCCAGCTCACACAGAACCACACCCTAGCAAGCAGTCAGTAAGCCTGGGAAAAGAAATTGGCATGCAAGAGGGAAAAAAAACCAAACACAGATATCTTGCAAAAAGTAACTTGAAGCTAGCTATCCATCCAGAGCCAACTATAGCAAATAGCGATCATCAACTCATTAAACCTCCAGAGTTTCCTTAGAAAGTAGAACTAGGGAATTCCGTGAGCAAACAATGTGCGTGTTCAAACTGTTTCACTTTACAATGGCAACTTTAATCATGAGTTGTTCTATGCAAAATTAAATACTAGGCAACTTACACAAAACAGTTTATATCTTTGGGAAAAAAAATTTATCTTCAATTTAATTTGTGACTGGGATTCTCAATTTAACTGCAAACTGGTATGTTTCCAAATTGGGGTTCCCAGAGCCAAAGGGCATGATGGGTATTCCATTAGGAATCTAATAGGGTCAAATATTCTTTGAAAATAAAAAAAGATGCTGGAAATTTGAAATAATGGAAAAATGATGTAAATGCTCAGCAGGTCAGGCAGTATTCTTTACTGAATTTGTTGCCTTGCACATCATTTGTTATATTTCAATATTTTAATATGATGCCTTTTTATGGATGAGCCATCATTTTTTGAAAAGGAAAACCCAGCACTGTTTTTGTTTAGAAGAACAAATATTAATGCAAAATTGGCTAAACTAGTTGATAATAGTTCATAGATCATCCCAAACTATCAGTGCCAGATTTCACCAAGGTCTGTTCACACAACACCCTGACCTACTTCAGCAGCTAGTTAAGCAACACCTTGATTTTAAAAATTCTTATTTTCAAATCCCTCCTTTAGTTTCATCCCTCTCCACCTGTAATCTCTTTGAGTGTATTGTAGTTGTTGGTGGGGTGGGGTGTGATGGCGGCTAAAACTTTCCAACTTCCTTTCTAAACCTTTACGGCCATTTATCTCTCTTTCCAATTTAGTAAGTTTCTCAAGACCAACCTCTGACAAAGAATTTGGTCATCTGCCATTACAATGGTGTTTAATTCTGTCTGCCAACATTCATACCAATTGCCTTTGGTAGTTTTGCTACACACCAGAAAGAGAATACAAATTCAAGTTGTTCATGTTTATTGCTTTTAGGTTGTGTAGCAGGACTCATTGAGAAATTAAACTACTATAAAAATAAATGCATAAATCTACCAAGAATATGTTTGAGCGGTCAGGAAAAATCAACAATCTGGGACTTTCTCAAACAAAAAAAAGATTTATAGTGTAAAACTATAACAACAACAACTGAGTAATTTATTTTCCAACTGCATCACATTTAATTCAAACTTTGTATTCAACTTGCAGTCTTGCAATTTTATGCCAAGGAATAAGCTACTACAAAATGATAATGGTAAAATAGTCAGACTTCCTTTTTTTTTGACAATATTTCTCCTTAATTTGAGTATTATGTGTAATTGCACTCTTTCGCCTCCCCAAATCCCTTAACAGAAAAAAATCTCCACAAACTGAAGAGGCAGAAGTGAAATGAGACAATCTGTTGACAAAGTTTAAAACGAAAACAGCTCCAGTATCCTGAACAATGTATTTGCTTGCATGTTCTCATTTCTATATATGGATAGCTATCACACTTAACAAATGTACCGAAATCCCTTTGGTGGGTTAAAATGATCCTGGCATCAAAAAACAAGTTTGTCCTGCATTGCTCATTGGTTGCCTGGACAACTGTGTCTGAGCTGAGAGAATGACAGTACGTTCTTTTCCAGGAATTTGCCATCTGGCACAGCATACAATACACTAGCAACTCACACTGCTGAATTGCCTAGTAAACTCACAAAACTATGATCTCCATACTCTACTGTTTATTCAGTTTTTGAACCTTCCAGAAAAAGTTACTTAAGCACTTTACTCAAGACCACAAACTATGAGGAGTTTGAAAAACAAAATCCCAAAATATTGATATGTTAGATAATAGAATTATTAATCTTTAAAGCAATTGCCATTTCAGTCCAAATTCCCATTTATAAAATCAGCCAACAATATCAAGCCCAGGAATTGCCACGAACATCAGAATAATACTTTAGGGTTTCTAAAAGCCACTGGGCACATCAAACAAACAAAAAAAAATCAAAACAGCTTGCAACTTTTTTTTCCATTCTTTCAATAAATGGAAAACAAAGGGAAAATTGACATGTGGTAAAAGGACAAAAAGTAAATGACACTCCCAAAAAAAAAGGAACAGCATTGCCTCAGAATCTGATGAAAGACCACAAGTAGTCTGACACAGCCTCAGGTTTGTATCAACGGATTGAGATTGTATTCTTGTATCAAAGCACCTTAACAGTTGTCTCAGATATCATAAATACTCTGTTGTTTGTGGGTGTATTTGGGACTCCTGAACAACTACACATGCAAGTCTTGCTGCATTGCTGCCGGATCTGCAGTGCAATTTAAATAGCTTGTCTTGACATAAAAGTGAACCAGATAATTTACTAAGCCACTATTCATGGACGCATTTCTGCAATAAATACAGCCCATTATTTACATCAATGAAAAAAAATTCAATAGACTCGCAGTCTCATAATACGTCTGACAAAATCAAAAGGACAGAGTTTGTACAGATGGCATTCTTATAAATATATTAGTTTCAGTCCAAATTACTTTGCTTAATCATGCTCTAAAACCAATCAATTTTCAGCTTCCACCAATTTCTCACACATTTTTGCAGATATTCAAAAGAAATTCCTTATTCTAGTGAAAATATAAATTGAAAACCAACAATAGCATACCTTTTTCCAATCATTCTGCATTAATTCTTTCTGTTAAACAACTGGAAAACAAGTTTATGACAAGTTAGAGGGAAGCACAAACTAAATCTGCATAGCTGACTCTCACAAATATCCCTCTAGACTGTATATTCTTGTATAACTGTGCTAGATTCCAACAAATTAATAGAGAAAATAACACATTTTAACTGCCAAAGCATTAAACTGGCGTGGTCTTCAGCACATACAAGGTCATACAACTTAAAAATACACAAAGGATATCTGCTTCCCTTGGAACAACAGTACATGAGCAAAACATAATTGCAATTAGTCTTTCACTGCTCGACTTGTAACAGAGGGAGAAAAAAAGTTGCATTTCAGTTTTTCAGACCTGAGAAAACACTGGAGCCATTAAGATCATTAAGTCAACATTATCTTTGTAGGGAGTTTAAAATGCAAAAGAATAAAGTATATTTCTCTCTCCCACCAAAGGCATGTATATACCAGTTTTCAAAGAAACACTGTGGAGACCCCAAAAATTCATCCAGTTTCCCACACCAACTCAATTGCCACCATATTTCTGCAACTTTCTCAACCACTAAAGAGTACAATTTATTGTCTTGTAATGTACCTTAAATCTCCACATGCACTAAAGATTTAACCTCATCTTTAGTTTCATTGTTAAAGTATAAGAAACAAAAAGTTTGATAAGGTTGCATTGAAACACCAGTTCAAAATGAGATCAACTCAGTTCTTACCTCTTTAAATTGTGAACATATTAACATTCATGTTCACTGTGGCATTTTATGAAACAACTATATAATAACTTCTTAGTATTTCATTCAGCCCTTTCAGCCTGAACTAATAATAAGTAGATGCATGAACTACTCAAGGTCGTATCTGCCTTTGTTGCAATTGTAAACACCATCTTCCGTTGAATGGTCTCACTAATCTCCAAACTTCTAGACCTAGAACTCTGCACCTCCCTCTGCAACTGGATCCTCGACTTCCTGACCAACAGAATGCAATCAGTAAGGATAGGCAGCAACACCTCTGCAACGATTATCCTCAATGCTGGTGCCCCGCATGACTGTGTCCTCAGCCCCAACTTTACTTCCTATATACTCCAAGTGCATGGCCAGATTCTGCTCTAACTCCATCTACAAGTTCACAGACAACACCACAGTAGCGGGCTGGATCGCAAATAACAACAAGACAGAGTACAGAAGGAGATAGAGAGCCTAGTAGCATGGTGTCAGGACAACAACCTTTCCCTCAATGTCAGCAAAACAAAAGAGCTGGTGATTGGCTTCAGGGCAGTGCACATGCCCCTTTATGTATCAATGGCACCGAGGTGGAGATGGTTGAGAACTTCATGTCCTAGATGTAAACATCACCTTGTCCTGCTCAAACCACACAGACACTATGGCCAAGAAAGCACAGCAGTACTTCAGAAGCTTAAGGATATTCAGCATGTTCCTTTCAGCCCTCACCAATATTTACTGACACACCATTGTAAGCATTCTATCTGGATGCATCACAGCTCAGTATGGCAACTGCTCTGCCCAAGACTGCAAGAAATTACAGAGTTGGGGACGCAACTCAGTCCATCACGAAAACCAGCCTCCCCTTTATGGACTGTCTTCACTTCTCGCTGCATTGGAAAAGCAGCCAGCATAATCAAAGACCCCTCCCATCCTGGACATACTCTCTTCTTTCCCCTTCCATCAGGCAGAAGATACAAAAGCTTGAAAACAAGCACCACCAAGTTCAAGGGCAGCTTCTATCGCGCTGTTACAAGAGGTCCATTCAAGTGTCTTATATGTTAAAAACGAACTCTTGACCTCACAATCCAACTCATTATGGCTTATTGTCTACCTGCTTTGCACATTCTCCGTAACTGTAACACTATATTCTGCATTCTGTAATTGCTTTTCCCTTGTACTAACCTTGATGTACATGTGTTTTGAAATGATCTGTATGGATAGCTTGCAAAACTTGGTTTTTCACTGCCTCTCAGTACATGTGACAATAATAAACCAATTTAAATTCAAACATGTGCTACTACAATTTGGAGAACTTCAATTGCACTATGAAAGGCATGAATCAAAATTCTGCAGTGCTTCTTTTAGTGAACTACATAACAACTGCAACGTATTTTCCCATCCACTTCTGGAAACTCTGGGTTTGACCCAGACATTTTGCATATTGATGAAAATTATTGGGGCATTGGGTTAAAACTCTGGATTGCATTAGGCAGAAAAGCACATATCACATCAGAATTGAGCTTATATAGCCAACACTGTAATGTGAAAATGCTAAATTGGATCCAGAGACCTGAAAACATGAATCCTCCTTGTTCCCATCTTTATTATTAAAACTGGTGAATTGAAATTGGGGACCAGAGATCAGAAGGGGTGGAATAAAGCACAGCAAATGCACCCACCTGGACTTCTCAAACTTTCATGCAACCTCTATCTTACATCAATGTGCCCCATCCATGATACTTATGCAAGCAAGTCTGAACAGAGTTTTTGCATTAGTTATAAACTGTATCTGAATGCAGTTCAATAGAATGTCACATCTGTGAAAGTTATATGCACATGGTTTGGATTTGCAGTGCATATATGCAACTCTTGGAAATACAGGGTCTTAAAAATGTTTTGCTTTCCTCCAATGTGCAACATGTCTTCTCTGTATTGATGAATTTGTTGTTTTTCCACCTGCCTATCCCTTCTTTTGTTTGGAAAATACTGTTATCCCATCTTAACCTCCTAATTTTGAGGAAGTGACATATCAGCTATCTAGGTAGCGAGCAAATACACCAAATATGCTACTTTGAAACAGAAGGCCATCTCCTGCTTGCTGCTCCAAGCTACACTGTTAGGCAAAAATATCTACAGTTCCACCATCTCCAAGGCTGAAAAAAACTTAGATGACCACTAAAGTTCGTCAGGGTTTACATGGGACAGTGGAGGAGGAAGTTCAAAATAAACACATGGCCCTGAAATTTAAAAGAGCTAACATTCAAAATGTGTTCTCCGTCCTTACTGATGTCTGTGACCTCGTGCATCCTTGACTTTGTCTGGGTCAATGCCATGGTCATTCTCAAAATTACCCCCACCCCCAGAATCATTCCAGACAGCTGTTGTTGATCACCATCATCTCTCTCAGTTTGCTGCTCACTACTGCATTACAGAAATCACACAAATTCCAAAAGACCTCATCTACTTTTTCCTTAACCCAGGAAAAAGCAAGCAGGCCCTAGAATTTACCTGCACTGCAAGTTTCCCCAAAAGAAAAGGCAATAATAGACCATACTCATGTGGAATTACTGCTTATCAAGCACTTCCTTGGCAACCTCCTGCCTGCATCACCTCACTGTACTTGAGGACCTCTATGACTTCCTTACATAAAAGAACATGCTTCTGGAAATACTTTTTCACCAGCTGGTCAAGGCCCCTTTAACTGCCATTGCAGCCTTCATCCATTATCAACCTCTGATGCTGAGAGAGCATTGCTTATTTTATGGCATGTCCCTTTAAGAGCTGGCTGCAGAGAGCACACATGCAAAGCTAAATGATGGCAGTTGTAAGTACTTGAAATAGATTAATAGAATTCACTGCAATGCAACCAATAAATGGCCATGTTATGCAAGGAACCCTGGCAGTGCCATTTAGTGAACCTCACAACTGAAGATCTCAATCTTTATTTGGTGTTCTATATAAAAAAATGTTAGGGCGACACGTCACACTTTTTAATACCATTAAAAAGTAGCAAAAATTCTACGCCAAAAATCGATTGATGGTAATATTTCCAACATGGAGGAGGAACAAGATTCATGAGAGAATGGAAGTCATAGAGAGTAATACAGCACAGAAACAGGCTCTTTGGCCCAACTTGTCCATGCCTACCAAGGTGCCCAGCTAACTAAGTCCCACTTGCCTGCATTTGGCCCATATCCTTCTAAACCTTTCCTATTCGTGTACTTATCCAAACTATGTCATATAGTTTTTGTTCTCTTTTCCTGGGAAAAAGACAGTGCACTCACCCTATCTATGCCCCTCATGATTTTATACACCACTTTAAATCTCCAATGCTCCTAAGAATAAAGTCCTAGCCTGCCTAACCTCAGGCCCTCCAGTCCTGGGAACATTCTCATAAATCAGCTTTGCATTCTTTCCAGCTTAATGACATTTTTCTTATAACAGGGTGACCAAAACTGTACACAATATTCCAAGTGTGGCCTCACCGTTGTCTTGTATGACTGCAACATAACATCCCAACTCCTATACTCAATGCCCTGACTAAGGCCAGCGTGCCAAATGCCTTCTTCACCACCCTGTCTACCTGTTACGCCACTTTCAGCAAACTATGTACTTGCACCCTTATGTTCTACAACACTCCCCAGGGCCCTATCGCTCCTCGTATGTCCTTTCTTAGTTTGACTTCCCAAAATGCATCACCTCGCACATCTGAATTGAGAGCCATTTGCCAATCCTCAGCCCACTTACCTAGTTGATCAAGATCCCCCTATAATTTTTGATAATTTCTTCACTGTCTACAATACCACCCATTTTAGTATCATCTGCAAACTTACTAACCATGCCTTGTACATTCTCATCCAAATTGTTTATACAAATAACAAACAACATGTCCAGGCACTAATCCCCGTGACACGCCACTAGTCACAGCCCTCCAGTCCAAGAAACAACCTTCCACCATCACCCTCTGCTTCCTACCATTGATCCAATTATGAATCCAGTTAGCTAGATCTCCCTGGATCCCATGCAATCTAACCTTCCAGTCTAGCTTACCTTGTGGGTCTGGCAAGATTTATGGAGAATCATTGTTTCAAGTACTTAAATAAAGTGTTCCTAATGACTGCAAGCTCTGGAAGATCCAACTTATAAAGTGCTACTCATAAGAGCAGATATGGCAGTAGGTGCTGCTAATTCAGAAGTTTAATATGTTTTATGTTATTTAAGACAGCACTTAGCATCAATTAATATGTACAGCAATTGCCAATTGTAACTTAAACATCAGTAAATAATATTACTCTTATTTTGCTGACACCTTTGGTTCACGTTCAGCTCTTTGTATGCATCACTTGGTTTGGAAATTTGTATCCTGACTTGTTAAAATAAAATTTTTTAAATTTAAAATTTTTTTTAGAATTTTATTTACAGCATGGTAACAGGCTCTTCCGGCCCAACGAGTCCGCGCCACCCATTTTAAACCCAAATTAACCTACCCATACGTCTTTGCAATGTGGGAGGAAACCAGAGCACCTGGAGGAAACCCATGCAGACACGGGAGAACGTACAAACTCCTTACAGACAGCAATGGGAATCAAACCCCGATTGCTGGCGCTGTAATAGCGTTGCGCTAACCGCTATGCTACCGTGGCATTTCCCTCCTCTCCACTCAGGTTCATCTAAATCAGCTGCCCTACATGTGTGGGTAAAAGATTCAGCTGAGACTAATTTTGAAAGTCTTGATTCAAACATTATCATATTACACAAAAAGAATGCAAAGGATAAATGATTTACTTAAGCAAAACAACATCTACACACCATCTACAAAAGTGTAGTAAATGCAGATCCCTCAAGTCCATCACTATTCCATACAGGGCCACATGCAGCTTACCCAAAGTTTCCTCTGATTTTGCTAAATTCTGAGCCCCTCCCATCAAACACCAACCTTCTTTCCCATCCCAAATCTTTTCTTTTGTTAATCAGTACAATTTAGATATCTCGCTCAATACTATTCTCAAAGCAGCAGGAATTAGGAAAGATAAAATGTTCCAAATTGGAATGTCCTTTAATTGTGATGAAGTGCATTTAGTTCCGGTCAATGTGCTTATTCAAAGATATAAATCCAGATTCTATAGCCACTTGGTCAATTACTTGAAGCTTTTGCCACAATAAGTAATATAAATAGATCAATATTTTAGTTTCTAATACATAGCACTTCCTTTAAAATATTCCATATATTATCAGTTGGGCTTTCCTTTAAATTAAAAAAAAATGGATTTCAAACTGCAAGAACAGCCAATAAGTAACCTAACCAAGGCCTCTAGCAGCTTTTCCAAAATATTCCTGGAGTGCATAACAGAATGGCACCCATTCACCTGCAAGATTTTCTCCCAGCTCCCCTCTCAAAACAAAACCTCCATTTGTGCCACAAACAAATCTAGCTCAGATTTTTATATTACAGCATCCTACTTTGAAAAACACCATTGTTTTCTTTCCATTCAATGGTAAAGAAAATATTTAATCTTTGGATAAATGTAGATTCAAATGTATTTAATTTGTTTTAAAAGATTTCCAATGAACCAGAATCAGGTTTACTATCAGCGACTTGTATGTTGTGAAATTTGTTGTTATACAGCAGCAGTAGTGTAAAAACATAAAATTACTATGTAATACAAATAGTGCAAAAACAAAAAGGAATAACAAGGCAGTGTTCATGGTTTCAGGGACTGTTCAGAAACCTGGTGGAGGGGAAGAAGCTGTTCTTAAATGGCTGAGTGTGGGTCTTCAGGCTCCTGTACCCCCCCAACTGAATTTAAGATTTAGTAACTGTATGAGTGTAAAAAGGCAATTACCAGCAACAGCATACTTCAGAATCTTAAAGGGCAAATGTAAATGGTATCATAAGATTTTAGCATGAAAAAATCCAAAAGAGAAAATACACACTAGTCCCCCACTTAATGCACTTAAAGTTCCAAGATGGTCTTTCAAAGAATCATTTTTGAAGGCATCCAAAAGTAATAATACATTAACAGATAAGCAAGTTATACATTTTTATTGTGGAAGTGGTAGAGGAGGGAAATGAAGAATAACTGATTGAGTACGAAACGTGAAAAGGTATATGCGTGTATTCCATGTTCCACAAATTTATGCAATGCTTTCTGTTAGAGTACAGAAAAACAAAGGGAACTGGCAGCAATTTACCTAATGATAATTATTTATACATGAAAATGGAGATGATGAGAAACAGAATTCTAAATGTGTCTGGACAAATCTATTACTGGTTCAATAACAGTTCCAGCCCACTGTTTATACTTCAACCAGACAACTAAGCTTGCAACACGCATTGCTGACTGCAAATGACGATTTATTGACGCAAGCACTGCTGCACATGGCATGCCAACAATCAATCACAGAAGAACTTTTTCTAAAAAACTTTTCTAGAAGCTAATCCATGGCTGAGAATTTGAGCTTGCAAAACTCAAAACTAATAATAATGCATAAGAAAAGGTTATGCAAACGTGAAAAGAGCCAGCACAACAGAAGAAAAGGCTTATACCACAATGAATATGTTTAAAGAAAGGACACAGAAGCTGCCAAGAATTTAAATAAAAGCAAGGCAACACTGCCAAGTCTGAACCAGAAGTGGTATTGCTTCACATATTGTCCAATTCTTACTAACTGGGAACTCGAGGGTTTTGTATCTCATTACTAAAATTCTGACAAGTTTCCACAATACTTCTCTAAAACAAAAAGGATGCAAAGTAGTTGAAATAAAATTTCAAAGATATGATAATAGCATTGCCCAAAGTTCAGTAAGTCACATATATACAATCCCATGAACAGCAAATTCCTTATCTCAGCAAGTTTGAGGACTTGGATAAATCACAATACAAGAAAGAAGCCTAAAAGTGAAGCAGGTTACTTCTTGATCCTCAAACAAGGGAAAACAAAAAATGGAATCAACAAAAGCAAAACATCTTAAAAGATAAACTGCTGCTGATGTGACAATGCAAAAGCCAGGACTTCCAGTTTCAAACATGTCCCAACTCTATTTCCAGAATGCAAAATCTCTAAGCTCAGTCTGTTGTGAACCTCTGTTATTTGTGATATAGGCAAATGACCTGGATAAAAATGTAGGTCGTCTGATTAGTAAGTTTGCAGATGACACAAAAACTGGTGGAGATATGGATAGTGAGGAAGGTTGTCGAAAGATACAGCACAAAATGGATCAGCTGGAAATTTGGGCGAAAAAAAAATGGCAGGTAAAGTTTAATCCAGACAATTGTGAGGTATTGCATTTTGGGGGGCCAAATGCAAGAGGAGCATTGATGTACAGACGGATCTTGAGGTGCAAGTCCATAGCTCCCTGAAAGTGGCAACACAAGTGGATAGAAAGGCAGCATATGAAACGCTTGCCCTCATCTGTAAGGGCACTAAGTCAGAAAGTCATGTTGCAGCTGTGTAAAACTGTAGTTGGTCCAAATTTGGAGTACTGCGTGCAGTTCTGGTCACCATACTATAGGAAGGATATGGAGGCTTTGGAGATGTTGCAGAAGTGGTTCACTAGGATGTTGTCTGGATTGGTTTGTATTAGCTATAAGGAGAGGTTGGGCAAACTTAGATGGTGTTTCTCTATAATGTCGGAGTCTGTGGGACCACCTGATAGAAGTATATAAAATTATTTGAAGAATGAATAAGGTAGATAGTCTCTTCCCCAGGGTGGAAATGTTAATGCTAGAGGGGCACAGCTTTAAGGTGAGAGGGATAAAGTTTAAAGGAGATTTGCAAGGCAAGTTTTTTTTTGTTACAGAGTGGTAGTTGCCTGGAATGCACAGCCAGTGGAGGTGGTAGAAGCAGACACAAATAGCAATGTTTAAGAGGAATTCAGACACGAACAAGCAGGGAATAGCAGGACATAAACCATAGGCAAGCAGATAGGATTAGTTAAAGACTGGCGCCATGGTCAGCACAGACATGGTGGGCCGAAGGGCCTGTTCTATACTATTCTGAGATTCCTCTAATTTTTTTCCTCTCTATTTCCAACCAATTGATTTTTTTTTCCAAAATCTTATTTCATGAAGCCATTAGTGTACAAATCAACAGACAATAGGAGCAGCTTTACAGAACTTTATAAATTTATCATTCTTCAATCAACCCTCAATACACAAATAGTGAATGTGATCTTCTCCATACAATTCCTTCAGAAATGCAGGAAGCAGACCAAACCATGATACAGTCTTTTTCAACTTTCTAAAACCTTCAACTTTGTCAACTAGAGCTCTCAAAAATTTATCTCACTTTGTCTTCATGACAGGATCACCTGTTGTGTACTAATCTACAATCCATTACAATTCTCAGTGCAGACCAGTGTCAAGTCAGGCTGCATCATTGGTCTGACAATTGCTTCAATTTTTCCTCACTACAATGCTGCATCTCACCTCCAACAAGCTTCCTGTCTAGATAGAACTAATCTTCAGAATTAATGAACAATGTTCAACCCAGGTCACCTCCATTTCAAAACCAAGGGTACCCAAATCTCAGCTGTCAAGCTACAGCATACTGGCGATACTTATGTATGCAAGCTTTCAGAGGTCGAGCTCCAAGTTATTGTCAATTCATTTACTGAAGCAGGCAAGAGAATCAAAGCTCAGGATTGAAGCCATATAAAGCAAATACAAGGTTAATGGCAGGACTCTTAGCAGTGTGGAGGGATCTTGATGTCCACGTCCATAGATCCCTCAAGGTTGCCATGCAGGTTGATAGGGTTGTTAAGGCGGCGTATGGTGTGTTGGCCTTCATTAGTTGGGGGTATTGAGTTCAAGAGCCGCAAGGTAATGTTGCAGCTCTACAGAACTCTGGTTAGACCACAATTGGAGTATTGTGTTCAGTTCTGGTCACCTCATTATAGGAAGTATGTGGAAGCTTTAGAGAGGGTGCAGAGGAGATTTACCAGGATGCTGCCTGGATTGGAGAGCATGTCTTACGAGGATAGGTTCAGTGAGCTAGGGCTTTTCTCTTTGGAGAAAAGGAGGATGAGAGGTGACTTGATAGAGGTGTACAAGATGATAAGAGGCATAGATCGAGTGGACAGTCAGAGACTTTATCCCAAAGCGAAAATGGCTAACACAAAGGGACATAATTTTAAGGTGATTGGAGCAAGATATGGGGGATGTCAGAGGCAAGTTTTTTTTTTGAAAAACACAGTGTGGTGGGTGCGTGGAACGCACTGCTGGCAGAGGTTGTTAGCTAGATATTAGAGCAGGATAAAATGTTGGCACACATTGTGGGCCAAAGGGCCTGTACTGTGCTGTAATGTTTTATGTTCTGGGGCTGTGAGGCAGCAGCACTAACTGCTATACACGAATAGCAGTTCCAAATTCTCTGGAAGGAAAAGCAAACCAACATCTGTAGTTTCGGCCAGGATAATATCCCCAGCACTGGGACCCCCTTCGTATTCAGTCAGCTCCATTGGGGCAACCCACATCATTTGCATGCCCAGCAGCAGACTCCCAAGACAGAGCAGTTACAGTGAAACTCCAATAATCCAACACCCTCCAGACTTTGGTGGTGCTGGACTAGCATAGTTTCCAAACTTTTGGATCTTACTCATTAATACCCCAACACACTTTTAATTCACTTTTTTGGGATTTTACATTGTGGTATAATAATTTTTTCAGTGAACTAGTTAAGGTTCAAGAGAGTACGGGAAGCAAAAAATCAGTTTAAAGGAAGCGTGGGAAGGAGCTCGGACAGCTTATAAGGAACACAGGACACATTACCTGGTGAGCCACATGCCAAATCATCAGAATTTCCAAACAATTAGGTAGCTGATTAGCAGAGTTTTACGGTATTCTGAGCTGTCGCCAGAACAGATCACCAGCTGGCCAGAGGAAGAAATTCAAGGAAATTCTCCTTGGAAAATGTACAACATCCCCTCTTACCATGCCCACTCCAAGTGGAGTAGTATCTAGAATGGCACAGAGGACCTCAAATCTTTGCATCAGGTGCCCACCAATCAGGTGGCAGGAAGGCATCAACTCCCAAAATAATTGCCTGTCTCGTCAAGCACCTTCTGCCCCTCATGATAAAATCTGAGGGTCCCATATTGGCCTCATCAGTCACCTCAGAGCTCCAGAACTGGAGCAGTTTGTCTTCGATTCCAGGGGATTACCTGAGAAGATTCTTCAAATCACAAAGCCAGACAGAATCAGAGGCTTACTCAGAAGTAAGCAAGCTCAGCACAAGTCTTCTTACAAATGCACATGCAATATCGATTGCTGTGTTCAATCACATATACATATCCCCAAGTCACTATTTACCCTTATAACACTGCTGTTGATTTTGGTATAGAAGACAAAACATTATGAGTGATTTCATGGAATCATCATATCTTTATGCAACCATCAAGGACAAAATGCCTGATGTTATATTTTGGAATTGAAATATTTAAAGTTTAACAACTCCAGTTCACAAAATTTATTTTTACTAACCATTCCAACCTCTGTTTTCTGAGCTGGAACACAGTTGTCCACCCTCGATACCTTAGACCAAAAGGCAAAAAACCTGGAAACATTTTGAACGAGAGCTCCAGTGCCTTTCTGGATGGATGAATTTGGGCAAAAATAACTTCTGCCATCTATTAAAGTGACCACTTAAAAGGTACATTGGGATATTAGATGAAAAGGTTTGAAGTAAACATGATAGCAAACATTTGAAATACTTCCTAAACTTGAATCCCTAAGAGGCCTACGCAGGAGAAATACTAATAACGATAAATAATCATAATGATGCTAGAAATTAAGGAAACAACTAAAATGAGAAAGAAATATTTTAGCACAGTCTCCACAACAGAAGAGACAATAAATGCACCAGAACTAGCAGAGAACCAAAAAAGGTCCAAAGTGAGAAGAAACTAACATTAGAAAACAAATACTGCAGAAATTAATGGGACTAAAAGTCATCAAATCCTCTGGTCTATATCTGTGGCCCTAAGTAAGCTAGCTGCAGAGAAAGTGAATGCATTGGTTGCGAACTTCCAACATTCCAAAGACTCTAAATGGATCCAGTCGATTGAACGGTAACACATGGGGAAACTGAAAGCCAATTAGTTTGAAGTCCAAGTAAGGAAGTGGATTGTCACCATCCACTCTGACAGCCACCAACGCAGCTGAACCTGTGATCACAGTGGAGGACGTAAGATCAGTCTTCTGAAGAGTGAACACTAGGAAAGCACCTAGCCCAGATGGTGTCCTGGGCCGCGTGCTCAGATCTTGTGCTGATCAGCTGGCAGAAGTATTTGCAGACATATTCAACCTCTCCCTGCTTCAATCTCAGGTTCCCTCCTGTTTTAAGAAGACCACTATCATCCTGGTACCAAAGAAAAGCAAGGTAATGTGCCTCAATGACTACCAACCAGTGGCTCTGACATCCACCATCATGAAGTACTTTGAGGGGTTGGTCATGGCACGCATCAACTCCAGCCTACCAGACAACCTGGACCCACTGCAATTTGCCTATCGCCGAAACAGGTCTACAGCGGATGCCATCTCCCTGGCCCTTCACTCAGCTCTGGAGCATCTGGACAGTAAGGACACACGTTAGACTATTGTTTATTGACTACAGCTCTGCCTTCAATACAATAATACCAAGCAAGCTTGTCACCAAACTCCAAGACCTAGGACTCAACTCCTCCCTCTGTAACTGGATCCTTGACTTTCTAACAAACAGACCGCAATCAGTGAGGATGGGCAGCAATTCCTCCGGCACGATTATTCTCAACACTGGTGCACCTCAAGGCTGCGTCCTCAGCCCTCTACTCTACTCCCTATACACTCATGACTGTGTGGCCAGATTCTGCTCTAACTCCATCTACAAGCTTGCAAATGATACCACTGTTGTAGGCCGTATCTCAAACAGTGATGAATCGGAGTACAGGAAGGAGATAGAGAGCTCAGTGGCATGGTGTCATGACAACAACCTTTCCCTCAATGTCAACAAAACTAAAGAGCTGGTCATTGACTTCAGAAAAGGGGGTGGTGTACATACACCTGTCTACATCAATGGTGCTGAGGTCGAGAGGGTTGACAGCTTCAAGTTCTTGGGAGTGAACATCACCAACAACCTGTCCTGGACAAACCACGTGGATGCCATGGCCAAGAAAGCTCACCAGCGCCTCTACTTCCTCAGGAGGCTAAAGAAATTTGGTTTGTCCCCTTTGACTCTCACCAACTTTTACCGATGCACCACAGAAAGCATCCTATCAGGATATATCACGGCTTGGTATGGCAACTGCTCTGCCCAAGACCACAAGAAGCTGCAGAGAGTTGTGGACACAGCCCAGCGCATTATGGACACCAGCCTCCCCTCCTTGGACTCTGTCTTTACCTCTCGTTGTCTTGGTGTAGCAGCCAGCATAATCAAAGACCCCACCCACCCGGGACATGCTCTCTTCTCTCCTCTTCCATCAGGTAGAAGATACAGGAGCCTGAGGGCACATACCACCAGACTTAAGGACAGCTTCTACCCCACAGTGATAAGACTATTGAACAGTTCCCTTATATAATGAGATGGACTATGACCTATGACCTCATGATCTACCTTGTTGTGACCTTGCATCTTATTGCACTGCACTCTCTCTGTAGCTGTGACACTTTACTCTGTACTGTTATTGTTTTTTTTACCTGTACTACATCAATGCACTCTGTACTAACTTGATGTAACTGCACTGTGTAATGAATTGACCTGCAAGATCGGTTCGCAAGACAAGTTTTTCCACTGTACCTCGGTACAAGTGACAATAATAAACCAATACCAATACCAAGTCAGAAGATGGTGGAATCCATCACTGAGGAATAATATTTGAAATTATGAGAAGAAAGCTGTGAATATTCACTACCTGAAATGAGTAACAACTAGAAATCATCATATGATTAGACACAGTCAACATGGTTATCAAAGTGAAATCATGTTTGACAAATCCGCTAGGAGGATGTACTGAGACACACAAATAAACTACATTGATTAGTTTCCTCTTTAAAACAAAAGGACTTTCAAAACGTTTGACAAGAGGCCATATGAAATGTTGTTACACAAAATAAAGGCTTATGCAGTTTAGATACTCCATTAGTATGGATAAAGGATCACGGAATAGAAAGTCAGTAAAAACGATTTAAACATTTTCAGATTGGCAGGCAGATAACCAGGTGGAACAAGAATCAGTGCAGGGTCCTCGGATATATCTAATCTACATGACTATATGTCTAATTACTTAATTGAAAGAAAGCAGTGTAATGTTTCCAAGTTTGCTAATAAAAATGTGCAATCTAATGAGAACACAAATTTAAAGATAAAACAAAGTGCAATGAATTCTTAGATGGTCAGGTATTATCATTTCAAATAAAAATGCAATAATTTTCAAATAATCAGAAATTCCAGCCTTTATACTGTTCACAGTTACAAAATTCACAGCTTTCTCCCCCTCATGATTTCAGATATAACCCTCTTCTTTTAACGATAGCTTCCCCACACATACCTTGTGTTATTCACTTCATTCACCCAATTCTATCAACTATTGTCATTTAAACTCCAGTGACTCCACCCTTTTATAGACCTTTGCATTTATTTCCCCCTCCCCTTTCTCTATACCTTAAAACATATTTTAAAAATCAGCAATGAATATGTTTTTTATTAACAAATTCACACAGGTGTGCAAGTGGCAAAACAACGGCAGCATCTATGCAGAGAGAAACGAAAGTTAGTGCGCATTCAATGTATTACGCTTAATCCCCTCATCCAAATCATACACATGGATCAATCCCTGTGGCATCCCAGTCACCACATCCACCCAAAACTGACCCATTAGTTCCTATATCCATGCCAGATTACTATCCCCAAAATCATATGCATATTATCAGATACCTTCCAGAAGTCCAAATACACTTCTTTCACATCACCTAGTTTGTACTTATCAATTCTGTAGTTACAACTTAAAGCTCTAACAAATTCATTAAGCATGATTCCGTTTTCATAAATTCATGTTTATTTTGTCTAATCCTTTTGTTTTCTAAATCCTCTGTTAAACTTTCTTAATACTATTTTTTCTGCTATTAATGTCAGGCTACAGTCTGCTTTTTTACAACTTTCCAACCTGTGGGAACAATTTCAGAGTCCATGAATTTTGGAAGATGGCAACCCCAGCCATCTCTTTCAACCCTCATGATGCATATCATCAGGTCCTGGAGATTAAGTGCCTTTCCAGTCTGAATAATTTTCCAATACTTTTTACACCAATGCTAATTTCTTTGAGCTCCTGGACCTTTAGTTCTCCACTATTTCTAGGGAGGTTTTCTACATATTCTTCCATGAAGACCCAAAATATTTTAAAATATCTTTCTAGTAGTTCAGACGACTACTACTGCAGGCACACAGACTAAAACAGCACAGATGGAAAGTGCAGCAGTGTACAATTCCTCTCTAGGTTAAGACAGGTTTCTGTTCATGTGAACTGTTCATAACCCAAACAGCTCACAAGTCAGAAATGTGGCTGCCCAGTAATGTATTTAAATAAAAAAAACACAGGCCAACCAAGAGCAATGTGTAGTTAAAGCAGAGTGATTGACTCAGTCATTCAGATATCATCACAAACCAAGTTCCCAAATGGCAATGCAGTCCCTCAGCAACCAGCAAATCTATCCTACTGGTCTACCAAACACTAGTTCGTATGTACAGGCTGTACATAAGTTGGTCATTCGTAACCTGGGGAGTACCTGTAGTCTTTTGGGTTTACTTGGTTCTTTCTCTTAATGTTCACCACCCCAAAATCTGGTAGTGCTTACTATTAACAGCAGAGAATTGCAGAAATGTAATTTTAAAAATTTCAATTTCTTCGCAACATCCTTGGCCTGATTCTCCTTGATTTATTATTGGAACAAAAACTTGCCAACAACGTTTGCTTATTGACGCATTGAAATATCTCAGATTCCATTTGACTAAGATTCATTAACCATTCATAATTTAATAATTCAGCAAAATCCTGCAACAGCTGATTGTGATCAACATACACTGTACTCTTATTCCCCATAATATTTTTTAAACACCAGTTTGAATTCCATCTATTCTATGCAAAGAAACTCCACTAAGATCACGGTCAGCCAAAAACTGAAGAGTAATAAAGAGGTGAAACGTGTGAGAATAAACCATTTTAAAAATGAAGGGTATGCCTGTCTGCTTTGGATTAGATACACTTCCTATGAAATTGTTTCTATTGTCATTGTTTTATATTGTAACTTTCATTCCTATTTTCTGATATTAAAAAAGGTTTTCATTTCTGATTTTAAGAACTTTGCAAGATAAGTGAGGAATCGGTTAACACGTCTCCTCCAACTTTAACTGTTCCCTTATCTTACATTTCATTGTATGTGATGGATATCACTTACAACTACTTTTTTTGAAACTCATGAATTAGGTTGCATTTATCGTAAATAGATCTGCTACTTTTTTTTTATTGAAGTCACTGCAATTTTTAAAATCGATGTTTCATCTGGGCAAAGTACTTATTCAATTCACACATTAACAATTTCCATTTATGCACTATTTTTCCAATACAAAATGCAACAAAAGGTAGCTGCATACAAAATAAACAAGAGGACAACCAACATATTTGGATCTACACAAAAGGTTTTGAGATCATTTTTTCAAGAAATGGTGAAGAGAGACAGAGGGAATGGAATTTTATGTCAGGTCAAAGATGATGCTTCTTCTTTAAGGATATTGACTTTTGGGCAAAGACGGATGGCCCACAAGTAGTCTATCAGTGTACTAGCAGTTGCTCTGTTGAGTAATTGTGGAGAGGTACAGTTGTACTATTATAATCTGTGGCACACAGACAGAAGCTGTGACCCTGCATCCATTGATGTCACAGGGAAAAGACCAGAAATGAAGAGGAGGGAACAAGGATTGATCTTTGGGTTGGGAAATCATTAGTGAAAATGCTGTGGCTACCTTTTAGAACAGGCAATAAAAAGGTCAGTGGCATGACGTAACAAGTGGTATGCCACAGGGATCAGTGCTGCAGCCTTAACTCTTTACAACTGATATTGGATGAAGACACCAAATAGTATGGATGTCAAACTTGATGATACAAAATAGGTAGGAGAGTAAGATGTGAAGGGGACATAAGGATTCTACAGGAGAATACAGATAGGTTAAATAAGTGAGCAAAGGTTTGGCAAATGAAATAATGTTGGAAATGTGGAATTGTCCATTTTGGTTGGAGGAATTAAAAAAAACATTTTCTAAATGGTGAGAGGCTGCAGAGTTCTGAGATACCTAAAGACATGATTTGCAAAAGGCTAGGGAACAGCTACTGTAAATGATTAGGAAAGCAGCATGGTATCATTTATTGCTAGGAAAATTGTATACAATTACATAGGAAAATTCAGACCATATCTGGAGTACAATGTACAGTTTTGGTCTTTGTATTTAAGGGCAGATAATACATTTGTATTGAACATTAAATATGAAAGTCACAGACTCATTTTCCAGTTTTACACATGTATTGCTGTTGAAAGATGAAAAACTGATGTTCTGATGAAAGTTCATTGGTCTGAAGTGTCAACTCTGTTGCTCTCTCCACAGATTTCTGCCTGACCTGCTGAACATTTCCAGCATTTTGTGATACTGCTAGTCTGTCAAGAAGAGAACAGCACATGTCCACAAAGCAACCACCAACTTGCAAGTTTTCCTTCAAGGTTCTTTAAAAACTTAACCACACAGTGAGTTTCAAGCCATGAGCAAACCTGACTTGAAATCAGATACAGAAGCAAAGTCTAAATAATTTTTAAACAAATATTTGTCAAAGCCATGTCAAAAGATATCAAACTAACGATGTGAGAACGACCTAGAAATATTTTTTAAGTTCTTCCCAGTGATATCCAACAAAATTTCTGCAGACACTTTTGCACTCTTTTGTTTTAAAAATGAGATTGCAGGACAAGATCACATCAGTAAAGTAATGGAATACACTGAATATGGAGGGAAAGTACACTTACTTCTAAAATAGCCAACAACAGCAACAAAACAGGTATTAAGCAGATGTCAAAATATAATTTCTGTCTATTTTACACATAGTTCAAATTATGTAGAAAGTTTAATTAAACAATGGATTCAGTGGAATAATGCAAATAGACAATACAGATAAATTCTTACACAAGGCTAGAAAATATATTAAAGGAAAAACTATTCACTGCAATATTTTACTACATTTCCCAAAGTTGGACTAGAGGTACTTCCCCAGGTTAATGGCAATTGTGATAGTCAGTAGAAGAATGTTATACATTAGCATTAAGGATTTGTGTACTGATGTCTTCAAGGGACTTACATCATGAATTACCATTCAGTAAAACCAAACAGCTTCACTGAAAGATACAATTTCAAAATAAAATTTTGTTTTTTCTCCCCCAGTGGCACACAGATGGAGTCACTCCCTTTTCTTCCTGGATATATTCAAAACTGTTTTTATTACAAATCACTCTCTGACTATAACAATGTAGTGGCATTCATGATACTTGGTCCATGGTATATTCAGCAGTGAATATTCTTACAATTGATCCCCAAGGAACTTTCAGATAAACTGCTTATTGGATAGTACATTGATACTAGTAATCAGAATCAGCCTGTCATCTTCAACAGCACGAGGAGCAAGGAATGGAAAATAAAAAACAAATTTCTACTGAAAGAATATGATTATACAAAGTGTAGAAGTAGCAGTCATTCAGCTTTAATAAAAGCAGCTATATGGTTCTGAGCAGCATGCAAGGATGGTACAGGTTGAAACTCTGGTCTGCCATTCTGTGGGCCAGCAACTCCAATAAGTCAAAGAGGTGGGCTTGATACAGCAGACCAGGAAGATGTGGAAGAATTATTGGAATCTCATGGTGAAGAACTCACTAACAAGGATCTGTTAGTTTCAGCAAGAGGTCATAAGAGGAACAAACCAATTATGTAGGTTACCTCTATGAAAAGATTCTAGAAGCACTCTTCTTCATAGATGACAATCCTGTGGAGTGCAGCATAAGATTTGGCAAGATGTTGGAAAATACCAAGGTTTTCTATAAGGAGCTTTACCAGGTAAAAAAGAGCTGGTTAATCCAAGCTTGGAGTCTGTGACATGGCAAGGTTCCTCCCTGTACCCGATCCTGGATGACTGATGAACGAGGCTTCAAAGATGTTGATGGAAATCTTTCCAGTTCTTTTTCAGTGGAACACTCAGCCCCTTGTGCCTGTGCCCCAATTCAATAACATTGTAGCTGATCTAACTCCAGCCTCAACTCCACATTCCTGCTTACTTGCTGTAACCTTGCCCATCAAGAATCTGCCTTTAAGAAGATTTTTTTCCTGAAGTCCAGTGGAAGCACATTCACCTCATCTGTGTCTTAAATGGGTGAGCTTTTATTTTGAGAGAATTGCCTATTTATAGATTCTCCCACAAGAGAAAACATCCTCTCCAGATACATTATGTCCAAACCTCTCAGGGATCTTGTTTGCTTCTCTTGACGAATATCCTGGAAGAATACATTGTTTTTATTTTATTAAACAAATAAATCACAAGATAATGACACCTGGAATGTCTAGAGCTAGTGGGCAATGCCTCAGGACAAGGACTGAAAAGAGGAAAGATTTTTTGGTGCAGAGGAATGTAAACTTTTGAAGTTCTCTAGATATATTAGTGATATCAAAGGATATGCTGATCCAATAGGAAAGTGCACAGGGTACAGGATCTGCCACCATCTTGTTGAATGGAGCAGGCTTGTAGGGCCAAATGATTTACACCTGCATTTTAAAAACAAAATATTCTCATTCATAAATATTAAATGATGTCTGCAAACCTGATTTACAAAGTAGCTATATCCGTCATTTGCATTGTCATTTCAATAAGATGAAATCAATGCCTTCCTGTACAAAGGGCTTAATTACATCTGGAAACTATAATTGATATTTGCAGTTTTTAATGAAACCAAATTCATTTTAATGCAAACTTCAATTCAAACTGTACATCTATTTTTTTTCTTTTTAAGTGTGCTAATTATTTTTAGACAAAGATTTCAGAGCAAAATCTAAAGTTTTCTTCAAATCCCTTGTTTTAAAAATTGAATAGCGAGTTAAAAAAAATCTCCCAAGTTATAGAGTCAGAAATATACAGCACGGAAACAGACACTTCGGCCCAACTCATCCATACTGACCTAGTCGCCTACCTGAGCCAGTCCAATTTGCCTGTGTTTGGTCCGTATCCCTCTAAGCCTTTCCTATCCATGTACCTGTCTAAACCTAAACATATTGTACTCACTTCTACTACTTCCTCTGGCAACTTGTTGCATAAACCCACCACCGTCTGTATGAAAAAGCTGCCCCTCAGGTCCCCTTTTGATCTTTCCCCTCTCACTCGAAATCTATTCCATTTAATTTTAGACTCCCCTACCCTGGGAAAAAAGTTATCTTATCTATGCCCCTCATGATGTCATATAAACTCTGTAAAGTCATATCTCTGCCAGGGTCTCAGCAATTTCTTCCCTGGCTTCCCACAATGTTAGAATACACTTTGTCAGGTCCCAGGGATTCATCCACCTTTATGTGCTTTAGGATTGCGAGCACTCCCTCTTTTGCAATATAAATATGTTCCAAGACATCACCATTCTATTTTCTGAATTCCCTAGCTTCCATGACCTTCTCCACAATAAATACAGATGAGAAATATTCAGTAAAGACCTCACTCATCTCCTGTGGCTCCACACATAGATGACAATATGATCCTTAAGGGACTCTATTCTCTCCCAAGTTACCCTTTTGCTCTTAATATACCCATGGAATCTCTTAGGATTCTCCTTTAGCTTATCTGCCAAACCTATCTCATGTCCTCTTTTTGCCCTTCTGATTTCCCTCTTAAGTGTACTCCTACATCCCTTATACTCCTGAAGGGATTTGATTGATCCCAGCTGCCTAGACCTGACATATGCCTCCTTTTTCCTGACCAGAGCCTCAACATCCCTTGTCAACCAGGGTTCCCTAATCCTACCAGTCTTGTTAAAAAAAACTGTTCTTAAAAACTTAGGAGCCTAAATACTGAATGTAAATTAACAATCACTAATTAACAACAATTGTTGTTTAAATATTTCTCAATATTAAGGTATTCAGAAGCATTCAAAATCCTTAACTGGTTTGATAGTTAACTAAACAGAGTGTGCCTCAACCAGCTGCCAAAGTTGTTTTCAGCCATTTCATGGACAGGACTTTTCCCCCCAATGTAATGTAAATGCATTACACTGTGCAAGGTTCTGTCACTCCACTGGGCCTCACTACTGTGCGATGGATAGCTTCTGCAAACAAGTTTACAACATCAGAACAGTAAATGTCAAGTCCGTATGTCAGCAGCAAGAAGGGATGATTCACTGATGACTTAAGTTTCATATCATTCACTGCCAGTTATACTGTGATGTTCTTGCTACCTTCCACCAGCTGGCTATGGTGGCACTGGTGAAAATGCAAAGACCTAATCACTTGGTTGACCTCTAAACCAATAAACAACAGACACTCACAGCATGTAATGCAGAAAGTCATAAATGGGTGCATTTTAATAACTGGGGTATGGCCAATGTACTTTCACCAAAAAAAAAGTGAAATAAAAGAGTATTTGAGTACAAGATTAAAGATTGCTTACTAGAATTGTAGAGGGCCTTGGTGATACCACATCTGGAGTACTACATACAATTGTAGTCTCTTTACCTCAAAGAAAATGCATTTTCTATAGCAGGAGTGCAGCAAACATTCACCAGACTGCTTCCTGGAATGATGGGTCAGTCATACAAGGAGAAAGTGAGGAGGTTGGGCCTTCATTCACTGGAGTTAAGAAGAACGAGAAGTGACCTCACTAAAATATACAACATTCATAGAGGACTCAACAAGGTAAAATTGAGGAGGCTGTTTTAACTGGTTATTGAGAGTATAACTACAGATCAGTGTCAAAGTGAGTGGTAGCCTTTTAGAGCTGAAATGAGAACTTTCTTCATGCAGAGGCAGTGAATTGTTGGAATTCCTTACCCCGGAGGCTGTGGAGACTCAGTCATTGAATGCATTCAAAACAGAGATAGATTTTTGGATGTTAAAGGTGTCAAGGGATATAAGGATGGAGCAGGGAAATGGTGTTGAGGTAGACAATCAACCATAATGTTGTTGAATGGTGGAGGAGGCTTGAAAGCCCCAATGGCTCACACCTGCTTCTGTTTCTTAATTAATTCTTACTGGAGAGCTGCAGATTCCATGCAGTCTTCCCTGTGCCACTTAATGGCAGTGAAAGCACAAACAGAATAAAGTTACAACAATTCAGACTCAGTTCCATATCCTGCCAGCAACACTGATCATTTCCTCTCCCCATCCCCACAATAAAGAGAACAGCTCTGGGTACAGCCACACCAAATTACATATCTAGCGATATGTAGAAATCATGTATGGCCCTGACCAAGATCATTTGTCTGTGACTAATATTCTTTATTAAAAGGAAACTTTAAAGTTTTCACCCAATATTTTGCCTGGTTAAAAGAGTAGAAGTTCAGACAACCCCATCTGCACTGCCACATAGCTAGTTCATAGTATTTTTCCACATTTGAAAATCCTAGACAAAGAAAATCAATAATGTAATAGTATGCTGACTTTCAAATTTATAGGATAAGAATGCAAGGTTGTAGATATGCTACACTTACATACAGACATGGTTAGGCGAAACATGGAGAAATGTTAACACATTTAGGAAAGATGCATTGGCCTGGGATGGGATACCACGATTTTTAACTTTTGCCAAAGCAGGCCTCAAAATTCTGGTTAAGAACAGCTTCAGTGTTCTAATGGACTTCCCATGCACAGTCAAATTTTATCAAGTGACAACAACCATTATACATTGTAAAAAAAAACAGTTAATACTAGAAAAATTTCGGCAGATCAGGCAGTATCTAAGAAAGAAACAAAACCAATGTGTCAGGTTAATGACCTTTCATCAGAATAGGAAAAGCAAGAAAAGCTAATTTTAGGTTTCAGAGAATGAAGAGGGGATGAAGAGAATGAAGAGGGTAGGCCTGTGATAAAGTGCACACCAAAGTTGTCAAGGTAACCAATACTTAAAATTCCTGCAGTTACAAAGAGTCAAAATAAAGAACAAATTCAAACTGAAAGTATCCAGCAGCATCTGTGGAAAGAAAGAAAACGATAGGTTATTTGAAATTGATTAAATTCAGTATTGACTCCGAAGTGCCACAAGTACCCAGGCGAAAGAGATGCTGTTCTTTACATATAATATACTGTATGTTGTTGGAAATAGTGTAGTGGAGTTGTGTAGCCAGAACCCCCCTTCACCCTACAAGCCTCCCATTAAAGCAATTATCTGCCATCATTTCCACCAACTTCAACAGGATGCCACCACCAGACACATCTTCCCTTCCCCTTTCAGCATTTCAGAAGGACTGATACTTCCATGACTCCCTGGTTCCTTCCTCCATCCATTCCCATTCTCACAACCTTTTCCCATGCAACTGCGAGAGATGCAACACCTGTACTTTTACCCCTTCCCACCATCTGGGGATCCAAACAGTCCTTTCAGGTGAAGCAAACTCATCTCCAAACTCTTACACCCACGACTCAACACCTCCCTTTGCAACGAGATCCTTGACTTCCTGACTAACACACTGCAATAAGTAAGGGTAGGCAGTAATACCTCCGCCACGATTATTCTCAACACTAGTGCCCCACAAGGCTGCGTCCTCAGCCCCCTACTTTACCCCCTATCTGGCCAGATTCTGCTCTAACTCCATCTACAAGTTTGCAGATGACACTACCTTAGTGGGCCAAATCTCAAATAACGGCAAATCGGAGTACAGAAAGGAGATACAGAGCCTAGTGGCATGCTGTCATGACAACATGTCTTTCCCTCAATTTCAGCAAAGCAAAAGAGCTGGTCATTGACTTCAGGAAGGAGGGCAGAGCACACACCCTTGTTTACATCAATGGTGCTGAGGTGGAGATGGTTGAGAGCTTCAAGTTCCTAGGTGTAAACATCACCATTAGCTTGCCCTGGTCCAATCATGTAGATGCTATGGCCAAGAAAGCACACCAGTGCCATTACTTCCTCAGAAGGCTAAGGAAATTCTGCATGTCGCCATTGACCTTCACCAATTTTTATAGATATACCACAGAAAGCATCCTGTCCAGATGCATCATGGCTTGGTATGACAACTGCTCTGCCCAAGACCCCAAGAAAGTGAAGAGGTTGCGGACACGGTTCACCACATCACAAAAACCAGTCTCCCCTCCATGGACTCTGTCTCCACTTCTTTCTACCTCTAAAAAGCTCATCATGGCCTCGCGCCTTATCGTCTACCTGCACTGCACTTTTTCTGTAACTGTAGCACCATACTTTTCCCTTGTACTACCTCGAAGTACTGACATTGTGAAATGATCTGTATGGATGGCATGCAAAAACGTTTTTCACTGTACCTCAATACATAGGGCAATAATAAACCAATTACCAAGCAGCTATTCCATTGTAATACTGCCAATTTAGTATATTGCATTTGGTACTCATAATGTGGTCTCCTCTACATCGAAGAAACCAAAAGTAGATTAGGTGATCACTTGGCTGAACACCTCAATTCTGTCTGAGCTTCCAGTTGCACGTCACTTTAACTGTCTATCCCATTCTCATTCCAACCTTTGTCTTTGATCTCCTATACAGTTCTAATGATGATCAACATTAATTCATGGAAAAGCATCTCAATTTTCATCTCGGTACATTGCAGTCCCCATAACTCAATAATTAATTCAATGATTTCAGTTAAAAGTTTCCCACCCTTCCCAGAGATATTGCTGGGCATTTCAGTTTCAAAATGTTCTTTTGTTTCTTTTCTGTCTCTAACTGTGGTATTATGTAATGGATAGCTTTGGTTTGCACTCCATCACAGACGTGCCCTCCATTTTCTTCACTCTCCTTCCTGCAACTAGAAAAACAATGTTTCTTTTCTCATACATCTAGTTCTGATGAAGGGTTGCTTACCTGGAACATTGATAGTTTCTCTCGAAATAGTTTGTCCATCTACTACGTTCTTCTAGCATTTTCTACTTTTGTTTTGGATTTCCAGCATTGACAGTTTTCGGCTTCAACAATTATACACTGCTTGACATTATTCCACCAGTCCAGTGGTCTCTGAATTTGCATTTCATGCACACAGAGACATCAGCAACAATTTTGGTTTGTGGTTTTCTGCTCCAATCTGAGTGTGAGTAACTGAGCCCAAAAGATTGAGCACCCTGATTTAGAACCACTGTAATGGATCCCATCAAGGGGTTGTCTCTGTAAATGATACAAATGGTGGCTTTATCTCACTGTCCTATCTCTTGCTGATTGTTATTTATCCTTCAACATTGTGGTCAACTAGTCACATCCATAAGAAACACTGATTACACTTAATTCCGTCATCCAAATCCTGAAATGATGTTCTGATGAAAGGTTATCTACCTGAAACTTTAAACATTTCTCTCTTCAAAAGCTACCCACTTGACCACTAAAGTTTCCCACAACCTCACTGTCCACATCTGGGAAGAGGAGGATATGCCAGGAGACCTCAGAAACACAGTTATCATGACCATCTTCCAGCAAGAAATCAAATCCTTCTATGATAACAACACAAGGGTCTTCCTGCTGTCTTCCACAGGGAAGCTTACTATAAGGGTTCTCCTCAAGTGTCTCCTCCCACGACTGGAGGAGCTGCTCCACAAATCGCAGCATGGATTCTGTCCACCTAGAAGCACAGGGGACATGATCTTTATCATCCAACGGCATCAAGAAAGATGTAGCGAGCAGCACCAACCATTATTCATGGCCTTTTTTAACCTCACTAAAACCTTTCATTTGTAAACTGGGAGAGGCTGTGGAACACCTTCCTTAAACTCAGCTGCCTGCAGAAGATTGTCTCTATGTTACATTCACTTCATGCAAGCCATGATCCTAATCAGTACATAGCAGTGTCAAGCAAGACTGCTTCATTGCCTCAGCATTCTTTTCCAAACTTTTTTGCAGCTATGCTGCACCTCACCTGCAAAGTGCTACCCCACAGGTATGGAACTAATCCACAGGACGTACAGCAAAATGTTCAATTTTCTGCCTGCACTTTGTAACCAAGCCACCCAACTTCAGTAGTTGAGTTGCAGTACACAGATGATGTTCATGTTTAAGCAAATTCAGAGGCTGAGTACCAAGTAAGCATTGCCTCATTCATTGAGATACTTTGTTTTACACTCAATGCAACTCATTAATTCATCTTGATCTATAGATGACTTTAATATTGCTATGGTAGTATTTGTAAAAAAAAATAATTTTGAATGGAATATTCTTGCGATGGCAACTTTATCTTTTGTATTTCTGTCTTTCATTGCCTCCTGATCTTACAGATGGCATTGTTAGCCCCCTTCAGTCAAGCACTGAAACCAACAGGAAATCTAGGACTTAACCACAAATGCCACCAATACCACTTCAAGAAACTTGCTGAAAGGAAGGGGGTTATGTCATTCTGGAACTAGAATTCAAACCCAGACCCTCTTGGTTCACAAAACCAGGCCACGAATTTCCTTTATTACATGACTTGAATTTATTTTAAAGCAATTAACTTACTGCATTTGTGGGCTGATTCTGTGACCTTGTGATCAATGTCGGCATCCATATTTAATATGGGAGTATGTGTCATGATACATGTTTCTTATTGGAATAGCTAATGCAATCAAATTATGTAGATATGCTAGTGTAATGCTTATGTGACTAGTAATCCAGATGCCAGTTTTGAATCTGGACACACAAGTTTGAATTCCACAAATGCAGCTGGGAAAATAAGAATAGTTGTGGTCAGGCCACCATCACAAATTTCACAAAAAGAAAGGAAATCTATATTTCTATTAGGTCTGGCCTATAGGGAAACTCTTTTTACGGAATGGACGACTCCTTATTTCACAAAGTGGCCCAGAAAGCAATTCAGTATGGGCAACAGATGCCAGCCTTACCACTGAATGGAAAACAAAAAAAAACATTTTGCTTCTGAAGATGAGCACTTGCACATGGTGCAAGATAATCAGGATACAATAAACAAATCCTACATAAAAATACCCCACAAAATCAAATAATCAAGGTCTCAAAAGTATGTTCGGTCCTTTCGATAGTCAAAAACCAGTGCGCAATCAAGTCATTTTGCTGTCCGGAATTCACAGTAAATACCTTTGGCAATTAATGACAATACTAACAAATTCTAGTTATAAATGCCCAGCATAATGTAACCTCCCATTATCATTAATAGCTTTATTGCAGTCTGAAGGTGAAAACATGCTATTCAGCCATCTTCCTATTTATTCTCTTCTCCTTCTGGATGCATGAGCACCTAATGGGGCCACAACAAGCTATTGTGTTTACCCATAGTTACTTATCTTCAACCATGAATATTTATGCCAAACAGAAAGAAAAATCAGGATACACACACAAGCTCAAGAATTTCTAAAGTATATCAATACTATTTTTTTACATTTTTGAAACAGCTCAATCTTTTTAAAATCAAGACTCATCAGTTTACAGATCAAGTCCAACTCATTCAAAAAAATAATGCCCAGACTTGTTCACTTTCTTTTAAGAACAGAAGTCCAGTGTCAATTTCTTCCTTGTTATCTGCATATCCATTATCTTCTCCCTAACCAAGTTTCCATGGCTCCCTAGAGATGTCAAACAGCCAAGATTTCCTGAAGCAGGGCAACTCATAGCGCATGCTATTATTTAAACTTGTCTCTGCATCTTTTTGCAGCCCATCTTTCTGGAAGCTTTAACTCAAATGGATTATGGACAACCTAATGAATTGTGGAACAAGGTTTACCATCTTTATACAATCCTGTTTCAGAATTGAGAAAGGAACAAATGATGAAGGGAATATAGTTATTTAATGTAGGGTTACAACCATGCCAGAATGTCTAGGAGTTTCCCAAAAACAACTGAGAGTAACCCAGAAGATAAATTTGTCAGTGTGCAGCAGAGTCTGCATATTCAGCCTGCAGTACACATATGCAGAAATTGAACAAATCCAGTTGACAAACATGAGGGATACACTTTCTTATCCAATGCATGCACCAGTGAAGTACAGCTGCGTAGACAGAGTCCATGGAGGGGAGGCTGGTTTCTGTGACACACAGCCCAGCACGTTAGAGCCCAGCCTCCCCTCTATACCTCTCGCTGCCTTGGTGAAGCAGCCAGCATAATCAAAGAGCCCACCCATCCGGGTCATTCTCACTTCTCTCCTCTCCCATCAGGCAGAAGACACAGGAGCTTGAGGGCACGTACCACCAGGCTCAAGGACAGCTTCTATCCCACTGTGATAAGACTATTGAACGGTTCCCTTATATGATGAGATGGACTCTTGACCTCACAATCTACCTTGTTATGAACTTACACCTTATTGCCTACCTGCAATGCACTTCCCTGTAGCTGTGACACTTTACTCTGTACTGTTACTGTTTTTACCTGTACTACCTCAAGGCACTCTGTACTAACTCAATATATCTGTACTGTGTAATGAATTGATCTGTACGAATGGTATGCAAGACAAGTTCTTCCACTGTACCTCAGTACAAGTGACAATAATAACCCAATACCAAAAGATAAACCTTCTCCCTCTGCACTGGGCCCCAGTTTTGGGGGGGGGTAGGGCAGATGCTGTAATTGCAATTTGGGTTGAGGTGATTGTCATATGTATGGGGACAAGAGATGGACTTTAATGCTAGTGAAGTCCCAAATCATGACATGAAGCCAATGCCTAATTTAATCTGAAGGCCATGATGGGAGCCCTTACCAGCCTGGCCAGGCTGTTTTGCTACTGGTTGGAGGTTAATTATTAATATGATCTCATCATACAACATTTTACATCAGACATAACATGTAATGAAATTTCCTGGAAGGTTTCCAACCCTGAGCTGTCAACACTAATTTAGAGTCAAATCGGATATAGAAGTGAAATAAAGAGAACACCGCATTAATAGCAAAAAGACAAAAAAACGGAATAATTAAAAATTTACTATCTTAAAATAATCTAAAACTATACATGTCTGCATGCAAGAATGAAATTGAATAGTTTAAATTATTTCAAGAAGGTTAATTGGCATTAGATCAACATGTGTTCTGTTCAAAAGTATTTTTCCTGCTTAACAATTGGTTTACTAGCCAATTATGCAAATATTTCAAAAATAACAGGTAGGATAAAAACAAGATGCCATTTGTACCAAGCAAATGCCAGAGCAATGCAACTCAGTCCTAGAGATTTGAAACTCAGGCATATCTCAATCCCCTGTACTTGTTGAACAATTTGTTCTTTAATAACATTATATGGTATTAACATACTTATTTACTCAGCAAGATCCAGCCAAATTACTATAACCACTATCGCCAGAAGAGGAAAATGAAAAATAGTTTAGTGGGAGGTGTTGTAAGGATAAACAAAGGCAATATTAAGGAAAAGACAGTCACAGTAAAGTTTATTGTATAGATTTATAAACTGCAAGTATTACAGGCTTCACATGAACAATCATGGCAAAAATAAAAATGTCATTCCAAAAAAAAAATATGCCTCATATTCAATCCAATCCTTCCTTCAAAAGTTTGGAAGCATGTTACAGACTTGCTCTTCTGCTTTCCCCAGTCCGCACCGCACCCGCCCCCCCCCCCCCCCCCCCCCCCCCCTCCACCGAACACTACTCTAGCTCTGGGCCACTTATTTAATATAGCTTTTTTGTTAACTGAAAATGGTTGAAATTAATTAAAAATTGATCAAGTTATAGAGCATACATTTAAAACAAAAATAGATCAAAAAAGCAGAGGAAGCCACGTTTTTGAAAATGCAAGTTCTTCAAGTTCTTTTTTCCCTCAAATGCGGCTCAAATCCTTTAACTCTTCAGGTTACAGGGTCACCCTCAATGTAGTGGATTTTCAGCATTTGGAATACAAATGGTTATCTAGGAGGTAGGTAACCTCAAAATCTGGCAAAACAGAAAAATAACACTGCCACAATCACAGTAAAGTTTCTTGTATAGATTTCTAAGCAGCATTTGGCACAATTCAAATTGCAGGGTATAATCCAATAAGCCACAACAAATATACATGCTGGTGTTTGTTGTACACATATACATATTCAGGCATTTGTTTCACAAGTTATGAACTAGAATCCAAACATGTCAAGCAAAGAAGAATGCTATTTTAACCAAAAACATGTTACTGAAACTGTCTGATATTGCACCATTTATTTTGACAACTTCCACCCCCACTCTCCTCTATGGAAGCAGATTTGTGCTGGGTTGTGGCTCCACAGGTGGTTAGAGCTGCAAAAACCTTCTCCAAGTGGTAATTTTTTACATTAATGCCAATAAACAAGTTATGAACCTGTGGAAGGTATCAAGCCCAATTATTTTTTTCATTAGACATCCATCCAACAGGGATCAGTAGGCATTAAGCAAAGCAGTAAAGCTATCCTACAACAAGGAGGTAGTGATTGATAATAATCCTATACATTCAGCTGGTTTAAGGTTCAAATTGAATTTAGGATTTTCTGGCGGTGCCTCATCACTATACCGAACAGCATGACTTGAATGCTGTTTGGTATAGTGGAAGAAATTATCAATATTATCACAGCATACAACACAAAAAGTACTAAACATGGCTTACCTGAATGGCTTTGAGAGGTCATCATTTAGACAGTCCGCAGATGCAGCAGTTATCAATAGGTCAAATTTTCCAAGCAAATAAAATGACAGCCCCCAAGGGCTCCAGGAATACATACAAATTTGGTAAATTACTAAACTCTTGATCAGTAAAGCATCCTGTTCTTCAGCCAAAGAACTTCTTTCCAAACTAGGTATTTTCTTCACTCCACTTCCAACTGTGAACCTGCTGGGAAAGATATTTGGTTAATTTTAATCTGGAAAAGCATTACCACCACAAAAAAAAGTTCAAAACATTTTGGCTATCTTAGACCAATTGGTACCAAGGTCAAGAAGTTCAAGACCCAAAAAAGCAAACAACTTTTACTCCAGATTTCCAAAGTTTCAGGGTAAGAAGTGAAAATATTCCGATTGGAAAATAATAATCTAATATAGCAAAATGAGCAGCCCAAAAGCATAGATTTTAATCAAAACCAGCAATTAACCTTACTCTTCCCCATATCTGTGACCTACAATTCTACAAACCTTACAAATCTCTCCATGCTTCCAACAGTGATCTTGTACCCAGATTTCCCTCATGTGATCACAGCAATATGTCCCATAGATTGTCCAGGCAGGGATCTTCACTACTTTTTAAATTTTGCCCATCTTGGTTAAAAAAACTTTCAATGTGGCGGTCACACTCGCAATTAAAATGAACACTGCTTACTAGACTTTATTGTTGCACACTATGCCACCTACACGTACAATGCCTTTGACAATGGCTTTGCTTTTCACAGTCTCTGCAACCTTTCATAGAAATTGCTCCCCACCTGATATCCTCATCCAAATTTCCCCCTGCAATCCCTCCCCTTCTGGGCACAGCTGCACACATTCTCAGTCATACTCTCGTTTCCAGCTTCCAATCCTGCCATGCTCTAACCACTGAATCCCAGCTGCACACCTGGCTCCCCCATTCCCAGCCATATTCCATATGCATACTGCATACGGTCACCTCCTTCGACATCCCCCCACTGCCTCCAGGGCAGCCTCCATTCAGGCACCGGCCACCAATAGGAGCAGCATTTACAGACGATGTGAAATACCACTATCCCACAGGCATTAAATCAAGGATCTGTTTGCTAGACAAGGTGAACATAAAACATACACTAATTCATAGATTTATGAATTTGCATCAAAAAGCCATCGTCTCTTTGGAGTATGTATCTCAATTTACAAGGTTGTTTTTTGTCATGATGAAATGCCCACCATTCTCTATCCATAGTATATTTTATACTTCCTCCAACACCATTTTGACTTTGTGGAAAACAGAGCGCTCATTGCAATTTATCACCAACTATTTTGTGCATTCTTCAAAAGTGCTTCAAAACATTCCTAGCAGCTCTGAAGACTGCACATTATCTAAGAAATCATGGCATTAAAACGAAGTTGAATAGAAGTTTAAAAAAAATCAACATTTGAAAGACAATAGTTGTTCATTAAATCTTGCAGCATCAATGATGTAAACAATCCTGAACATCAGGAACAAAATAAAACTTAGTGCCCAAAACATTACCCTAGGAAGTGCATTATGTGTTGTGGTTAAAAAGGAAAGTATGTAAAAGAAAATGCTGAGCATTTGGTTAAAAGATACTGAATCAGGAGAAAGTGAGACTGTTATGGCAAGAGTTGAAAGAATATCAATATCAATTTTGAAACAGATCAGGATGATGTGGAAGAACTATTGGAAATTCATGCTGAAGAGCCTACAAACAAGGATCTGTTAGAGATTGGGCAATGAAAGTCACAAGAGCAGAAAGCCACCAATAAAATACTGCCATCTCACAAAACACCTCACATAGAAAGAGCTTTGGGGCATTCATCCATATCAAGGTGGCAATAGCTACCTTGAAAGACAATGATTCCAATTTGGGGCACAGCACTTCATTGAGCCTTCTTCATCAACCATCCAGGAACAATCACAAGAAGAACCATCACCATCTACACCCTCAAGCTTAGTTTCACCACTACCATCAAGTGAATGGCAGTAACAACTCTGCCTCTCATTTCCCTTGACATCAACTCAACATGCAAGGCCACAACTATCACTTATATACAAACATTACAAATTAAGATCAGGAGTAGGCCCATTTGCTCCCTGAACCTGCTCTGCCTTTCAAAATATCATGGCTGATCTGACTGCAATCTCACCTCTGCATCCCGTCTACCCATGCTAATTTTTCACCCCTTTGCTTTTCAAGAATGCATCTAGTGCACCATAAAAATATTCAAGGACTCTCTTCCTCAAAGCACAATGTAAGCAGAGCTCCAAAGACTCAACCGTCAGGAGAATAAAAAAAATCTTCATCTGTTTTAAATGGGGAACTGCTTAATTTTAAGCCATGATTTCCAGATTTAGATTCACTCACAGGTGAAAACAACCTCTCCACATCCACCTTGTCAAGAGTCTTCAGGATCTTGTACGTTTCACTTGGGGAGAAGGGCACATTATTTATGCTTTTAGCATTTATTTAAAATATTTTATTAACAATTATTATTTCAGATACTTTTATGTTTTTTTGGTCATCTTGACTGAAATTTGAGCTGTGAAACACAACCTGAATTTTTACATTTTAACTTGTGGGTAAAGCCTTTTCAATTTAAAAATTTGTCAGCAACATAACCCTTCCGTAAATCGAGGAATTTCTGTTACTTAGCACTATTTCTAAAAACAGGGGAGCTTGTTCTACGTAAACTAACTACTGCATTTTCTACATTATAACAGGGATTGCTTTTCTAAAGGACAACATTGATTAGAGCTGCCTGATGTTCTGAGGTTGTTAACACAGATTTATACAATTCTCTAGAGGGGCTTGGATTTTCCCCAGAATGCTGGTAGCCTACTTGGAACTACCTGCATTTCACCTCCCCTTCTAATGACAATTAGACGCCAGGGAACTTTCTTAATCCGTGCTGCCATCTTCAAAGATTTATTCCCATGTACACCAGGTCTCACTGGCGTCCTCGGGTAAATTAAAATCAAGCAAAGAACCCAAACCCATAACCCAGTGAACAAATGCACTACAGCCTGTTGCACGTAGAAGTGGATGTCCAAATGGCACAAAAACCAATCCTGTCATATTATTTATACTTTGGATAGCACACTAGCAAATCATTATGCTGCAATAAATTCATCCCATCTTATGAAAATGGAAGATACAATTAATAATGTTTAAAAAAAAACTGCTATTCTTGTTCTCCAACTGCAAATAGTGCAAAACAAACCATGTTAGACTATTTACAATTTAGTTAAAATTATTTTCGAAGTTAAACGATTGTAGCCAACTGTCATCAGCTCTTATGAAAAGCTGAATTAGCATTTGGATTTTGAGGCTGTTTGGAGAAACATGTAGAGGCAGATGCATAACTCATGTTTGTTGGCTGTGAATCACTGTATGCAAATCAATATCTACAATGTTAAAGCTCAAGATCTGGAATACTCACAATTTAAATGTGCATTCCACACAAACAGAAACAAATAAGTTTCTTCATAAATGTTTTCTCAAAACGGACTCATGTCCTACATTAACTCCTCATTTTAAGGAAATGGGATAGAAGTGGAAAGATATCCTGAATACAAACAAGATTCCTAATGCCTAAAATGTATTTGAATGACCATGAATCAAGTATGATTGTCTTGTTTGGATCAGAGAATCATTACACCTCAGAGAATAGGCTAAATGGCCCGCTTCTGTGAAAGCAATCCAAACAGCTCCATTCCCTGTAATTTTGAAACCCTTGTCCCTCCGTCAAGTATCTGTTGTTTTGAAATCTATGACCAAATGTAAATCTACCACCCATTGTTGACATTGAATTTCAGATCATGATTACTCACTGCATAAAGACATTTTTTCTTCATGTCACTCCCAGTTCTTTACACAATTACCTTAAAACAGTATCCCCTGGATCACAAATATTCCATCAATAGAAGCAGTTCCTCTGTATTTACAGTTTCCAGACCGCTAATGGGTTTGAACAAATCAAATCAACTTTCAAGGGAAAATAATCCCAGCCTATTCAGTCTAGCCATATAACTGAATTCCCTTTTTCCTAGGACAATTCTACTAAATATTTTCTTCACTTTCTGTTGCTTTTACGTCCTTCCTACAATGCAGAGACCAAAACTGGACTCAATACATTGGTAAGGGCTTAAGTAGTGTTTTATAGAGTTTTAACAGAACCTCCTTCTTTTATACCCAATGCTTCCAAGCCAAGGAACACAAATAGTTTTTTTCCTTATAAAAAAAACACTTCTTTAATCTGTCCTGACATATCGCCTTGCACACCAAGTCTCTCTGTTCCTGCAACCCCTATAGAATCCCATTCCTTGTATTTTGGTCAGAGGTATGAGGAAAGACATGAATTTTAGCACAGAAATGTGAATTAATCAGCCATGCATCTTCCCTTCCTGCCTATCTACCTCCACTTGTATCATCACCCTCCTTATTATTTGCTATGATTTCAAAATGTGGAGATTTGGAAGCATGTCTCATACACCCAAATCATGAACACAAAAGAAGCAGTACTCCCAGAACCAATCCTAAGGAACACCACAACATACCACAGATGGCCCTTCTAGAGGAGGAGGAAAACTTGACCTCCTCTTGGGAAATAAGGCATGGCAAATGACTGAACTGTTAGTGGAGGAGCACTTTAGCAGCAGTGACTGTAATTCTATCAGTTTTAAAGTAGTTATAGAAAAGGATAAGACTGGTCCACAAATTAAAATCCTAAATTGGGGCAAGGGCAATTTTGATGGTATTATTCAGGAGCTTTTAAAATGTTGATTGGAAGAGGCTGTTTGCAGTAAAGGGACATCTGGCAAGTGGGAGGCTTTTGAAAGTGAGATAGTGAGAGTTCAGAGCCAACATGTTCCTGGTAGAGCAATGGGCAAGGCTGGCAGGAATAGAGAATCCTGGATGACAAGAGATATTGAAGCTCTGGTCAAGAAAAGGAGGCAAATATCAGGCATTGGCAGCTGGGATCAAGCGAATCCCTTGAGTACAGGAGTACATTTAAGAGGGAAATTATAAGATATCTTTATTAGTCACGTGTACATCAAAACACACAGTGAAATGCATCTTTGCATAGTGTTCTGGGGGCAGCCTGCAAGTGTCGCCACACTTCCGGCCAGCAACATAGCATGCCCACAACTTCCTAATCTGTACGTCTTTGGAATGTGGGAGGAAACTGGAGCACCCAGAGGAAACCCACATAGACATGGGGAGAATGTACAAACTCCTTTCAGACAGCAGCCGAAATTGAACCCGGGTTGCTGGCGCTGTAAAATGTTAGGCTAACTGCTACACTACCGTGCATTAGGATGGCAAAAAGGAGACAAGAGATAGCTTTGGCAAATGAAGTAAAGGAGAATCCAAAGAGATTCTATAAGTATGTTAAGGGTGAAAAAAGAGTAGAGTGGTAGGTGCCTGGCATGCACTGCCAGGGTGGTGGTGGATGCAAATACAATAGAGGAGTTTAAGAGGCTCTTGGTTAGGCACATGAATATGAAGAGAATGGAGAGATATGGACCACATGGAGGCAGGAGGGATTAGTTTAATTAGGCATCATTAGCCTAATCATTTGGGCACAACATCATGGGCCAAAGGGCCTGTTCCTGCATTGTATTGTTATATGTTCTATGTTCTTTTCCTCCAAGCTCCTGGTAAACTCTTCCTACGATAGAATTCAGAAATAGAAGTACAATGCACAGACCTGGAAAAGCTACAAAATGTGAAAGACAGGGTAGCTTCAGTTGGAGGAAAATAGGGTGAGATTTTTCCACTTTCTCCTGAAATAAGGAGAGATACAAGGATAGGTTTGGCAAACTTGGGTTGTTTCCTCTGAGGCGGCGAAGGCAGACAGCAAATTTGATAGAAGTTTATGAAATTATCAGAGGCATAGATGGGGGTGGGGTGGGGTGGGGAAAACAGTCAGAATCTTTTCCCTAGGGTAGAAATGTCAAATACCAGAGGATATGCATTTAAAAGTGAGAGAGAGAAAGTTTAAAGGAGATGTGCAGGGCAAGTGTTTTTTTTACACAGCAAATGGTAGGTGCTTGGAATGGGCTTCCAGGATAGTGGTGGAAGCAGATACGGTAGTGGCACTTGAGGCTTTTAGATAGACACAGAAATATGCAGCCAATGCAGGGATATGGATCGTGTACAGGCAGAAGAGATTTAGTTTAATTTGGCGTTGACACCATGGACTGACAGGCCTGATCCTGTGCTCTACTGTTCTATGTTAAAGATCAGTAAGGTCACCTACTGTATACGTGAAACCACAGATGGGCAAGATCCTAAACAAGTATGTCTTGTTTGGGCAGAAAGACATGGATGCTAGGGATCTTGGGGAAATTAACAGTGATGTCTTGAAGAGGGCCCATATTACAGAAAAGGAGGTGATGGAGGTCTTAAAACACAAAGGTAGATAAATCCCCAGGACCTCATCAAGTGTATCTTAGGATATTGTGGGAAGCGAGGGAAAAAATTACTGGGCCCTTCGGGGAGATATCTGCATCGATAGCCACGAGCAAGGTGCTGGAAGACCGCAGGGTAGCAATTTAATTAAGGGCGGAAAGAGAACCCTGGGAACTATAGGCTGGCGAGCCTAATGTCAGTGGTGGGTAAGTAATTGGAGTGGATTCTGAGAGACAAGGTCTACATACATTTGGAAATACAAGAACTCATTAGGGACAGTCAGCATTACTTTGTGCGTGGGAAATAGTGTCTCACAAATTTGATTAAGTTTGTTTTTGAAGAGGTGACCAAGAAGATAGATGAGGGCAATGCAGTTGATGTTATCTACATTGACCTTTAGCAAAGCTTGTGACAAAGTACCACATGCTAGGCTGGTCCAGAAGGTTAGATCACATGGGATCCAGGGTGAGCTAGCCAATTGGATACAAAATTAGCCTGATGGTAGGAGACAGGGGGTGTAGGTAGAAGATTATTTTTCAGCTGGAGGCCTATGATCAGCAGTGTGCTGCAGGGATCAGTGCTGGCTCCACTGTTGTTCATCATCTATATTAACAATTTGGATGAGAACGCAGGTGGCATGGTTAGTAAGTTTGTGGATGACACTAAAATTGGTGGTATAGTGGACAGTGAAGGTGGTTATCTAAGATTACAACTGAATCTTTATCAATTGAACCAGTGGGCTGAGGAATTACAGATGGAGTTTAAGATAAATGTGAGGTGTTGAACTTTGGCAAGACAAACCAGAGCCGGGCTTACACTGTAAGTGTTAGAGCCCTGGGGAGTATTGTAGAACAGAGATACCTAGCGATGAAGGTACATTGCTCCTTGAAAGTGGCGACACAGGTTGACAGGGTAGAAAAGGTGTTTGGCATTGAGTTGAGGAGCTGGGACATCATATTACAGCTGTATAAGACATTGCTATAGGAAGGATGTCATTAAACTGGAATGGGTGCAAAAAAGGTTTACGAGGACGTTACCAGGACTAGAGGGTTTGAGTTACAAGGAGAGGCTGGATAGGCTAGGACTTTTTTCCCCTGGAGCATACGACGCTGAAGGGTGACATTACAAAGGTTTATAAAATCATGAGGGGCATAGATAATGTAAATAGCCGCAGCCTTTTCCAAAGGGGAGGGGAATCCAAAACTAGAGGGCACAGATTTAAAATGAGAAAGGAAAGATTTAAAAGATTTGGTTTGCTTTAATGTTTTAATTGTTTTGTGTTTTGTTTTAGTTAATTTTCTTTAAAAAAAATTACTTTGTTTCAAATTGCAATAAATTTTAAATGTCCCTGAAATGAATTATAGCTTGCAAAGCCCACCCCAATCTCTGCTGATTGACAAAGGCTGTCAGGGCAAGCCAGGGGCCTGGCCTCCTCACTGCACCATTGGAGGACCTGCTCTCACAAGACACTAGGATTCAAAAGACAAACAGATGGAGCTTTTGCATCCAGCCCAGTTAAGTATAGCCATAGGCAGACCTTAAGCAGCAATTACAGATGGGAGGACTGAGCCACTGCCCATCATGTGGCACTTTATCAAAATGTATTTTGTAAAACTACTCACACAATACTGATTACATTGCCTTCATCAATCCACTGTTCCCTCATCAAGAAAAAGCAGTTAAGTTAGATAAAGCCCACAAACAGCTGAAACAAGTTCAGATTGATTAACTGACCTAAAGATATGAGGCATTAAAATTTGTGCTTCAGAGGTTGAGAAATTTCTGGTCCAATGCAATACGTTAAACAAGTCGTGACTGCTGTTCTCCTTCAAGTGGATCTCTAGATTTAGGTTAAACATTTTTATTGTACAGAATATACAGCACAGAATAAAAGCATGCCATTTGGCCCTAAAGATCCATGCGGGCAATACTTGTGTTCAGCTCGAGCCTCCACCCACCTTCAACCAACACCCAAAAACAAATGATTTAGTCATTTTCACATTGTGGTCTACAGAAGCTTACTGTATCCTAACTGATTGATAATGGCTCCCGTCAGCACCGCTAGCCCTCTGCTATTGAAACTGTACAACTTGAATTTCAGTGCACGTGCTGTTAAAAGTGCGTTGTCTACATTTCAACTGTGACTGCACTTTTGAAGTACTTAATTAACCATAAAAGGCTTTCAGATGCCTACAGATGGTGAAAAATGTTATACAAATCCAAGTCTATCAGATATATTCTTTGTCTCATTTCTCCTTACACATTTGTCTAATCTCTCCTTAAATGCTTCTATCCCACAACTTGTGATAGTAAGTGAAAAATAAGACAAAATGAAAATGCTGAAAATCCAAAAACAAGAAGAGAGAAAATGCTAGAAGCATTCATCAGGTTATACACCATCTGTGGAAAGAGTTAATGTTTCACTTCAATGCCCCTTCATCAGAACCGGGAAAGGGAGAAAACAAGTTGTAGAGATGGTTGGGGATAGATGAATAAGATGATGTGATAATTCAGTAGTGTGGGTTCAGGATTGTTATGCTGATAAACTGTTGAAAACTATATGGTTGGCAGATTAAAGAGAAGAAACAGAAAGGAGCAAGATAGATTGGAGCCTTGGAGGTAGGTACGTCAGTTGATAAGACAAGGAAGCCAGGAAGTGAAAGGCAAGATTATGATGCACTTCAGATGAAAATTAATAGAAATATGGAATTCTATCCCCAATTCATACCACTAATAACTGCTGAGGCAAGGCCATCTGTTCCAAATTGAGCTTAGGGAGAAAATTTCAAAGTTAAGCTGCAGTTAAGCCACAATTGTATGGTGGAATAGGTCTGAGGTCCTGAATTCACCATTCCTGTTTCTACATATTACAATGACACCGATGAAAGCCAAATACTAAAAACATCAGGTCAGTTATCGTAACCAAGAGAAAACAGACAAGTAAAATTTCTGCAATTTTGGACTTTGAGTATTGACAGTATTTGGATGGCAGAGCACCTTAAGAAATTGCATACACTAGTCAGTGGCAGGATTCTGATGCAGAATTGTAATACTTCTGATCAAGGGTCAGATCCAAAATTTTCATCATTTTTATTCAGATCTGGCGCCTGTAAATTTTTCCAGCATTTTTCATTTTCGTTTCAGATTTCCAGCGAGTTCAGTATATTAAGTTCTCTGCCATACCCAAAAAATGAACCACCAAATAGAATGTTTTTTTTATATACAAGGACAAAAGAGAAAATAAAACATTTACAAAATGAACGCATGGTCAGGAATGTAATTAAAAACTTATAGTCTTTAAATAGCAACTTTCCCTGACTTAGGCTATCCCAAAGCACTTCACAGCTTTTGAATAAATCTGAAGTATTGTTAGTCTTGGAAAATAGCAAATGAAGCAGCCAATTTGCACAAAGTGACCTCCACAATGATTAGATAATATCCATTTGAAAAGCTAATTATTGGTTAAATGTATGCCTGGACACAAAGGATAGCTCCCATAATCTGTTTTAAAATAGTGCTGTGGGATCTTTAATATTTACCCAAGAAAGGAGACAGGGTCTTAATTAGAAGAGTGGTCCAGAACTTCTTCAGAGAAAGATCCACATTGGCAATCAGAATTGCTGCTAAGTAGTTTTATTTTAACCAATAGTATTTGGTTACTTAAGGTTTTGGGCAGAAACCTAAAGACAAAATTTAACAGCTTTATTTTAAAATCACCACCAAACAACAAGATAATAATGACTTCCCTTTCAAAAAAAAATGTAGTGAATTAAGAGTAACATATGTGTTTGGCAACATAATTTGCTTGATATAATTTTAGAAAGCCCTTAGCAGCTCAGGAGACTCATTAACAATCTGAGTTACTGATCATTCCAGCATTTTACCTTGGATTTTCAAACATTCAATTTTATAAATACTTCCTTGCGAAGTACATTTATTAAGTTGGCATTGTTTCATTTTTAAAAACTTCCTGTTTTTTTTCTCCTCACCTTCCTTCCAACATGTATTTAGCCACCATCTTGTTTGTTTACTAAATAATCATTCAGCTCAACATCCAAGATTGGATTAACTTCCTCTCGTGGAAATCTGTTCCACACACTTTTAATTATAAACTGGCAGAAAAAAAATTTCTGATATTCCCCAGTTCTACAGTGGAACTATAAAACTTACAATGGAAAAAATTACTTCCCTTTTACTTATTATTAGGACATGTGTATATCATCTTTTTAAGATCGTGAAACATGTTTACAAATACAAATGTTTAGTTTACATGAAGAAGGGTTATAATTAATGCTAATTAAGTTTCAGAATTTGTGAAAATATCACTGAAGATGAATTTGTATTAAGGTTCAGAAAGAGAATATTTTACCTCCCATTCTGCTAACCCCCTCCCCACCACCACCTCAGTTAATTTGTATTCTTTTCTTCTTGACCAGTCAAATATCTGACTACAAATAAATCATAATAATAGCTTGACCTTCCAAATAATCTATTGAAAAACCTTGAAGAATTTCTAGTTGCCTAATATGCTATACACAATCTCTCAAAAATTCATGGTCCTCTCAGCTTACAGGTAAGCATGTAAAAGCAAAGTACTGTGAATGCTGGAAACCTGAAAAGAAAAACAGGAAATTCTCTACAACTCAGGCAGCATCCACACAGAAATAGTTAATGTTTCAGGTTGATGACCCTCAAAAGGTTATAAACATATGCTAATTGGTTTTCCTCTTCATCAATGCTGCTTGACCTGCTTATAACTTCAGTAGTTTGTTTTTTTTATTAAGGAAATTTTTCTTAATCTAGTCCATAGCATTTACATTCAGGGGGTTTTAAAGGAGGAGTTAGAGACCAACAAATATGTGGAGCATTCTACTGAAGCTCAACCAAAACACAAGAGATTCCACAGTAAACCTCCAAGAATTAGACCCACATGGCAGCAAAGGATGTGAGGGGCAGAAAGAAACTTTTGTGGACCTGATATAACAGCTCATAGAAAATGACACATCCAACAGTGTAAACAACCCTAGTATCAATCTAGATTTTTGTGCTTAAATCTCTGCAGTAAAATTTAAACCAGCAAGTTAACTCTGAGGCAAGTATACAACTGAGTGAGTTACTTCTGATATTACGTCACTAATATTACCCACATAGCATGGACCCTTTATCCTTGTATTTTTTTTCTACTGTAACTAACATTTAAATGACATGAGGATGAACAGCACATATTTTGTTGAGGGGCAAATAAACCATGTTGCCAATATAATTGGTAACCATTCTTTTAAAAAAAGGCTTCTTTCGTGGAATCTTTTTCTTCAAGTTTTTAAAAAAGAAAAAAAATTACATTGCCTTGATGTATCTGCATTTGCCAGATATTACTGAATTAATGGTAAACCATCCATTGAAAAAAAAAGACCTTAAGTGCAGACCCTCAACACATTGCACCCACACATTTGTCAACAAGCTCATCCACCATTGCTTCTATTTATTAAACGCTTTTATATTTTGATACAAAATAAATTTAAGATGATGGGAATGTTTGCATCTTAACATGTACATACTTCTTCTTGATCTGTTGCTAAAAGATAATTCAGCCAGCAAGCTGAAAATTAAATTTGAAAAGGCCTATGCCCAAACTGATCTTTGGTTAAAATGCTATCCAGTCTGCTGTATAATTCTAAAGAATTATTCCCTTACTTTATTCAAAAAAAAATTACCATGTATTGACAGATACTAACTTCTTTAATGGTATCCTAACAATCAATATTAAACATAATATTTTTAGTAGCCATAATCAATAACGACTATACAATTAAACAAACAATACTTTCAACTAGCTCAACACTAGGACAAGTACTCTCCAGCCATGTTGTCAAATGTGATTTACTAAATGCAATACCTCAACCCCAAATAACTAATGATAAACAAGAAGTTTTTAATCTGAACTAATCTACTGAATGTTCATGATTTTAAAAGGAGTAAATAAAAATAACTGGAGGCAATTTCAACACTACCTCACTGGCACAAATAATGTGAGTGGGTACTTAACAATCCCCCAGGTCACACACAAACCTTAGCCCTGCAGGGAACTGGTTATCATCAATTTCAGCTATTCCATAAAACAGTGGCACTTCAGGTAATACAGTCTCCTCACAGTTCCAGCAACCCAATTCAATCCTGACCTTGGGTGCTGTCTGTGTGGAGTTTGCACATTTTTCTGTGACCACGTGGGATTCCTCCAGATAATCCGGTTTACCTCCACATCCCAACGATACGCTGGTTTGTTAGGTTAATTGGCTGCTATAGATAACCTCTTGTGTGGGTGGCTGCTGGGACTGTTGAGCAGGGTTAGGATGTTGATGGTCATGTGAGAGAGAACAGGTTGCAGAGAAATAAAATCAGGAATGGGATTGCTCCAAAAGCTGACATAATAGGAGGCCATTTTGCCCACAAGTATGTCATAATGAAATATAAAACAAGCACCAATGATATGTGAACAACAGAGGATCCATGCTTTTTTTGAAACATATTTCAGATCTGAATCTCAATGGGACCCCACTGCAGGCTTCCCACCAAGACACCTTATCAAGGAAATGACTGGTGGGAAAACGTGAAAAAAAAAATGTAAAATCAACGTTCTTTGGCAGACAGAAGAATATTGCCTAGGCCACCCCTGTGCAGTCCCAAGCCACACCATCGTGGCTTCATTAGATCCTTTTAGAATGGCTCCAGCATTGATCCTGCTATTTCTCAGTTTATCTGTATTTCCATTGATTTCTCACCCACAGTTATGAGAAGGCAAGAAAACAGCATGTTTCATGGAGACCCAAACGTGAAAGTATATTTTTAAAAACACATCTGATGTGCTGCACAAATAATTAATTTATTTTTTTCCATGTTTGCTTTTAAAATTTGCCTTGGAAGTAGCTTGCAACAGTACTTCTCTCACTGAAAGCAATGAAGTGCAATTGTACAACTAAGAGAAGACACATTTTACTTCAGCTTGTTATTAGTCAATGAGCCCGTAAGATTGGAGATAATGTTTTTTTTAACGTCACTCAACTTGACACGCAAATCCTATACAATGAATCAAAGTACTTTTTTTTGTAATGGTAGCAATTATGAAAATTCTATAAGTGATGAACTTTACACTAAATACCAAATTAAGAGTTAAAAAGTTGGCAAGGATGCAAAATAATAGTAGCATGAAATCCAAAAGTGAAAAATACATAAAAGTAGCAGTTAATTATCAAAAATATATATGAAATTAAAAAAAATCTTGGTCCTGAACAATTTTCTCCCCCAACCCAGCCCCCCATACCACCCCCCCTCCCCCTCTAACCAAGGATGCAAGTCTCAAAGCATGCCATTTTTTCAAGCAAACCTTGTGACCTGCCCCATGTTGCAAGGGAAGAAGTGGCAAGCAGAAGCCAGGCACTTCCCCTTGGGGAAGGTGGCAAAAATAGAAAGGGAATGTGACCCAAATCTCTTCTCATGCATAATGTATGTTCACTGCTTATTTTCACAGTCTCCAGGGTGTTCATCTTTTGTTCATTTACTACTCAAAGTCAATGGAACCGAATACAATGTAGTCAATACTATAGCTCTTATTTAGCACTACTGACCAAAGTTTAATTTCTATGCCTCCCTTTGTGACACAGAGATTTAACTTACCCAAGCCCTGTTCTGGACTAGACTTGACAAGTTTAAGGTTTTAATAATATAAGTAGTCTTCTTGTTTTATAGAAAATGAATTACCCTCGAAAGTCCAGAATCAATGTTTATTTAACAAGCCTCAGATATGGCATAAAAACAGGTGTTGTCATTGACTTTACTATCCCAAGTAGTGAGAGTAGGAAAAGTCATGACAGAAGGTTCTCAATTCTAGGCACTAGCTAATGAATCCTACTAGGAAGAGTCCATGCACTAATACCAAGGGACTAACATTGTCATCAGCTTTGAATAGCCTCTTCCCCCACTGAGATAAAATAAATCATCAACATTTATCTTTAAGGCTTATACAAAAATGGGCACTTAGGCAAGACATCAAAAGTGACCAGCTATGTGAAACAAAAGAACATTTTTAGGCCAAAAACTAGGTAGGAAAGCTTTTATAATGGAAAGTAGGTATCAAAACCAGACTAATTTCTTAGATAAAGTGCATCAAAAATGCAGCAATGGCACTTTGCCATTGTGCCGATGGGGGTTACAATGAATTGCAGCTCCTCTTGGGTCATAAAAATCATAAAAAATTTACAACACAGGAACCAGAGCGATCCACTAAAAGAGCCATCCATGGTCCTGTAGGCACAGTTCTTTGAGTGTACATCCAAGTACTTTTTAAATGTGATGAGGGTTTCTGTTTCAACCATCCTTTCAATCAATAAGTTCCAGATAACTACCACCATCCAAGTGAAAATAACTTTCCTCACATACCTTCCAACCCTTCCACCAATTATTTTAAATGAATTCCTACCAGTTTTTGACCCCACCACTACAGGAAACAGAATAAACAGGAAGGACCTATCTAGGCCCCTCAAATTTTACAAATCTCAGTCAAGTCTTCCCTATCACCTCTGATCAAAAGAAAACAACCCTATCTGAATCTTTGCCCATAGCTTGTTTTCCAGTCTTGGCAACATCTTTATAAATCTCCTTCTGAATCCAGTGAAATCAGCTCTTTTCTGGAATATGGTGTTGGGACTCTATACAGTATTCAAGCTGTTACCCAAATAGTTTTGCATAGAATTCTAGTACGAATTCACTGCTCTTACATTTCCAAAACTCAGCTTTTTTTTTAAAAAAAAGCTGCCATATCAACCTGTCCTGGTAAGGAAAGATCTCAGAACATTCACTCCCAAGATCCCTTCTCCCTCCACAGCACTCAGTATTCCCAATTTATTGTTTTTTGTTTGCCTTGTTGCACCTCCCCAAATGCATTTAACTCATATTTTACTGAATTAAATTCCATTTGCTATTTTTCTTTCCAATTGCATCTACATCTTCCTGCCATCTAATGCTTTCCTCCTCACCAACCCCCTCATGGCCAATTTTGTATTATCTGCAAATATCTTTATTATGCCCCCTACATAAAAGGCCTAAATCGTAAATATTATCAAAACTAAATGAGTACCAAACTCCATGGAGCCGCTTTGGTAACAACCTTCCAATCACACAAAAAAAACACTAGTCAGCCATTTTCCCTTGCTGCCTGCTATTGAGCCAATTTAACAGCCTCCCTTTGATCCCATGGGCTTTCACATTTTTTGACCAGCCTGCCATTGTGGTACCTTGTCAAAATCCATGCAGACTACATCAAATGCAATGATCTCATTAATCCTCCAAGTTACTTTAGCAAAAACATAATCAATTTAGTCACTCAGGTACTTTCCTATGATTTACTATGGTCTATTATGGGGTGAAATGACAATGCAAGGCAAAAACAAAATACACACAAATACACTATGCAAATTAGGCCATCCGAATATCTGACAAAACAAAATCAGCCAGTTTATTGCCACTCAAAATTCATTCCGCCATCAAAATAATCATCAGCCCACACTGTCTCCTAGTTTTCCCTTACAACTGACTCTACACTGATCATATAATTGAGCAAACAATTCAAAGCATTTTACCACCACTATGAATAGTCAGTTTCTTAGTTTAGGAAATATTTAGCAATGCTGCAGATTTACAGGAAAGCTTTAATTCTGTCACCTGAACCACTTAACTGAATTGCAACAGTCATTTGCTCACATTTAATTACTACTTTGTTGTTATTAATGCACACTGCATTCACAATAGTCCCATGTAACTTATCCATCCCAAAAGAAGAATAATTCTAACTAAACAGCATAAAAGAGAACTGAATGGGTGCTATTCCAATGCATAATGAAATAACAACGTATATAACTTAATGTCCTCAGATATGAATTTATGACCTCAGCAACATTACTGGAGATATTCAGTGAGCAGAAGCCAAATACAATCTCCAGGCCTAAAGGAAATGAGGGGAAAGCTGGAGGGAGTCGAAGGCAGTGCAACAAGGGAGGACTACACATAAGTCATCCAACCCAGAAATGCTACATGGCATGGGAAAATAAAATAAGAAAAAACAAGCACTATATATTGTAATTCTATGAACAGTGGTACCACACCAAGCCCTAATTTTTTTTTTAAGTTGTATGTCTCAAAGTTTAATGGTGTATCTCATTCAAATGCATCTTAGCAGACTCCTAAGCAGATTAACCCACTGGACAAATGGTGGGTCTTGGATCACCATGGACAGGCAATGAAATGGTTGACTGAAAAGGAAGACTGTCAGCGGACAGTGATAACCATCAATGAGACTGGCTAGAGACAGGATGGATTGCTGCTGTGCAAAGACTGTTGGGACATGAACATTGAAAGCAAAACATTAATTGCATTAGATACATTAACTATCAAGTTTATCTTTATGTTCCACCTACCCACTTTGCCCTAAACCATTTCTTATGCTTCTAATTACATCACCTTACAAGTCATAGCTTGGTTCTAATCTCAGACAATTGTCCTCAAAACAATGGACAAAATGTATATTCTAATAAACTGAGTGATATCAAATACAATAATAACAAGAGGTCAGGGACAGAGTCATTTATATGAACATCATGCACCAATTAATGAGGTTTACTAATATGTTATAGTTAGGAGCCATTCATGAAGTTCATGGAATGATTTCAATACATTGATGACCCAACCTGTAAACTAGATAAGGACACAAGTAGCAGGAGTAGACCATTCTCTGCTTCCAGCCTGATCTGCCATTTATAAAGACCACGCCTAAACCTACCTCTGCCATTTACCTGTTCTATACTACTATCACTTGATTCCTTAATATCAGAAATCAATCACCATCTGTTTTAAATGTATTAGTCACATACAATGTTTATTACGAGAAAGCAAAACCTATTTCAATCACATAATTAGAGAAATTTATCAGAAGGAAACTATTCAACCCTTAGCATCCATGTCAACAAAAAATGAACTTTAGGTTAATCCCACTTCCCGGCTCTTGGTCATGGCAAATTATGGCTCTTCCACAACTCATCCCAGGTACTTTTTAAAATGTCATGATGGTTTATGCATCCACCAGCCTTTCCAGAAATCAATTCTGGACACCCATCACTCGTTGAATGAAATGATTTCTCTTAACTTCCTCCTAACCCTAATAATTAACCTGCTGCCAAATCAAATAGATATTTACACTTTACCCTATCTATTCTTTCTTTTTTTTATATACACTTCAGTTAAATTACCCCTCAACTACCTTTGTTCCAAAGAAAATCACAATGGCAGAGAAATTTTCTCCTTAGAACTATAGCTCTCCAGTTGCGACAACATTCTTTTAGATCTTCTCTGTATGCTTTCTAGTGCTGCCATACCCTTTCTGTAATGAGGTGACCAGAACTGAATGGTACTCTAGCTGTGGCCTAACTAATGTTTTGTATGGTTCCAATGTCTTCTAAACTACCTTATCTACCTGTCCTTTCACCTTCAGCAATTTGTGGAAATGTACACCAAGATCACTCAGTTCCTCACATGTCATAGCATCTTACCATTTATCACGAAATCCTTTTCTTTGTTTCACTTCCCCCAAGTGCATTTTCTCACACTTTTCCCGATTGAAAACTATCTACCAATTGTGTCCACCTAACTAAATTATATCTTCTTGTAGCTTTGACCTTTCTTCTTATCAACCACACTTCTTAACTGTTGTCTTTCCATTCAAGTCCAAATCACTTATACATACATCATAAAAAATACAGGGCCTAACTCCCAATGCAGTAAAAGCTCTGTTGACCATTACCTGTTGCTCTTCACCACTAATACCCAGCTGACTTATACCCAGCAAAAAAACAAACTCAGTAAAAGCTCTGTTGACCATTACCTGTTGCTCTTCGCCACTAATACCCAGCTGACTTATACCCAGCAAAAAAACAAACTGATGGAGGAACTCAGCAGGCCAGGCAGCATCTGTGGAGGCAAAAGTATAGCTGATGCTTCTGGTCAAGACCCTGCATCAGGACTTTAAAAAGCACCATTTTCCCTTGGATCCCAAGGGCTTTGACTTCCTTGAGCAATATGCCATGTGGAGTTTTGTTAAATGTCTTGCTAAATTCATGCATCTTACATCAAACATTCTACGCTCATCAAGTTCATAAAGTTCAATTAGGTTAGTTAGATTTGACTTTCCCTTAACAAGTCCTTACTGAGCATTCTTGATTAACTAGTGCTTCTCTAAATTGTGGCACATAATCCCTTAAAGTTTTTGAAAAATTTGCCCTCTACTAATGTCAGACTGACCAGCCTGTAACTACTGTGTCTATCTCTTTCTTTGTTTTAAAGCAACAGTGCAACATCAGCAACATTCTAGTGTCCCATACCTATCACCAGACAGCACAGAAAATTTAGATTTAGAGCCCATGCCTTTTAAAAGCCTGGGATGCATTTCATCTGGGCCTGGTGACTTGTCCACTCTTAAAGATATTAATTTATCCTCTCACTCTGTTTATTACTTCTAATGCCTCACAATCTTTCCCTTCAATGTCAATGCTTATATTATTTATTCTTCCAAGAAGGCAGATGAAGAGTGTTCATTTCAGAACTTTGCACATCTTTTGACCTACTCTTTCCTTTCTACTCCTCTTTCCATTCACATGTAAATTTTATCTGCCGATATTTTCTCCTGCACCATCTTTGCTTTAATTTGTTTTCTGATGGTTAGGTCTCCTCCAGGATTTCTACTGTCATGAACATTTGGTATCTTCTTTTGCTTTATTCTGCCCAGTGTCCAGAACAGAGAGCTTTCCTTTTTCTTTTCAGGGATGAGAATATGCTCTTAACCTTCACAATCTCCTCCTTGAATGCCTCCCATTGCTCCAACACCAATTTAACTTCCTGCCTCCAGTTCACTTTTACTTAATCATAAATCATGTTTTTAAAATTGGATGTACTTACTTAGAACTTTGATTCTTGGTCTCGTATTGTCCTTTTCTATAAAGAAGCTAAATCTAACTGAATTATGTTCACTGCCCATAAACTGCTCTCCCAATACAACATTTTCCAGTTGCCCAGATTCAATCCCTAAAACTAATCTAGTAGGCAGTGTTGAACTTGCCATTACCAATTTAAAAACTCCTCCTGAATGCATTTCAAGAATTCTGCTGCTTTTATTGAGACAGAATAAAAAGAGCAGGGATAGATCTCACAGCTTCTTGAGTCTGCTCTGCTATAGAGCAAGATCATAACTGATCTGACGAGGACCTTAACCTTCACTTTCCAGACTGGTTCCCATAATCTTTAGTTTCCTTCTCAACTCACTCTAAAACCCTTCTCCTGAGCCTGTGCCCTCCAAAATCTTGACTCCAACGGAGGAAACATCTTGTCAATGTCTACCCTATTGTGTCTTCCTAGAATCTCTTGCCTTTCAATAAAATCACTTCTCATTCTTCTGAACATAAAATAGCCCTTTCATACCCAGAATCAATCTATGTAATGCCTCCAAGGCAAGTATTTCCTTCCCTAAATATGACTAAAAATATACATGGTATTCCATTTAGTCTCAACATAGTGAGACAATTAGAGTACAATTTCTTTTTTGAAACAAAATTATCCCCCTTGCAATAATGACTAAAATCCCATTTGCCTTTTCCAGTTCTGAAGAACAGTCACCAAGCTAAAACACAATTCTGTTTCTCTCTCCACAGATACTGCCCAACTTCCAAGTGCTCTCAGCACTTTCTGTTTTTGTATTAAAGAAATGTATCTATCAAAGAACTAGGCTGTTCTTGTGATGTCATAAAACACCTCATCAAACAAAAGTGTAAAATTGGAACTCTTTCTCTCTCCCAGTAAAGGCTGTTGAGATGGGGGGGGGGGGGGGGGGGGGGGGGAGAAGGTGGAGGAGGGGCTAGACAGAGAGAAGTAGCAAGTGAAAATTTAAAAAACGAGATTAATAAAATTGTGCTAGGCAAGGATATTAAGATTTATAACACTTAAGCAAGTAACTGAGCTTACAGCTATGGAAAGCCATAATTTAGTTAAATAGCAAAGCCGTTTTGAGGAATGAATGGTCTACTGCTATCTGCTCTGGACAGACGTTGTAGATTTGACAAGTGTTACGGACTCAGTGAAAGTCCCTTTAAGATAGAGAGTCTGTGTGTATGTGTGTGTGGGGCGTGCTTACGTCAATAGAAGATAAAGGACGTAATGACGTTGTTGAAGAAGTTAGAAGAAGAGAGAGAGAGAGAAGGGAGAGAGACACCAGCCTGCTTGTTTTCTCTATCGATGGATGAGAAACAATAACTGTGTTTGCCACTGAAATCCATGTATGGAAGTTGGAAGTAATCCGGTGGAGTTCACTTTGTTGCTGACCTGTAGAAGGAAACAGGTATTTGTGTGTGGACGACCACGGTTCGGATGCTTTTCGGGGTGAAGAAGTCACTACCGAGTAAACACTGAAGTGTCGTTTGGGTTCCATCGTGGAACATTTGGATTTCGTATGTACTCTCTCTATGTTTTTCTACATCTACATCTTATCTTCTGACAACGGTGGTTGTTGAAGAAGCCCTTGCTCATGTTTCACCTTATGGCTTGCGGAACTGAACTTTTAAGAACCATTCCGGAACTGGGAGTTTTGGACTTTGCCACACACACGAAGAGTTTAGTTTTTGGGGTTAACGTTCGAGGTTTAACATTCTTGAATTCTAACATACTAACATTTTTACTTTTATTTTACGTATTATCATAAGTAGTGATTAATAAAATAGTTTTTAACACTGAATCATGCTCAGTGTGTTTCTTTTGTTGCTGGTTTGTGACACAAGTATATCTTTAAGCTCAACAATTTATCTTACCCCAAGTAGGGAGTAGTTTTAATTTACAATTTGAAACAACTCTGTATTAATAAGGCATGCATAATGAAAAAAAATTTATAAACTATATTAACAATACTCATTGACCCATATTCAAAATGGCCTGTAATGTCTCTTATCAGATCCAGCTCCCATTGGTGCCTTTTCCACAAGGCTCTGCTGTCTAGTTTCAATCCACACGTTCTTCATCTGGTATTATCCGAAAATAAGAATCCTCTACCAGTCAGAAAGGTGAAGACAAAATTGATCTCCTTTATGTATGTGTGCAAAGGTAAAAACAAGATTTGTGAAGTTTCTGTGTAATTTATTATATTTTCCCTTCTCCTTTATAAGTAAATATGATCAAAGTTCCACAAATAATTTATCCTTGTGTATGAGACCAAGCATTTCAGTACAACATTGACAACTGCTTACATTTTTAAAAATCTAATGTATAAAACTTTTCCCCTTTGAAAAGTGAAGAATCTCTGAAAGAGAGAATGCAAGAAGTGACAAATCAGGCAGCATCTGAGGGGATTAAAACAAAGTCAACATTACAAAACTGATGAAAAGTCCAGTAAGAAACAGGAAAACAAACTGTAAAGGCTTTTATAGATATGCTAAAAGGAAAGGTTAGTGAATATTAATGAAGTGCCCTACAGACTCAGGCAGGGGAAATTACATTAGAGAAATGGAAAAAAGGTATTAGATATTTGTTTATTCATCACATGTACATCGAAACACAGAGTGAAATGCATCTTTTTGTGTTAGTGGGAATGTGCTGGCGGCAGACCACCAAGTTTCTTCTGGCGCCAACATAGCATGCCGACAACTCCTAACCTGTACATCTTTGGAAAATGGGAGGAAACCAGAGCAAACCCACGCAGATACGGGGAGAACGTACAGACAGCGGCGGGAATTGAACCCAGGTCACTGGCACTGTAAGAGCATTATGCTAACCTCTACATTACTGTGTCTATCATCGTGGAAGATACCACAATAAACGTCCCAGAAACAGGGAAGAGCAAAAGTCCAGTAAATGAGCTCCTGAAAGAAATTAGCATTATTTAAAAAAAACATTGGGGAAATTAATGGGACTGAAAGCCAAGAAATCCCCTGGACCTGATGACCTGCATTGCAATGTTTTGAAAACGTGACTTCAGGTAGAGTGAATACATTTCTTGTCACCTTGCACAATTCCATAGACTCTAGAATAGTACTCACAGAATGGAAAGTAGCAAAAATAATACCGCTATTTAAAAAACCAGTTGGCCTGACTGCAAGGAAAATGTTGAATATATTAGTAAGAAAGTGGTAATGTGACCCTTTAAAAATAATAATAGGATTGGACAGAATCATCATAGATTTACAAAAGTTTGAAAAATCTGTTAAATTTTCATGAGGATGTAACTAGTAGATGATGAGGAGAAACCAATGGATGTGGCGTATTCAGACTTTCAGAAATGCCATACAAGTTGTTATTAAACAAAATGAGAGCATGTGGGATTCACTGTAATACTTTGATCTGTATGGTTAACAGGGAAAAAAAAGCAAAGAGCAAGAATAAATGGATCACTTTTGGATTGTCTGGAAGTAACTCATGGGATTTCACTAGGCTACAGGTCTTCACAATCTAGGTCAATGATTTGGATCCAGGTCTTCCGATAGTACAAAGCTGGATTGCAGTGCAGATGGGGGCTAAACCTCTTAAGAATAAGAGATGATTCTCATGGGGCTTGACAGGACAGATGTTGGGATGATGTTTCCCCCGGCTGAGGTGTCTAAAACTATGGGTCGCATTCTCAAAATAAGGGGCTGGCCATTCAGGACTGATATTCTTCTCCCAGAGGCAGTGAATCTTTGGACTTTTCTACCCAAGTGATTTGTGGAAGCTCATTCACTAAGTATATTCAAGACAGATCAATAGATTATTAGATAAGTTAGTACAGTTAAAAAAAATCAGCAACGATCTTATTAAATGGCGGAGCAGATGCAAGGACCACTTTGGATGACTACTTCTGATACTTAAAAAATGCAACAGCAATGAACCTTTTTAAATTCAGTTTGCATAAGAGAAGGCAAGGATGTAGAGCTGGAAAATGGAATCCAAAGATATTGCTGCCCAACAGCAGTGGCTATTTTATTTCTGAAAACTGTCCAGTCATGCTGTCAAACATACTCCACCCAAACATGCATTTACGATGGATTTTGAGTTTTGCATACATTTCATACCAATTCTTTCAATTTGAGAACAAAAGCATAGAAGTTAATTGTTCTAGAGTTGAATTAATTCTTGTTCTGTTTTATTCTTGAATCTGTACTGCTGCAATAAAAACCCCTTAAAAAATCATTCAAATATAAATCCACACTCTCCATATACCATTGTTAAAATTATACGACAAGGTGCCAGAAATGATTGGCGGCTACATCAAGCTAACATCAGCTCTGAAAGCAAGTGGATAGCAACGTATTTAGTACCAAGCACTTTCATATTTTTAACACCAAAGTTTAGATCTTAATTATAATTCCAATTCAATGGCTTTCAAGCTGTAATTCAGATTTATACAAAAATATTAATGCAAAATGAAAGTGGCTGAGATCTGATCTCATTTCCTACCCAAGTTTACAAATTTTCACTTAAGATGAAGAACTGTGCCAGAAACAATCAAAACTCACTACCAATTGATCACCTTTGCAGTTGCATTTCACCAAGTTTAAAAACAAAAACTCCAAGCCACTGATCTACATTAATTATTTCAACCCTCGCTACCCCCCCCCGTTTATATAAATACTATAAATTACAAAAGGAATAAGAATTACTTCATTGATTCATTTTTGTGATGTTTCAATTGTATACAAAGAAGTAATTTGCTGGGAATTGTTGCAAGGCCTGTTGGGGTGGATTAACAAACTAAGAGTAACAAATCTACATCATCTTTACACCAAACGCTCAAATAGTTATCTTAAATAGATTAAAACTCTTTAGATTCCACATTTCCTTTTACTAGCTTCTTTTCTCCAGCAAACCAGTAGCAATAAATAGGCACTCGACCTCCTATCACCAGACTAGTATCAGAGTACTGGTAAAAAAATCACTAAAACTAGACCATTGTCACCTTACCCCAAGAAGCAGCAGCTACATAACAACATCATTATTCCTGCTAGAGATGTACTTGTATGCACACAAACGAAGGCAGGATCAGCTCAGAAATCAAAACGTGCCAATACTTCGTAACCAGGTTCATCCCTATGCAAGTGAACAAGGTACCACAGGGCAACCAATGTCAATTATGGTAATTTTAGATCCGGAAGCAAGTGATAAACTAAATTCATTTAATTGAACCTTTTATGTTTCAACACCGTAGTACTTGAATTATGACTCCGCATGCTGTTGAGCGATTTTCATGTGTTTCTTTTCCCCTAGATCACCCCACCCTACATCATTCCCATTACTTCAATACATCTTGGACCCCCTTTAGCTATATTCCATACTCACAAAAGGTTGCAATCGACCTGCCATCCCCCAAAACACGTTTAATTTCCGAGGGGAAAAAAAACCGAGCGAATCAGAAACATCAATTCACACACGAAATTCCTTCCCACTGTTTATTTATGTCTATTGGTTCAATTTCAAATTGAAATAGCCGATTCACCACTTCGAGTAGGCTGTTCCTCAATGCATAAACATAAACCGTGTCAATTTCATCCAGGGCTCAATGAGACGGGCTCGTTTCAGAATCATTTTTTGATGCTTGGGACGATCCAAGTATTATTTAGTGCAATTCAGAGGCTGATCCATGCTGCATTTAACAGTAGAGTTTAAGCACGCACATTACACAGCAGAGAGAGATGCGTGTGTACACACACACACAAGAACCAGGGGCTCGCCTAGCTGCCTTGCCTCAACCTAACTTAATACACAGGAAGTCCCTCCTCCATCATGCGCCAATTGGGTGATTCCCATTAATAATATAACAAACAAACCGCTGACAGAAACACTAATTGGACAGCGAACCGTCAGTCAATCCCCGACGTCAGGGGATGTCCGTCTATAAAGTTTAGTTGGCGTCAACACTAAATGCCTCAATCGGTAAGTGAGGTAGGGCGGGGTGTTAAAAAATTACTTAAACCCAACCATCGACCAGGGAAAGCTTTCAAAAGCTAAACTTGTAATGCCATATGCAAGCCAACCACTGTGCATTGAGAGGAGGGGTGGGGAGGAAATGGGACAATTGAACTGGGAAATAGCATTAAATGGTAAAGATTGCAAGCGCGTCTTACCAAAGCTGCAGTTAGCGGCGAAGGCGAGAGGACGGGCTTGAGATCAGCAAGGGTCTCGGCAGGCGTCTGGCCACGCAGTGAAAGCACGGAGGCGATCAGCGTCGGCTGCCGAGGGATTCCGCCATGTTTGCTCGCTTCACTGACACTCGCTGAACAAACAAGCTAAAAGAGACGGAGCCGAGGGAGGGAGAGCTGGCCGTTGGGCACGTGACTGCCGCCCGCCAATCGGGGCGCTCGCCGGCTAAACGGCTTGTCTATTTTTAGCACCTGGCTTTTTTTTCCTCTCTCTCTGGGGATGGAATCGATTTGAAAGGAGCGCGAGCTCGATCGCTGCCGGTGTCGCGCGTCCCCGGACTCACACCCGGGGCGCGCGACGCCCTGGGTCCGGCGAGGGCGGGGGCAAGAGCGCCTGCTGATGTGCATTTATGCGTTGCATCACGTCCGATCATTTTTTAATGCATATCATTCCATTTACATTGCATAGTTTGCTGCTTTTGTTGGATTTTTTGTTTGCCACCAAACCTTACATTTGTTTTTGGAAACGACCAAGCAATGATTGTTACGCTTCTTCAACCTCGAAGCTGCTTTGTGAAGGTTTGCACCCTCCCACGAAAATAAGTCGAAATCATTTAGAATTTTGAATTATGAAAAAAGGTGGAAATACTAGAAAAAGTGCATACTATAATATCACGAGGTGTTGCAAACTATCCCTGGAGAACTGGGTTAATCCAGTATTAAATTCGCATACAATTTATTAACTCGCTTTCCGCTTTCAGTTTACCCCCGCCCTCTCGGACTTCTATCTGCAGCTTACTTTGCTTTAAATCGGGCCTTTTGGAGTTTTAATTAATTTTCATATCATTATTCCACAACCAAGGCGATACTATAAGGTCGAGGCTTGCTGGGTGGAGTATATCGTTGCTAAATTGATGCAAAGAGTTGGATTTAGTTGCCGTATTACTGTACAAAACAGGCTACACGGAAGTTGCAAAGTATGTGCGGTAAAAATTTCGGCCTTTACCAAGGACAGTTTGTATTCCCTTCTAAGCTGAAATAATTTATGTTTACGTGTAGTTAATACATCACTCGCATCCCATGGTTATTCGGCGAGTGCCTCATGTGGCCGCAGAAGTAGTTGCCTTGCGATTCATTGTAACTTGTCGGAAAGTGGTATATATCCGACCGTCGATTTAATAACTTAGATTTAGTAGAATAATGAATGAAACGCGTTTATGCTATTTTGTCGAATATTTGAGTACAATGGTTTATAAGAGACGAGGGCACGGGAACATAATTACTAGGCTAGCAGTAGGGATTCTGGACCACGGATTCAGAGACTGATGTTGGAATCTCACCAAGGCAATTAGGGAATTTAAATTCAAGAAATTCAATCTTTAACCACAAAATACCAGTTTGTTGTAAAATTCATCTTGTTTGCAAATGTACTTCAGGAAGGAAAATTGCTGTGCTTACTCGGTCTAGAATGTGTAAATATGTGAATGAAAATCAAATAAAATGCAGATGCTGGAAATCTGAAATAAAAGCAGACTGCTGGAGAAACTCAACAGGTCAGGAAGCATCTGTGCAAAGAGAAACTGTTAACTTTTCATGTTCAAGACCCTTCATCAGAACTGAGAAAGCAAGTTAATCTATGTAGACCATTATATCAATCCAGATCCATGAATGTGTTCGACTCTTGACTGCCTTATCAGTTCAGTGACAATGAGGTATTTATTCCACTTAATATTGACTAATCATAGAATCACAGAATGATTAAAGCAGGGAAGGAGGCCTTTTGGCCTGTCAAGTCCAAACAGGTAAGAACAATCTAGCTAGTCAAATTCCTCTGCCTTCTCTCCATAGCCCTACCAGATTTCTATCACTTTCCTATCAGATGCTTATCCAGCTCAATTTTGAAAGCTCCAGTTGAATTTGCCTCCACTGCTGCACATGGTAATGTATTTCAGATCACACTGTAAAACAAAAAAAAATCTTATCACTTTTGGTTATTTTACCAATCACATTCATCTTGTATCCAGCTTTGACCTGCTAGTTATTTCCAAAATCCTCTTTTATTTCAGATTTCCAGCAACTGCAGTGTTGTGTATCCCACAGTTCCAACATTTTTTTTCTGTGTTCTCACTCATTTCCTTCAGACAAATCAGCCATAATGAACAAGCATGTGTCTTTTCTTGGTCTCCACCCTACCACAAACTTCCCTTTGTTCTTTCCACTGGGCCTCCTCTGCAACTTAAAACATGTTTGACTTCTAACTTTTCTAGTTCTGATAAAAGCTTAATAACCTGAAATATTGACTGTTTCTCTCTCTGCTGGTGCTCTCTGACCTGTTCAATATTTCCACTGTATTCTGTTTCCATTTCAGATTTCCAGCATCTGCACTTTTTTTGCTTTTCATTCTAGTCCCTCCAATCCTTGAGCCTTCTGCCAATAACAAGTTTCACTCTATCTACTCTGTCTACATGATTTTATAAATCACTATCAGATCCCCTCGCAGCATCCACTGTTCTAAGGACAATGACCCCAGATTCCTCGATCTGTCCCTGGAATCATTTTGGTTATCTTTTCTGCTAAAGCCTTTACACCTTTCCTAAAGTGTGGTGCCCAGAATATTCCCCAGAACTCCAGCTGCAGCCAGACAAATGTTTCATAAAGGTTCATCATGACCTCCTTGCTCTTGTATTCTGTATTTCTTTATACAAGGCCCAGGGTCCTTTATGCTTCTCAACCACTTCCTGAGCCTGCTCTGCCACTTACAACAAGCTAGTGGCATATGTACCAATTGTGTTTTTGGGTTTATATTACCTGTTGTCATTTTTTTCTACCTCATTTCTCAGCATTTAGTTTTATCTGCCACCTATTCACCCATTCCACCACCCTGTTAATGTCTCCTTGAAGTGAGTTTCTATCCTCCTCAGTTCATCAAGTTTTGTGCCATCTGCAGATTTGGAAATTATACACCCACATCCATTTCATTAATATATATTAAGAAAACCAGTGGTTTGAGTACCTCCAGTCTGACAAAAAAATCTTTCATTACTACTTTATTTCCTGTTATTTAGCCAATTTTCTGTCTTTGCTACTACAGTCCAGTCCCTTTCATTCCATGGCCTTCAATCTTGATGACAAGGCTGTGTGTGGCACTTTCTCAAATGTTGTTTTCCATCTATTCCACATCAGCTACATTCCCCTCATTGACCCTCTCCATTATGGTCATGTATGTGAAACTGCCTAAAGCCATAAAGGATTGTGCCATAACAAACCCACAAGTCACATGACTTCAACAACAACTTGCATTTATACAGCACTTTCAATATGATTGTACCAACCATTGCCAAAAATTAGGTCCTATCCTGATGAGACTGTAGCACTGGATGGATAAACATGCTGATCAAAGTTGTGTAATTCTACAGCTAACAGATCAGAACAAACTTTAGCCCTGACTCATCTCCTTGTGAATGGTAGTGAATAACTGAAAAGTTAACACGAGGAGGATGCTGAGTTGTCCACATTTTACCAAGCAAGAACATAAAATTGTTTTAATACATGTTCTATGAGGGCATCACTGATAAACAAAATATGCAAAATATCAGTGCAAACATTTCTGCTTAAAGTAAGAAATCAGTTAGATTTTAAATCTGATTATTAATATCAATGTTATTCACAATTGTTCTGGTGTTCTCAGTCACAAGTGGCTTGAACCCTGTTGGTGACTAGACATAGTAGTAGAACAAGGTAATGTGGAGAAAGTAGAAGATGATCTTCACTATCTTTTCAGCAAGTGAAATGGAAGATTAGGGTTCATGAATAATAAACAGCAGATATCATGTGGGTACTGGCATGGTACCATATACAAATAGCATGGAATTGGCTGGATGAGATTTTCTAAAGTCATGCTTTTACTGTTTAATTGTGCCACATCACCTAAATACCTTTGTTATAAACAGGTTTTCTTATGTCCAATATTTAGATTCGACAGGCATCCATATTTCTATATCCTTTGCAAATAATGGATCCATTTATTACCTTGGGATTATTTGTAGGCTTGCTACAATGCCATTCCAGAAAACTTAATATTAATCACACCAAACACTTGCATAGTGGATTGAAACATCAAATAGATTTATAGAATGAATAATTTATGGCATCAGCAGCAATTTATTGAAATAAAGCTGTTTGACAGGCAAAACCATAATTTGTTCCTTTGTAAGACTTTCTTTGACATTCTCTCAGCTCGAAATGCAGGGGCTACACAATCTCTTTATTAGTTTCAGCCTTTCTTGGAAATATAGGTCTTGTTCAGTTGCCAGCTACAGCCAAGTCAAAATTCCTTTAGAAGTGCCACATCTTTATGAAATCCTTTGAAGTACAGTCTGCGGTTTGAGAAAACAATATGAGATACTGTACTTTGAAACAATAGGAAAGGAGTAATAATTAGAAAAAGACACAATAGTTGTTGGGGGGGGAACAGAGCAAATATTAAGATAGAAACAAAACACAGAAAGGATTGATCACTAATAAGGATAATTTACAGACCATGCAAAAGGAGAAGTAGAAGAATAAATTTGGAAGTCAGTCTATGAAATAGTTAAAAGACCTAGAGTGCCAATCAAGAAAGGCTTTGCCCAGTTGCAATTACACCATCAAGAAGTAGAGAAAGAGTAAAATAAACTGGCACTTTTACAGTGTTCAGGACTTCCTTCTTTCTCATCAGGTAAGAAAATCCAACAAGATGAGAATCACTAATGATCACATCACTAGTATTGGGAACAATCCAGAGGAGATATGAAGGAATAAGCACAGAGGAATTTATAAATATAACAAAGGTAAAGTCCAAAGTAATAGATTGAGAAAGAAAATAATATGAGCAAATGAGAATAAAAATGGAGAAGGCAAACTAGAAATAGAGAGAACAGGAATGGGAAACAGTTAAAATAGAGTCATAGAGTTATACAGCATAGCCCTTTGATGCAACTCGTAGGTGCTGACCAAGTTGCCTAACTGAGCTGGTCCCATTTGCCGGTGTTTGGCCCATCGCCCTCTAAACCTTTCCTATCCATGTATCTGTCTAATTGCCTTTTAAATGTTGTAATTGTACCTACCTCTATCACTTCCTCTGGGAGTTCATTCCATATACTCATCGCCCTGTGTGTGAAAATGGTGCCCTTCAGGTCCCTTTTAAATCTTTCCCCTCAAATTTTGGACTCCCTTACCCAGGGGAAAAGACCTTGGCTATTCACCATATCCATGCCCCTCATGAGTTTATAAACCTGTATAAGGTCACCACTCAGCCTCCTAGTCTCCAGGGAGAAATAGTCCTAGCCTATCCAGTCTCTCCCTATAACTGAAGCCCTCCAGTCCCAGTAACATCCTCATAAATCTTTTCTGCTCCCTCTCCTGTTTAATGACATCCGTCCTACAGCAGGATGACCAGAACTGTACACAATACTCCAACTGTGGCCTTGCCAATGTTATGTACAGCTGTAACTTGATATTCCAAATCTTGTACTTGATATTCTGACCAATGAAGGGAAGCATGCCAAACACCTTGTTCACCCCCGTCTACCTGTGTCATCACTTTTAAGGAACTATGTACCTGCACCCCTAGGTATTTCTGTTCAACAGTAGTTGCCAGGGCCCTACATTCACTGTGTAAATCCTGCTCTGATTTGTCTTACCAAAATGCAACACCTTGCATTTATCTGAATTAAACTCCATCTGCCATTTCTCGGCCTACTGGCCCAATTGATCAAGATCCCATTGTAATATTAGGTAACCTTCACTGTCATCTGCAAACTTACTAACCATGCCACCTACATTCTCATCCAGGAGAAACATCCTGCTGGAAAAAAACAAGCAAGCCAATAAATACCAAGTCTAAATAAACAGTCAAATGTAAAAGTAAACTAAAACAAATACCAATTTTATAAATAATGGAAGAGATGATAAAGAAGAATGTGAAAGTTAGGAAAGATGACAAGAAGTTTGGATTGCAAAGAACAGCAAAGAAGATAAACCATTTTTCAAGTACATAAACAAGGTGAAGAAAACAGGATTAAGATGGAGTCATTAGAGAATGCACAAGATACATTTACTGGTAATAACAGGAAATGACAGAAATGTTGAATGGTTACATCAGTGGGAATGATATTAGATTTTTTAAAACTAAGATAGAATTATTATAATGTAATAATAATATTATAATTAGCCAAAGTTAAAGAGGGTAAAACATGTTGGTCTGGATGGATTGCATCCAAACATACTAACAGAATTAGCTGTAACACATATATAAGTCATTAGGAAAGGGAATAGTACCAGCACAGATGATGCGTCTTCTGTATTTAAAAAATACATAGGTGAATTATTTCAATGTCAAGCACAGGAAAAAATGTTGCAATCTTTACTCACCAATGTATTCAAATATCTGAAAACCCAAAGCATGATAAAGAGTACTCTGTACAAATTTTAAGAGGGAAGGTCATGACTTGACTAAGCTGACTAATTTCTTTGAAAATGTAACAAGAAAAAATAAACAGGAGTGATGTCATAGATGTAACATATTTGAATTTTCAAAAGACCTTTGATAATGTAGACACATGGTCAAGGTTAGAGCATGTGGAATTGAGGACAAGTGGAAGAGTGCAGAGCAAAGTGGCTGCTTGGGACAAGGCAAGAATTTAAAAATTATTCAGTGACAAAAGCTGAGTTAAGGGATGCTGACATGAAATTTGGGCTAGGAATTCAGAGATACAATTTCAAAATATTTGGATGACAAAAATTGGAAATTTTCAGTCAGTTGTAAAGAAGAATGGGCATGTAATTAACTCACTGCTTTCAATGTTGGTAAATGTGAGATGGTGTGGCGACTCACCGTCTAGTCGGGCGAACCGGCTCGGCAGTCGGGTCGCGCGGCGTCGGAGTGACGAGGCCCAAGATGGCGGCGGACCTCGTCTTTCCGAGCGACGGGGAGAACCCGCGCGCAGTAAAGTCCTGATGACGTAGGACTTACGTCATTGCCGGTTGTTTTGGGCGGGAACATTCTCCCTTAAAGGGCCCGCGCAAGGCGGGAAAATAAACCAGTTCTGTTTGGCAATCCTCCGAGTAGAGTCTTGTTTTATTCCGCGGTAGCAACCGCTACATTGGTGATCCCGACGGTCCAAACAGCTTTTGGACCCGCGAAATGGACGACAGCGCAGTGGCCAACGTAGTGGCCCTCAAGCTGCCCACCTTTTGGACACTTTGGCCCAGCGTCTGGTTTGACCAGGCCGAAGCGCAATTCCACCTTCGGCAGATCACCTCCGACTCCACGAACTACTACCATGTGGTTAGCTCTCTGGACCAGGAGACAGCCGCCCAGGTTGGAGACTTCATCCAGTCGCCTCCGGAGGGAGATAAGTACCCGGCTTTCAAAGACCTTTTGATCCGGACCTTCGGCCTCTCCCGTCGTGAGCGCGCCGCCCGCCTGCTTCATCTGGATGGCCTGGGGGACAGATCCCCATCCACCCTAATGAATGAGATGCTGGCATTGGCCGAGGGACACAAGCCATGCCTGATGTTCGAACAGGCCTTCCTCGAACAGCTCCCCAATGACATCCACTTGTTGTTAGCTGACGCCGACTTCGGCAACCCCCGTGAGGTGGCCGCCCGGGCAGATGTCCTGTGGAGGGCCAAGCGTGAGAGCGGTTCGTCCGTCAGTCAAATCACCAGGCCGCGAGCCCAACGCCCGCCTCGCCCGGCCCCAGCAACCGAGCAGCCACGCCCCAGGAACGCAGACGACGACACGGGTGCCCAGCTGTGCTTCTACCATCAGAGGTGGGGTGCGGAGGCCCGTCGATGCCGCCCACCCTGCAAGTTTCAGGGAAACGCCAGGGCCAGCCGCCGCTGATGGCTATGGCAGCTGGCCGCCGACAGAGCCTCCTCTTTGTTCAGGACAAGAAATCTGGACGGCGTTTCCTCATTGATACTGGAGCGGAGGTCAGTATTTTGCCCCCGACAGGCCGCGACACTCGTGACAGGCCACCAGGTCCTCTACTCAATGCCGCCAACGGTACAACGATACGGTCTTTCGGCACCCATACGCTTCAATTACACTTTGGCGGCAGCCGTTTTACCTGGACCTTTACCCTTGCCACCGTCGCCCGACCACTCCTAGGATCCGATTTCCTTCGGGCCCACAACCTGTTAGTCGACCTGCGAAGGAAGTGGTTAGTCCACTCTAGCACTCTCCGGACCTATCCCCTGGGAGAAATCAGCCCACCAGCCCCGTGCCTGGACTCCATTTCCCTTTCTGGCAACGATTTCGCCAAGCTCCTAGCCGAATTCCCATCGATTTTGGCACCTTCGTTTACAAATTCTAGGCCCACACACGGGGTACAACACCACATCATTACCACAGGGCCACCCCTTCATGCCCGAGCACGACAATTACCTCCAGACAAGCTCCGCCTGGCAAAGGAAGAGTTCCATCACATGGAGGAGCTGGGGATTGTTTGCAGGTCAGACAGCCCCTGGGCCTCCCCCCTGCACATGGTCCCCAAAGCCACCGGAGGGCAGAGGCCCTGCGGCGACTACCGCAGGCTGAATGATGCCACCACCCCGGACCGCTATCCCATCCCTCACATCCAGGACTTCGCAGCGAACTTACACGGTGCCCGCATCTTTTCCAAAGTGGACCTCGTTAGGGAATACCACCAAATCCCGGTCCATCCGGATGACGTCCCCAAAACTGCGATTATCACCCCATTCGGCCTGTTCGAATTCCTTCGGATGCCGTTCGGCCTTAAGAACGCCGTGCAGACCTACGGCTGATGGACGCGGTAGGCCGAGACCTGGACTTCGTGTTCATTTACTTGGACGACATACTGATCACCAGCCGTAACCGCCAGGAACACCTTTCCCACCTCCGCCAGCTGTATTCCCGCCTCCGCGATTTCGGCCTCATGATCAACGCGTCCAAGTGCCAATTCGGACTTGACTCTATCAATTTCCTCGGCCACAAAATCACCAGCGACGGGGCAACACCCCTACCCACCAAGGTGGATGCTATCCGCCATTTTGCCCGCCCCAACACAGTCAAAGGCCTACAGGAATTCCTTGGGATGGTCAACTTTTACCATCATTTCATCCCTGCAGCAGCCTGTATCATGCACCCTCTGTTCTCGCTGCTGGCTGGTAAGGGCAAGGACATCACCTGGACTGACGAGGCTGCGGCTGCTTTCGTTAAGGCCAAAGACGCCCTAGCAGACGCCACGATGCTGGTACACCCCAGGACTGACGTCCCGACTGCCCTCACGGTAGACGCGTCCAACACCGCGGTGGGTGGGGTACTGGACCAGCTACTCGAAGGCCGCTGGCAACCCTTGGCATTTTTCAGCAAGCACCTTAGACCGCCCGAACTGAAGTACAGCGCTTTTGATCGGGAACTTCTAGCACTGTATCTGGCGGTCCGGCATTTCCGATACTTTCTAGAAGGCAGGCCTTTCACCGCTTTCACCGATCATAAGCCTCTGTCTTTTGCCTTCTCCAAAGTCTCCGATCCCTGGTCAGCTCGTCAGCAGAGACATTTATCCTACATTTCCGAGTTCACAACTGACATCCAACATGTCTCCGGAAAGGATAATGTCGTTGCTGATGCACTTTCCAGACCAACCATCCACAACCTATCCTTGGGTGTCGACTACACGGCACTAGCTGACGCACAGCAAGCCGACGACGAACTGCCCAGCTACAGAACCGCAGTCTCGGGTCTGCAGCTCCGAGATTTCTTGGTTGGTCCAGGTCAGTGGACCCTACTTTGCGACGTTGCGACTGGTCAGCCCCGCCCTATAGTCCCTGCAGCCTGGCGGAGACGCGTTTTTGACTCGGTACATGGGTTGGCGCACCCGTCCATCAGATCTACTGTCCGACTGGTCGCCAGCAAGTTTGTCTGGCATGGCCTGCGCAAACAGGTCAGTGAGTGGGCCAGGACTTGTCCGCACTGCCAGACGTCAAAAATCCAGCGACACACCAAGGTCCCACCACAGCAGTTTGAGCCTACCCGTAGGAGGTTCGACCACATACACGTCGACCTCGTGGGCCCTCTGCCGGTTTCAAGAGGAGCCCGGTACCTCCTTACCATCGTGGACCGGTTCACGAGGTGGCCTGAGGCAACCCCCCTGACTGACATCACAACTGATTCCTGCGCCCGGGCGCTGCTCACAACTTGGGTCTCACGTTTTGGCGTTCCGGCCCACATCACTTCAGACAGAGGCACCCAATTCACTTCCAGTCTCTGGGCTGCATTAGCTAACCTGCTAGGGACGCAGCTGCACACCACCACGGCCTACCATCCTCAATCAAACGGGTTGGTGGAACGTTTTCACCGCCATCTGAAATCGGCCTTGATGGCCCGCCTGAAGGGTCCTAACTGGGTTGACGAGCTGCCTTGGGTCCTGCTCGGCATACGCACTGCCCCCAAAGAAGACCTCCGCACTTCGTCAGCTGAGCTTGTATACGGGGTGCCACTAGTTGTCCCCGGGGATTTCATACCTGCCCTTCGGGACCAAGGGGAACAACCCCCAGCAGTCCTACAAAGACTGCGCGAGAAGCTTGGCGCCTTGGCCCCGATTCCCACCTCACGGCACGGTCAAGCCCCATCCTGCCAGCCCAAGGAACTACGGGACTGTAAGTTTGTTTTCGTTCGCAGGGGCACACCTCGAGCGCCATTGCAACGACCATATGAGGGACCGTTCCGAGTCATACGGAATAACGAATCCACTTTTATTTTGGACATTGGAGGCAGGGAACAGGTTTTCACGGCTGACCGCCTCAAACCGGCCCATTTGGATCTGCAACAGCCTGTCGAGGTTGCCACACCGCGACGCAGAGGCCGCCCCCCTAAGCGGCAGCTGGCACAGCCCACGGACCTTGGGGACTGTATCGCCAGTTCTGGGGGGCGTTGTGTGGCGACTCACCATCTAGTCGGGCGAACCGGCTCGGCAGTCGGGTCGCGCGGCGTCGGAGCGACGAGGCCCAAGATGGCGGCGGGCCTCGTCTTTCCGAGCCACGGGGAGAACCCGCGCGCGGGAAAGTCCTGATGACGTAGGACTTACGTCATTGCCGGTTGTTTTGGGCGGGAACATTCTCCCTTAAAGGGCCCGCGCAAGGCGGGAAAATAAACCAGTTCTGTTTGGCAACCCTCCGAGTAGAGTCTTGTTTTATTCCGCGGTAGCAACCACTACAATGGGATATTTTGAAGAGAAGCATAAAGTAGCCACATGTTACTGGAAAAATAAAAGTCTAATGGGATAGAAGAAGTTGGAAATCTAGAGGACAGATACACAAATCACATAAAGTTCTGATGCAGGTTAAAAGGCCATTAGAAAAATAAAGCAATATACTTCATTTATATACATATAAAACTGAAAATCAGAGAAACTGTGTTAAACTGTACACACCTTGGTAAACCAGAGTTTGTATACAGTTCTGCCCTCTTGGATATTGTGCTCTGGAGGGGGCATGCAAAATAAAATTTACCAGGTGATACAGAATCAGGGCCCTATACCTATCAAGCAAGATTGAACGGGTGGAAAGAGAAAGGCTGATGGTGGACGTTATAGAGTTATGGAGTGATAGAATTGTACAGCATGGAAACAGGCATCCCATTTACACTAATCCTACCCTATTTGCACTTTATTCTCCCCACATCCTCCTCAATTCCCCACAGATTCTGCCACTTAGCTACAAACTAAGGTTAGTTTAGTGTTGCCAGTTTAGCCCAACTAGCATGTCTTTGGAACATGGGAGGAAACTGGAGCTCCCGGGGGAAGCCCATGTGATCACAGGGAGAACATGCAAATTCCAGACAGCATCGGAGGTCAGGATGTGTCACTGGAGCTATGAGAAAACAGCTCTATAGGTTGTGCCACTGTGCTGCCCTTCTTAAAGTTCTCAAAGATTTTGAAAGGGTTTCCACTTGTGAGAGAGAACAAAAGTGTGGACTGTAAGTATAAGAGAGTTGCCATTTAAGGTAATTGAAGAGAAAGTTGTTTACCCAGAAAACAGCACTACCACGAGGAATAGTTAGATATAATAGGTGAATTTAAGCAGAAAGAAATTGTTGGTCATGTTGTTAGTGTCAGATTGACATTTAGGAGGAAGCTTTTGTGGTGTTCAAAAACTGAATGCAATATTTGATCCATTTGCTGTCAAACTCAGTAACAGATAAAAACAAGCATGTCATGGCTACTTACTGTATTTCACAAGTGCTTTCCATTCTCATTTTGATTAGATTCTGTCATTATTTACCACCCATGTGATACACGTTAGACTTGAAAATGAGTGTGCCAAATGATTTGTTTCCCACACACATCTATCTGATCAAAATCAATAATATTTTTGTGACTAGTTCTTTTCTGGTGTGCTTTGTGCAAAGCTGAAAGGATATTGTGTTATGTTGTTAAAGAAAATAATTTAAATGATCCTGATTTTAAGATGATCAATGCATCAAAAAAAGAAAATCTATAAACTGCACACAGAAGTACTGGGACCAAGAAATTATTTGGCATTGGAAAAGACAAATTAAATGTGTGGTGTGCAGTGGGCTAATGAATACATTTGCGAGGACCTGCTGCTGCAAAATTTTATTGCATCACACACAATAGAATGGGCCTCACACGGGCTGCAAGCTTTTAAAATGACCTTAGTTCCCTGAGCACCCACCCCCTAGCATATCCAGTTTACTCATTTAAAGTCCCCTTGCCTGCCCCTTACTCTAGACCCTGGGCCCTAAGCCTAATTCAGAGTGAGCCCACTCCCTTAGCTTCAGTGCTGGAACTCTTCATCACAATGGCATTTCAGCCACCTCGCTGATTTGCTTATTGTGTGAAATCACATGGTTTAGGTAATGATCTAGAGAACATAACCCTT